>NW_026529341.1:0-300000 GCF_028500815.1 Rissa tridactyla | reverse complement strand
GGCTGGAGATGGGTCCCATGCCCAAAGAGCCAGCAGGGAAAACTATGCCTTGTTCTAAAGCTCTTTGGGAACCGCTTGCGTAGCCCCACAGACCTTGGGGCTGCGGGCTTTCCTGCTGCCTTCAGCCTCGACAGCACCCTTTCCCACTTGGCTTCGCGCCAGGCACAAAAATGGCCTATGGCTGGAGATGGGTCCCATGCCCTAAGAGCCAGCAGGGAAAACTATGCCTTGTTCTAAAGCTCTTTGGGAACCGCTTGCGTAGCACCACAGACCTGGGGGCTGCAGGCTTTGCTCCTGCCTTCAGCCTCAAAGCCACCCTTTCCCACCTGGCGCCGCGCCAGGCTCAAAAATGGCCATACGGCTGGAGATGGGTCCCCCGCCCAGAGAGCCAGCAGGGAAAACTATGCCTTGTTCTAAAGCTCTTTGGGAACCTCTTGCGTAGCCCCACAGACCTGGGGGCTGCGGGCTTTCCTGCTGTCTTCAGCCTCAAAGCAACCCTTTCCCACTTGGCGCCCTATCAAGCACAAAAATGGCCTATGGCTGGAGATGGGTCCCATGCCCAAAGAGCCAGCAGGGAAAACTATGCCTTGTTCTAAAGCTCTTTGGGAACCGCTTGCGTAGCCGCACAGACCTGGGGGCTGCGGGCTTTCCTGCTGCCTTCAGCCTCAAAACCACCCTTTCCCACTTGGCGCCGCGCCAGGCTCAAAAATGGCCATACGGCTGGAGATGGGTCCCCCGCCCAAAGAGCCAGCAGGGAAAACTATGCCTTGTTCTAAAGCTCTTTGGGAACCGCTTGCGTAGCCCCACAGACCTGGGGGCTGTAGGCTTTGCTGCTGCCTTCAGCCTCAAAACCACCCTTTCCCACTTGGCGCTGCGCCAGGCACAAAAATGGCCATACGGCTGGAGATGGGTTCCCCGCCCAAAGAGCCAGCAGGGAAAATTATGCCTTGTTCTAAAGCTCTTTGGGAACCGCTTGTGTAGCCCCACAGACCTGGGGGCTGCGGGCTTTCCTGCTGCCTTTAGCCTCGACACAACCCTTTCCCACTTGGCGCCGCGCCAGGCTCAAAAATGGCCATACGGCTGGAGATGGGTCCCCCGCCCAGAGAGCCAGCAGGGAAAACTATGCCTTGTTCTAAAGCTCTTTGGGAACCGCTTGCGTAGCCCCACAGACCTGGGGGCTGCGGGCTTTCCTGCTGCCTTCAAGCCTCAAAGCCACCCTTTCCCACTGGGCGCCGGGCCAGGCACAAAAATGGCCTATGGCTGGAGATGGGTCCCCCGAACAAAGAGCCAGCAGGGAAAACTATGCCTTGTTCTAAAGCTCTTTGGGAACTGCTTGCGTAGCCCCACAGACCTGGGGGCTGCAGGCTTTCCTGCTGCCTTCAGCCTCAAAGCCACCCTTTCCCACTTGGCGCCCTATCAAGCACAAAAATGGCCTATGGCTGGAGATGGGTCCCAGGCCCAAAGAGCCAGCAGGGAAAACTATGCCTTGTTCTAAAGCTCTTTGGGAACCGCTTGCTTGGCCCCACAGACCTGGGGGCTGCGGGCTTTCCTGCTGCCTTCAGCCTCGACACCACCCTTTCCCACTTGGCGCCGCGCCAGGCACAAAAATGGCCATACGGCTGGAGATGGGTCCCCCGCCCAAAGAGCCAGCAGGGAAAACTATGCCTTGTTCTAAAGCTCTTTGGGAACCGCTTGCGTAGCCCCACAGACCTGGGGGCTGCGGGCTTTCCTGCTGCCTTCACCCTCAAAACCACCCTTTCCCACTTGGCACTGCTCCAGGCTCAAAAATGGCCATACGGCTGCAGATGGGTCCCCCGCCCAGAGAGCCAGCAGGGAAAATTATGCCTTGTTCTAAAGCTCTTTGGGAACCGCTTGCGTAGCCCCACAGACCTGGGGGCTGCAGTCTTTGCTGCTGCCTTCAGCCTCAAAGCCACCCTTTCCCACTTGGCGCCGGGCCAGGCACAAAAATGGCCATACGGCTGGAGATGGGTCCCCCGCCCAAAGAGCCAGCAGGGAAAACTATGCCTTGTTCTAAAGCTCTTTGGGAACCGCTTGCTTGGCCCCACAGACGTGGGGGCTGCGGGCTTTCCTGCTGCCTTCAGCCTCAAAGCCACCCTTTCCCACTTGGCGCCGTGCCAGGGACAAAAATGGCCATACAGCTGGAGATGGGTCCCCTGCCAAAAGAGCCAGCAGGGAAAACTATGCCTTGTTCTAAAGCTCTTTGGGAACCGCTTGCGTAGCCCCACAGACCTGGGGGCTGCGGGCTTTCCTGCTGCCTTCAGCCTCAAAGCCACCCTTTGCCACTACGCACCGCGCCAGGCACAAAAATGGCCTATGGCTGGAGATGGGTCCCATGCCCAAAGAGCCATCACGGAAAACTATGCCTTGTTCTAAAGCTCTTTGGGAACAGCTTCCTTGGCCCCACAGAGCTGTGGGCTGCAGGCTTTCCTGCTGCCTTCAGCCTCAAAACCACCCTTTCACACTACGCACCGCGCCAGGCACAAAAATGGCCATACGGCTGGAGATGGGTCCCCCGCCCAAAGAGCCAGCAGGGAAAACTATGCCTTGTTCTAAAGCTCTTTGGGAACCGCTTGCGTAGCCCCACAGACCTGGGGGCTGTGGGCTTTCCTGCTGCCTTCAGCCTCGACACCACCCTTTCCCACTTGGCGCCGGGCCAGGCACAAAAATGGCCATACGGCTGGAGATGGGTCCCCCGCCCAAAGAGCCAGCAGGGAAAACTATGCCTTGTTCTAAAGCTCTTTGGGAACCGCTTGCGTAGCCCCACAGACCTGGGGGCTGCAGGCTTTCCTGCTGCCTTCAGCCTCAAAGCCACCCTTTCCCACTTGGCGCCGCGCCAGGCACAAAAATGGCCTATGGCTGGAGATGGGTCCCCCGCCCAAAGAGCCAGCAGGGAAAACTATGCCTTGTTCTAAAGCTCTTTGGGAACCACTTGCGTAGCCCCACAGACGTGGGGCCTGCAGGCTTTCCTGCTGCCTTCAGCCTCGACACCACCCTTTCCCACTTGGCGCCGTGCCAGGCACAAAAATGGCCTATGGCTGGAGATGGGTCCCCCGCCCAAAGAGCCAGCAGGGAAAACTATGCCTTGTTCTAAAGCTCTTTGGGAAACGCTTGCGTAGCCCCACAGACCTGGGGGCTGCGGGCTTTCCTGCTGCCTTCAGCCTCGACACCACCCTTTCCCACTTGGCACTGCGCCAGGCACAAAAATGGCCTATGGCTGGAGATGGGTCCCCGGCCCAGAGAGCCAGCAGGGAAGACTATGCCTTGTTCTAAAGCTCTTTGGGAACCGCTTGCGTAGCCCCACAGACCTGGGGGCTGCAGACTTTCCTGCTGCCTTCAGCCTCAAAGCCACCCTTTCCCATTTGGCGCCGCGCCAGGCACAAAAATGGCCATACGGCTGGAGATGGGTCCCCCGCCCAAAGAGCCAGCAGGGAAAACTATGCCTTGTTCTAAAGCTCTTTGGGAACCGCTTGCGTAGCCCCAGAGACCTGGGGGCTGCGGGCTTTCCTGCTGCCTTCAGCCTCGACACCACCCTTTCCCACTTGGCGCCGCGCCAGGCACAAAAATGGCCATACGGCTGGAGATGGGTCCCCCGCCCAAAGAACCAGCAGGGTAAATTATGCCTTGTTCTAAAGCTCTTTGGGAACCACTTGCGTAGCCCCACAGACCTGGGGGCTGCAGGCTTTCCTGCTGCCTTCAGACTCGACACCACCCTTTCCCACTTGGCACCGCGCCAGGCAGAAAAATGGCCTATGGCTGGAGATGGGTCCCATGCCCAAAGAGCCAGCAGGGAAAACTATGCCTTGTTCTGAAGCTCTTTGGGAACCGCTTGCGTAGCCCTACAGACCTGGGGCTGCAGGCTTTCCTGCTGCCTTCAGCCTCAAAGGCACCCTTTCCCACTACGCACCGCGCCAGGCACAAAAATGGCCATACGATTGGAGATGGGTCCCCCGCCCAAAGAGCCAGCAGGGAAAACCATGCCTTGTTCTAAAGCTCTTTGGGAACCGCTTGCGTAACCCCACAGACGTGGGGGCTGCGGGCTTTCCTGCTGCCTTCAGACTCGACACCACCCATTCCCACTTGGCGCCGCGCCAGGCACAAAAATGGCCATACGGCTGGAGATGGGTCCCCCGCCCAAAGAACAAGCAGGGAAAACTATGCCTTGTTCTAAAGCTCTTTGGGAACCGCTTGCGTAGCCCCACAGACCTGGGGGCTGCGGGCTTTCCTGCTGCCTTCAGACTCGACACCACCCTTTCCCACTTGGCACTGCGCCAGGCACAAAAATGGCCATACAGCTGGAGATGGGTCCCCCGCCCAAAGAGCCAGCAGGGAAAACTATGCCTTGTTCTAAAGCTCTTTGGGAACCGCTTGCGTAGCCCCACAGACCTGGGGGCTGCAGGCTTTGCTGCTGCCTTCAACCTCAAAGCCACCCTTTTCCACTGGACGCCGCATCAGGCACAAAAATGGCCATATGGCTGGAGATGGGTCCCCTGCCCAAAGAGCCAGCAAGGAAAACTATGCCTTGTTCTAAAGCTCTTTGGGAACCACTTGCGTAGCTCCACAGACCTGGGAGCTGCGGGCTTTCCTGCTGCCTTCAGCCTCGACACCACCCTTTCCCACTGGGCGCCGCGCCAGGCACAAAAATGGCCATACGGCTGGAGATGGGTCCCCCGCCCAAGGAGCCAGCAGGGAAAACTATGCCTTGTTCTAAAGCTCTTTGGGAACCGCTTGCGTAGCCCCACAGACCTGGGGGCTGCAGGCTTTCCTGCTGCCTTCAACCTCGACACCACCCTTTCCCACTTGGCGTCGCGCCAGGCACAAAAATGGCCTATGGCGGGAGATGGGTCCCCCGCCCAAAGAGCCAGCAGGGAAAACTATGCCTTGTTCTAAAGCTCTTTGGGAACCGCTTGCGTAGCCCCACACACCTGGGGGCTGTGGGCTTTCCTTCTGCCTTCATGTTCGACAACACCCTTTCCCACTTGGCGCCGGGCCAGGCACAAAAATGGCCATACGGCTGGAGATGGGTTCCATGCCCAAAGAGCCAGCAGGGAAAACTATGCCTTGTTCTAAAGCTCTTTGGGAACCGCTTGCGTAGCCCTACAGACCTGGGGGCTTCGGGCTTTGCTGCTGCCTTCAGCCTCGACACCACCCTTTCCCACTGGGCGCCGGGCCAGGCACAAAAATGGCCTATGGCTGGAGATGGGTCCCATGCCCAAAGAGCCAGCAAGGAAAACTATGCCTTGTTCTAAAGCTCTTTGGGAACCGCTTGCGTAGCCCCACAGACCTGGGGGCTGCGGGCTTTCCTGCTGCCTTCAGCCTCAAAGCCACCCTTTCCCACTACGCACCGCGCCAGGCACAAAAATGGCCTATGGCTGGAGATGGGTCCCATGCCCAAAGAGCCATCACGGAAAACTATGCCTTGTTCTAAAGCTCTTTGGGAACAGCTTCCTTGGCCCCACAGAGCTGTGGGCTGCAGGCTTTCCTGCTGCCTTCAGCCTCAAAACCACCCTTTCACACTACGCACCGCGCCAGGCACAAAAATGGCCATACGGCTGGAGATGGGTCCCCCGCCCAAAGAGCCAGCAGGGAAAACTATGCCTTGTTCTAAAGCTCTTTGGGAACCGCTTGCGTAGCCCCACAGACCTGGGGGCTGCAGGCTTTCCTGCTGCCTTCAGCCTCAAAGCCACCCTTTCCCACTTGGCGCCGCGCCAGGCACAAAAATGGCCTATGGCTGGAGATGGGTCCCCCGCCCAAAGAGCCAGCAGGGAAAACTATGCCTTGTTCTAAAGCTCTTTGGGAACCACTTGCGTAGCCCCACAGACGTGGGGCCTGCAGGCTTTCCTGCTGCCTTCAGCCTCGACACCACCCTTTCCCACTTGGCGCCGCGCCAGGCACAAAAATGGCCTATGGCTGGAGATGGGTCCCCCGCCCAAAGAGCCAGCAGGGAAAACTATGCCTTGTTCTAAAGCTCTTTGGGAAACGCTTGCGTAGCCCCACAGACCTGGGGGCTGCGGGCTTTCCTGCTGCCTTCAGCCTCGACACCACCCTTTCCCACTTGGCACTGCGCCAGGCACAAAAATGGCCTATGGCTGGAGATGGGTCCCCGGCCCAGAGAGCCAGCAGGGAAGACTATGCCTTGTTCTAAAGCTCTTTGGGAACCGCTTGCGTAGCCCCACAGACCTGGGGGCTGCAGACTTTCCTGCTGCCTTCAGCCTCAAAGCCACCCTTTCCCATTTGGCGCCGCGCTAGGCACAAAAATGGCCATACGGCTGGAGATGGGTCCCCCGCCCAAAGAGCCAGCAGGGAAAACTATGCCTTGTTCTAAAGCTCTTTGGGAACCGCTTGCGTAGCCCCAGAGACCTGGGGGCTGCGGGCTTTCCTGCTGCCTTCAGCCTCGACACCACCCTTTCCCACTTGGCGCCGCGCCAGGCACAAAAATGGCCATACGGCTGGAGATGGGTCCCCCGCCCAAAGAGCCAGCAGGGAAAACTATGCCTTGTTCTAAAGCTCTTTGGGAACCGCTTGTGTAGCCCCACAGACCTGGGGGCTGCAGGCTTTCCTGCTGCCTTCAACCTCGACACCACCCTTTCCCACTTGGCGTCGCGCCAGGCACAAAAATGGCCTATGGCTGGAGATGGGTCCCATGCCCAAAGAGCCAGCAGGGAAAACTATGCCTTGTTCTAAAGCTCTTTGGGAACCGCTTGCGTAGCCCCACAGACCTGGGGGCTGCGGGCTTTCCTGCTGCCTTCAGCCTCGACACAACCCTTTCCCACTTGGCGTCGCGCTAGGCACAAAAATGGCCTATGGCTGGAGATGGGTCTCCCGCCCAAAGAGCCAGTAGGGAAAACTATGCCTTGTTCTAAAGCTCTTTGGGAACCGCTTGCGTAGCCCCACAGACCTGGGGGCTGCGGGCTTTCCTGCTGCCTTCAGCGTCAAAGCCACCCTTTCCCACTTGGCGTCGTGCCAGGCACAAAAATGGCCATATGTCTGCAGATGGGTCCCCCGCCCAAAGAGCCAGCAGGGAAAACTATGCCTTGTTCTAAAGCTCTTTGGGAACCGCTTGCGTAGCCCCACAGACCTGGGGGCTGCGGGCTTTCCTGCTGTCTTCAGCCTCAAAGCAACCCTTTCCCACTTGGCGCCCTATCAGGCACAAAAATGGCCTATGGCTGGAGATGGGTCCCATGCCCAAAGACCCAGCAAGGAAAACTATGCATTGTTCTAAAGCTCTTTGGGAACCGCTTGCGTAGCCCCACAGACCTGGGGGCTGCAGGCTTTGCTGCTGCCTTCAGCCTCAAAGCCACCCTTTCCCACTTGGCGTCGCGCTAGGCACAAAAATGGCCATACGGCTGGAGATGGGTCCCATGCCCAAAGAGCCATCAGGGAAAACTATGCCTTGTTCTAAAGCTCTTTGGGAACCGCTTGCTTGGCCCCACAGACCTGGGGGCTGCAGGCTTTCCTGCTGCCTTCAGCCTCAAAACCACCCTTTCCCACTAAGCGCTGCGCCAGGCACAAAAATGGCCATACGGCTGGAGATGGGTCCCATGCCCAAAGAGCCAGCAGGGAAAACTATGCCTTGTTCTAAAGCTCTTTGGGAACCGCTTGCGTAGCCCCACAGACCTGGGGGCTGCGGGCTCTCCTGCTGCCTTCAGCCTCGACACCACCCTTTCCCACTTGGCGCCGCGCCAGGCACAAAAATGGCCATACGGCTGGAGATGGGTCCCCCGCCCAAAGAGCCAGCAGGGAAAACTATGCCTTGTTCTAAAGCTCTTTGGGAACCGCTTGCGTAGCCCCACAGACCTGGGGGCTGTGGGCTTTGCTGCTGCCTTCAGCCTCAAAGCCACCCTTTCTCACTTGGCGTCGCGCTAGGCACAAATTGGCCATACGGCTGGAGATGGGTCCCCCGCCCAAAGAGCCAGCAGGGAAAACTATGCCTTGTTCTAAAGCTCTTTGGGAACCGCTTGCGTAGCCCCACAGACCTGGGGGCTGCAGGCTTTCCTGCTGCCTTCAGACTCGACACCACCCTTTCCCACTTGGCATCGCGCCTGGCAGAAAAATGGCCTATGTCTGGAGATGGGTCCCATGCCCTAACAGCCAGCAGGGAAAACTATGCCTTGTTCTAAAGCTCTTTGGGAACCGCTTGCGTAGCCCCAAAGACCTTAGGGCTGCAGGCTTTGCTCCTGCCTTCAGCCTCAAAGCCACCCTTTCCCACTTGGCGCCGCGCTAGGCACAAAAATGGCCATACGGCTGGAGATGGGTCCCCCGCCCAAAGAGCCAGCAGGGAAAACTATGCCTTCTTCTAAAGCTCTTTGGGAACCGCTTGCGTAGCCCCACAGACCTGGGGGCTGCGGGCTTTGCTGCTGCCTTCAGCCTCGACACCACCCTTTCCCACTTGGCGTCGCGCCAGGCACAAAAATGGCCATACGGCTGGAGATGGGTCCCCCGCCCAAAGAGCCAGCAGGGAAAACTATGCCTTGTTCTAAAGCTCTTTGGGAACCGCTTGCGTAGCCCCACAGACCTGGGGGCTGCGGGCTTTCCTGCTGCCTTCAGCCTCAAAACCACCCTTTCCCACTTGGCGCCGGGCCAGGCACAAAAATTGCCATACGGCTGGAGATGGGTCCCATGCCAAAAGAGCCAGCAGGGAAGACTATGCCTTGTTCTAAAGCTCTTTGGGAACCGCTTGCGTAGCCGCACAGACCTGGGGGCTGCGGGCTTTCCTGCTGCCTTCAGCCTCGACAGCACCCTTTCCCACTTGGCACCGCGCCAGGCACAAAAATGGCCATACGATTGGAGATGGGTCCCCCGCCCAAAGAGCCAGCAGGGAAAACCATGCCTTGTTCTAAAGCTCTTTGGGAACCGCTTGCGTAGCCCCACAGACCTGGGGGCTGCAGGCTTTCCTGCTGCCTTCAGACTCGACACCACCCATTCCCACTTGGCGCCGCGCCAGGCACAAAAATGGCCATACGGCTGGAGATGGGTCCCCCGCCCAGAGAGCCAGCAAGGAAAATTATGCCTTGTTCTAAAGCTCTTTGGGAACCGCTTGCGTAGCCGCACAGACCTGGGGGCTGCGGGCTCTCCTGCTGCCTTCAGCCTCAAAGCCACCCTTTCCCACTTGGCGCCGCATCAGGCACAAAAATGGCCTATGGCTGGAGATGGGTCCCATGCCCAAAGAGCCAGCAAGGAAAACTATGCCTTGTTCTAAAGCTCTTTGGGAACCGCTTGCGTAGCCCCACAGACCTGGGGGCTGCAGGCTTTCCTGCTGCCTTCAGCCTCAAAGCCACCCTTTCCCACTTGGCACTCCATCAGGCAAAAAAATGGCCTATGGCTGGAGATCGGTCCCATGCCCAAAGACCCAGCAAGGAAAACTATGCCTTGTTCTAAAGCTCTTTGGGAACCGCTTGCGTGGCCCCACAGACGTGGGGCCTGCAGGCTTTGCTGCTGCCTTCAGCCTCAAAGCCACCCTTTCCCACTTGGCGCCGCGCCAGGCACAAAAATGGCCTATGGCTGGAGATGGGTCCCATGCCCAAAGAGCCAGCAGGGAAAACTATGCCTTGTTCTAAAGCTCTTTGGGAACAGCTTGCTTGGCCCCACAGACCTGGGGGCTGCAGGCTTTGCTGCTGCCTTCAGCCTCAAAACCACCCTTTCCCACTTGGCGCCGCGCCAGGCACAAAAATGGCCATACGGCTGGAGATGGGTCCCCCGCCCAAAGAGCCAGCAGGGAAAACTATGCCTTGTTCTAAAGCTCTTTGGGAACCGCTTGCGTAGCCGCACAGACCTGGGGGCTGCGGGCTTTCCTGCTGCCTTCAGCGTCAAAACCACCCTTTACCACTACGCACCGCGCCAGGCACAAAAATGGCCATACGGCTGGAAATGGGTCCCCCGTCCAAAGAGCCAGCAGGGAAAACTATGCCTTGTTCTAAAGCTCTTTGGGAACCGCTTGCGTAGCCCCACAGACCTGGGGGCTGCAGGCTTTCCTGCTGCCTTCAGCCTCAAAGCCACCCTTTCCCACTTGGCGCCCTATCAGGCACAAAAATGGCCTATGGCTGGAGATGGGTCCCATGCCCAAAGAGCCATCAGGGAAAACTATGCCTTGTTCTAAAGCTCTTTGGGAACCGCTTGCTTGGCCCCACAGACCTGGGGGCTGCAGGCTTTCCTGCTGCCTTCAGCCTCAAAACCACCCTTTCCCACTACGCACCGCGCCAGGCACAAAAATGGCCATACGGCTGGAGATGGGTCCCCCGCCCAAAGAGCCAGCAGGGAAAACTATGCCTTGTTCTAAAGCTCTTTGGGAACCGCTTGCGTAGCCCCACAGACCTGGGGGCTGCGGGCTTTCCTGCTGCCTTCAGCCTCGACACCACCCTTTCCCACTTGGCGCCGCGCCAGGCACAAAAATGGCCATACGGCTGGAGATGGGTCCCCCGCCCAGAGAGCCAGCAAGGAAAATTATGCCTTGTTCTAAAGCTCTTTGGGAACCGCTTGCGTAGCCCCACAGACCTGGGGGCTGCGGGCTTTCCTGCTGCCTTCAGCCTCAAAGCCACCCTTTCCCACTTGGTGTCGCGCCAGGCACAAAAATGGCCTATGGCTGGAGATGGGTCCCATGCCCAAAGAGCCAGCAGGGAAAACTATGCCTTGTTCTAAAGCTCTTTGGGAACCGCTTGCGTAGCCCCACAGACCTGGGGGCTGCGGGCTTTCCTGCTGCCTTCAGCCTCAAAGCCACCCTTTCCCACTTGGCGTCGCGCTAGGCACAAAAATGGCCATACGGCTGGAGATGGGTCCCCCGCCCAGAGAGCCAGCAAGGAAAATTTTGCCTTGTTCTAAAGCTCTTTGGGAACCGCTTGCGTAGCCGCACAGACCTCGGGGCTGCGGGCTTTCCTGCTGCATTCAGCCTCCACACCACCCTTTCCCACTTGGCGCCGCGCCAGGCACAAAAATGGCCTATGGCTGGAGATGGGTCCCCCGCCCAAAGAGACAGCAGGGAAAATTATGCCTTGTTCTAAAGCTCTTTGGGAACTGCTTGCGTAGTCCCACAGACCTGGGGGCTGCGGGCTTTCCTGCTGCCTTCAGCCTCAAAACCACCCTTTCCCACTACGCACCGCGCTAGGCATAGAAATAGCCATACGACTGGAGATGGGTCCCCCGCCCAAAGAGCCAGCAGGGAAAACTATGCCTTGTTCTAAAGCTCTTTGGGAACCGCTTGCATAGCCCCACAGACCGGGGGGCTGCAGGCTTTGCTGCTGCCTTCAGCCTCGACAGCACCCTTTCCCACTTGGCGCCGCGCCAGGCACAAAAACGGCGTAAGGCTGGAGATGGGTCCCCCGCCCAAAGAGCCAGCAGGGAAAATTATGCCTTGTTCTAAAGCTCTTTGGGAACTGCTTGCGTAGCCCCACAGACCTGGGGGCTGCAGGCTTTCCTGCTGCCTTCAGCCTCAAAGCCACCCTTTCCCACTTGGCGCCGCGCCAGGCACAAAAATGGCCTATGGCTGGAGATGGGTCCCCCGCCCAAAGAGCCAGCAGGGAAAACTATGCCTTGTTCTAAAGCTCTTTGGGAACCGCTTGCTTGGCCCCACAGACCTGGGGGCTGCAGGCTTTGCTGCTGCCTTCAGCCTCAAAGCCACCCTTTCCCACTTGGCGCCGGGCCAGGCACAAAAATGGCCATACGGCTGGAGATGGGTCCCCCGCCCAAAGAGCCAGCAGGGAAAACTATGCCTTTTTCTAAAGCTCTTTGGGAACCGCTTGCGTAGCCCCACAGACCTGGGGGTGTGGGCTTTGCTGCTGCCTTCAGCCTCAAAGCCACCGTTTCCCGCTTGGCGCCGGGCCAGGCACAAAAATGGCCATACGGCTGGAGATGGGTCCCCCGCCCAAAGAGCCAGCAGGGAAAACTATGCCTTGTTCTAAAGCTCTTTGGGAACCGCTTGCGTAGCCCCACAGACCTGGGGGCTGCGGGCTTTCCTGCTGCCTTCAGCCTCAAAACCACCCTTTCCCACTTGGCGCCGCGCCAGGCACAAAAATGGCCATACGGCTGGAGATGGGTCCCCCGCCCAAAGAGCCAGCAGGGAAAACTATGCCTTGTTCTAAAGCTCTTTGGGAACCGCTTGCGTAGCCCCACAGACCTGGGGGCTGCGGGCTTTCCTGCTGCCTTCAGCCTCGACACCACCCTTTCCCACTTGGCGCCGCGCCAGGCACAAAAATGGCCATACGGCTGGAGATGGGTCCCCCGCCCAGAGAGCCAGCAAGGAAAATTATGCCTTGTTCTAAAGCTCTTTGGGAACCGCTTGCGTAGCCGCACAGACCTGGGGGCTGCGGGCTTTCCTGCTGCCTTCAGCCTCAAAGCCACCCTTTCCCACTTGGCGCCGCATCAGGCACAAAAATGGCCTATGGCTGGAGATGGGTCCCATGCCCAAAGAGCCAGCAAGGAAAACTATGCCTTGTTCTAAAGCTCTTTGGGAACCGCTTGCGTAGCCCCACAGACCTGGGGGCTGCAGGCTTTCCTGCTGCCTTCAGCCTCAAAGCCACCCTTTCCCACTTGGCGCCCTATCAGGCACAAAAATGGCCTATGGCTGGAGATGGGTCCCATGCCCAAAGAGCCATCAGGGAAAACTATGCCTTGTTCTAAAGCTCTTTGGGAACCGCTTGCTTGGCCCCACAGACCTGGGGGCTGCAGGCTTTCCTGCTGCCTTCAGCCTCAAAACCACCCTTTCCCACTACGCACCGCGCCAGGCACAAAAATGGCCTATGGCTGGAGATGGGTCCCATGCCCAAAGAGCCAGCAGGGAAAACTATGCCTTGTTCTAAAGCTCTTTGGGAACCGCTTGCGTAGCCCCACAGACCTGGGGGCTGAAGGCTTTGCTGCTGCCTTCAGCCTCAAAGCCACCCTTTCCCACTTGGCGTCGCGCTAGGCACAAAAATGGCCATACGGCTGGAGATGGGTCCCCCGCCCAGAGAGCCAGCAAGGAAAATTTTGCCTTGTTCTAAAGCTCTTTGGGAACCGCTTGCGTAGCCGCACAGACCTGGGGGCTGCGGGCTTTCCTGCTGCCTTCAGCCTCAAAGCCACCCTTTCCCACTTGGCGCCGCATCAGGCACAAAAATGGCCTATGGCTGGAGATGGGGCCCATGCCCAAAGAGCCAGCAGGGAAAACTATGCCTTGTTCTAAAGCTCTTTGGGAACCGCTTGCGTAGCCCCACAGACCTGGGGGCTGCAGGCTTTCCTGCTGCCTTCAGCCTCAAAGCCACCCTTTCCCACTTGGCACTCCATCAGGTAAAAAAATGGTCTATGGCTGGAGATGGGTCCCCCGCCCAGAGAGCCAGCAGGGAAAACTATGCCTTGTTCTAAAGCTCTTTGGGAACCGCTTGCGTAGCCCTACAGACATGGGGGCTGCGGGCTTTCCTGCTGCCTTCAGCCTCGACACCACCCTTTCCCACTTGGCGCCGTGCCAGGCACAAAAATGGCCATACGGCTGGAGATGGGTTCCCCGCCCAAAGAGCCAGCAGGGAAAACTATGCCTTGTTCTAAAGCTCTTTGGGAACCGCTTGCGTAGCCCCAAAGACCTGGGGGCTGCGGGCTTTCCTGCTGCCTTCAGCCTCAAAACCACCCTTTCCCACTACGCACCGCGCCAGGCATAAAAATAGCCATACGACTGGAGATGGGTCCCCCGCCCAAAGAGCCAGCAGGGAAAACTATGCCTTGTTCTAAAGCTCTTTGGGAACCGCTTGCATAGCCCCACAGACCTGGGGGCTGCAGGCTTTGCTGCTGCCTTCAGCCTCGACAGCACCCTTTCCCACTTGGCGCCGCGCCAGGCACAAAAACGGCCTATGGCTGGAGATGGGTCCCCCGCCCAGAGAGCCAGCAGGGAAAATTATGCCTTGTTCTAAAGCTCTTTGGGAACTGCTTGCGTAGCCCCAGAGACTTGGGGGCTGCAGGCTTTCCTGCTGCCTTCAGCCTCAAAGCCACCCTTTCCCACTTGGCGCCGCGCCAGGCACAAAAATGGCCTATGGCTGGAGATGGGTCCCATGCCCAAAGAGCCAGCAGGGAAAACTATGCCTTGTTCTAAAGCTCTTTGGGAACCGCTTGCTTGGCCCCACAGACCTGGGGGCTGCAGGCTTTGCTGCTGCCTTCAGCCTCAAAACCACCCTTTCCCACTTGGCGCCGCGCCAGGCACAAAAATGGCCATACGGCTGGAGATGGGTCCCCCGCCCAAAGAGCCAGCAGGGAAAACTATGCCTTGTTCTAAAGCTCTTTGGGAACCGCTTGCGTAGCCCCACAGACCTGGGGGCTGCGGGCTTTCCTGCTGCCTTCAGCGTCAAAACCACCCTTTACCACTACGCACCGCGCCAGGCACAAAAATGGCCATACGGCTGGAGATGGGTCCCCCGTCCAAAGAGCCAGCAGGGAAAACTATGCCTTGTTCTAAAGCTCTTTGGGAACCGCTTGCGTAGCCCCACAGACCTGGGGGCTGCAGGCTTTCCTGCTGCCTTCAGCCTCAAAGCCACCCTTTCCCACTTGGCGCCCTATCAGGCACAAAAATGGCCTATGGCTGGAGATGGGTCCCATGCCCAAAGAGCCAGCAGGGAAAACTATGCCTTGTTCTAAAGCTCTTTGGGAACCGCTTGCTTGGCCCCACAGACCTGGGGGCTGCAGGCTTTCCTGCTGCCTTCAGCCTCAAAACCACCCTTTCCCACTACGCACCGCGCCAGGCACAAAAATGGCCATACGGCTGGAGATGGGTCCCCCGCCCAAAGAGCTAGCAGGGAAAACTATGCCTTGTTCTAAAGCTCTTTGGGAACCACTTGCGTAGCCCCACAGACCTGGGGGCTGTGGGCTTTCCTGCTGCCTTCAGCCTCGACACCACCCTTTCCCACTTGGCGTCGCGCCAAGCACAAAAATGGCCATACGGCTGGAGATGGGTCCCCCGCCCAAAGAGCCAGCAGGGAAAACTATGCCTTTTTCTAAAGCTCTTTGGGAACCGCTTGCGTAGCCCCACAGACCTGGGGGCTGTGGGCTTTGCTGCTGCCTTCAGCCTCAAAGCCACCGTTTCCCGCTTGGCGCCGGGCCAGGCACAAAAATGGCCATACGGCTGGAGATGGGTCCCCCGCCCAAAGAGCCAGCAGGGAAAACTATGCCTTGTTCTAAAGCTCTTTGGGAACCGCTTGCGTAGCCCCACAGACCTGGGGGCTGCGGGCTTTCCTGCTGCCTTCAGCCTCAAAACCACCCTTTCCCACTTGGCGCCGCGCCAGGCACAAAAATGGCCATACGGCTGGAGATGGGTCCCCCGCCCAAAGAGCCAGCAGGGAAAACTATGCCTTGTTCTAAAGCTCTTTGGGAACCGCTTGCGTAGCCCCACAGACCTGGGGGCTGCGGGCTTTCCTGCTGCCTTCAGCCTCGACACCACCCTTTCCCACTTGGCGCCGCGCCAGGCACAAAAATGGCCATACGGCTGGAGATGGGTCCCCCGCCCAGAGAGCCAGCAAGGAAAATTATGCCTTGTTCTAAAGCTCTTTGGGAACCGCTTGCGTAGCCCCACAGACCTGGGGGCTGCGGGCTTTCCTGCTGCCTTCAGCCTCAAAACCACCCTTTCCCACTTGGCGTCGCGCCAGGCACAAAAATGGCCTATGGCTGGAGATGGGTCCCATGCCCAAAGACCCAGCAGGGAAAACTATGCCTTGTTCTAAAGCTCTTTGGGAACCGCTTGCGTAGCCCCACAGACCTGGGGGCTGCAGGCTTTGCTGCTGCCTTCAGCCTCAAAGCCACCCTTTCCCACTTGGCGTCGCGCTAGGCACAAAAATGGCCATACGGCTGGAGATGGGTCCCCCGCCCAGAGAGCCAGCAAGGAAAATTATGCCTTGTTCTAAAGCTCTTTGGGAACCGCTTGCGTAGCCGCACAGACCTGGGGGCTGCGGGCTTTCCTGCTGCCTTCAGCCTCAAAGCCACCCTTTCCCACTTGGCGCCGCATCAGGCACAAAAATGGCCTATGGCTGGAGATGGGTCCCATGCCCAAAGAGCCAGCAGGGAAAACTATGCCTTGTTCTAAAGCTCTTTGGGAACCGCTTGCGTAGCCCCACAGACCTGGGGGCTGCAGGCTTTCCTGCTGCCTTCAGCTTCGACAGCACCCTTTCCCACTTGGCGTCGCGCCAGGCAGAAAAATGGCCTATGGGTGGAGATGGGTCCCATGCCCAAAGAGCCACCAGGGAAAACTATGCCTTGTTCTAAAGCTCTTTGGGAACCGCTTGCATAGCCCCACAGACCTGGGGGCTGTGGGCTTTCCTGCTGCCTTCAGCCTCGACACCACCCTTTCCCACTTGGCGCCGTGCCAGGCACAAAAATGGCCATACGGCTGGAGATGGGTCCCCCGCCCAAAGAGCCAGCAGGGAAAACTATGCCTTGTTCTAAAGCTCTTTGGGAACCGCTTGCGTAGCCCCACAGACCTCGGGGCTGTGGGCTTTGCTGCTGCCTTCAGCCTCAAAACCACCCTTTCCCGCTTCGCGCCGGGCCAGTCACAAAAATGGCCATACGGCTGGAGATGGGTCCCACGCCCAAAGAGCCAGCAGTGAAAACTATGCCTTGTTCTAAAGCTCTTTGGGAACCGCTTGCGTAGCCACACAGACCTGGGGGCTGCGGGCTTTCCTGCTGCCTTCAGCCTCGACACCACCCTTTCCCACTTGGCGCCGCGCCAGGCACAAAAATGGCCATACGGCTGGAGATGGGTCCCCCAACCAAAGAGCCAGCAGGGAAAACTATGCCTTGTTCTAAAGCTCTTTGGGAACCGCTTGCATAGCCCCAAAGACCTGGGGGCTGCAGGCTCTCCTGCTGCCTTCAGCCTCAAAGCCACCCTTTCCCACTTGGCGCCGCGCTAGGCACAAAAATGGTCTATGGCTGGAGATGGGTCCCCCGCCCAAAGAGCCAGCAGGGAAAACTAGGCCTTGTTCTAAAGCTCTTTGGGAACCGCTTGCGTAGCCGCACAGACCTGGGGGCTGCAGGCTTTCCTGCTGCCTTCAGCCTCAAAGCCACCCTTTCCCACTACGCACCGCGCCAGGCACAAAAATGGCCTATGGCTGGAGATGGGTCCCATGCCCAAAGACCCAGCAAGGAAAACTATGCATTGTTCTAAAGCTCTTTGGGAACCGCTTGCGTAGCCCCACAGACCTGGGGGCTGCAGGCTTTGCTGCTGCCTTCAGCCTCAAAGCCACCCTTTCCCACTTGGCGTCGCGCTAGGCACAAATTGGCCGTACGGCTGGAGATGGGTCCCCCGCCCAAAGAGCCAGCAGGGAAAACTATGCCTTGTTCTAAAGCTCTTTGGGAACCACTTGCGTAGCCCCACAGACCTGGGGGCTGCAGGCTTTCCTGCTGCCTTCAGACTCGACACCACCCTTTCCCACTTGGCGCCGCGCCAGGCACAAAAATGGCCATACGGCTGGAGATGGGTCCCCCGCCCAAAGAGCCAGCAGGGAAAATTATGCCTTGTTCTAAAGCTCTTTGGGAACCACTTGCGTAGCCCCACAGACCTGGGGGCTGCAGGCTTTCCTGCTGCCTTCAGACTCGACACCACCCTTTCCCACTTGGCACCGCGCCAGGCAGAAAAATGGCCTATGGCTGGAGATGGGTCCCATGCCCAAAGAGCCAGCAGGGAAAACTATGCCTTGTTCTGAAGCTCTTTGGGAACCGCTTGCGTAGCCCTACAGACCTGGGGCTGCAGGCTTTCCTGCTGCCTTCAGCCTCAAAGGCACCCTTTCCCACTTGGCGCCCTATCAGGCACAAAAATGGCCATACGGCTGGAGATGGGTCCCATGCCCAAAGAGCCATCAGGGAAAACTATGCCTTGTTCTAAAGCTCTTTGGGAACCGCTTGCTTGGCCCCACAGACCTGGGGGCTGCAGGCTTTCCTGCTGCCTTCAGCCTCAAAACCACCCTTTCCCACTACGCACTGCGCCAGGCACAAAAATGGCCATACGGCTGGAGATGGGTCCCATGCCCAAAGAGCCAGCAGGGAAAACTATGCCTTGTTCTAAAGCTCTTTGGGAACCGCTTGCGTAGCCCCACAGACCTGGGGGCTGCGGGCTCTCCTGCTGCCTTCAGCCTCGACACCACCCTTTCCCACTTGGCGCCGCGCCAGGCACAAAAATGGCCATACGGCTGGAGATGGGTCCCCCGCCCAAAGAGCCAGCAGGGAAAACTATGCCTTGTTCTAAAGCTCTTTGGGAACCGCTTGCGTAGCCCCACAGACCTGGGGGCTGTGGGCTTTGCTGCTGCCTTCAGCCTCAAAGCCACCCTTTCTCACTTGGCGTCGCGCTAGGCACAAATTGGCCATACGGCTGGAGATGGGTCCCCCGCCCAAAGAGCCAGCAGGGAAAACTATGCCTTGTTCTAAAGCTCTTTGGGAACCGCTTGCGTAGCCCCACAGACCTGGGGGCTGCAGGCTTTCCTGCTGCCTTCAGACTCGACACCACCCTTTCCCACTTGGCATCGCGCCTGGCAGAAAAATGGCCTATGGCTGGAGATGGGTCCCATGCCCTAACAGCCAGCAGGGAAAACTATGCCTTGTTCTAAAGCTCTTTGGGAACCGCTTGCGTAGCCCCAAAGACCTTAGGGCTGCAGGCTTTGCTCCTGCCTTCAGCCTCAAAGCCACCCTTTCACACTTGGCACCGCGCCAGGCACAAAAATGGCCATACGGCTGGAGATGGGTCCCCCGCCCAAAGAGCCAGCAGGGAAAACTATGCCTTCTTCTAAAGCTCTTTGGGAACCGCTTGCGTAGCCCCACAGACCTGGGGGCTGCGGGCTTTCCTGCTGCCTTCAGCCTCAAAGCCACCCTTTCCCACTTGGCGTCGCGCCAGGCACAAAAATGGCCATACGGCTGGAGATGGGTCCCCCGCCCAAAGAGCCAGCAGGGAAAACTATGCCTTCTTCTAAAGCTCTTTGGGAACCGCTTGCGTAGCCCCACAGACCTGGGGGCTGCGGGCTTTCCTGCTGCCTTCAGCCTCAAAGCCACCCTTTCCCACTTGGCGTCGCGCCAGGCACAAAAATGGCCATACGGCTGGAGATGGGTCCCCCGCCCAAAGAGCCAGCAGGGAAAACTATGCCTTGTTCTAAAGCTCTTTGGGAACCGCTTGCGTAGCCCCACAGACCTGGGGGCTGCGGGCTTTGCTGCTGCCTTCAGCCTCAAAACCACCCTTTCCCACTTGGCGCCGGGCCAGGCACAAAAATTGCCATACGGCTGGAGATGGGTCCCATGCCAAAAGAGCCAGCAGGGAAGACTATGCCTTGTTCTAAAGCTCTTTGGGAACCGCTTGCGTAGCCCCACAGACCTGGGGGCTGCGGGCTTTCCTGCTGCCTTCAGCCTCGACAGCACCCTTTCCCACTACGCACCGCGCCAGGCACAAAAATGGCCATACGATTGGAGATGGGTCCCCCGCCCAAAGAGCCAGCAGGGAAAACCATGCCTTGTTCTAAAGCTCTTTGGGAACCGCTTGCGTAGCCCCACAGACCTGGGGGCTGCAGGCTTTCCTGCTGCCTTCAGACTCGACACCACCCATTCCCACTTGGCGCCGCGCCAGGCACAAAAATGGCCATACGGCTGGAGATGGGTCCCCCGCCCAAAGAGCCAGCAGGGAAAACTATGCCTTGTTCTAAAGCTCTTTGGGAACCGCTTGCGTAGCCCCACAGACCTGGGGGCTGCGGGCTTTCCTGCTGCCTTCAGACTCGACACCACCCTTTCCCACTTGGCACTGCGCCAGGCACAAAAATGGCCATACAGCTGGAGATGGGTCCCCCGCCCAAAGAGCCAGCAGGGAAAACTATGCCTTGTTCTAAAGCTCTTTGGGAACCGCTTGCGTAGCCCCACAGACCTGGGGGCTGCAGGCTTTGCTGCTGCCTTCAACCTCAAAGCCACCCTTTTCCACTGGACGCCGCATCAGGCACAAAAATGGCCATATGGCTGGAGATGGGTCCCCTGCCCAAAGAGCCAGCAAGGAAAACTATGCCTTGTTCTAAAGCTCTTTGGGAACCACTTGCGTAGCTCCACAGACCTGGGAGCTGCGGGCTTTCCTGCTGCCTTCAGCCTCGACACCACCCTTTCCCACTGGGCGCCGCGCCAGGCACAAAAATGGCCATACGGCTGGAGATGGGTCCCCCGCCCAAGGAGCCAGCAGGGAAAACTATGCCTTGTTCTAAAGCTCTTTGGGAACCGCTTGCGTAGCCCCACAGACCTGGGGGCTGCAGGCTTTCCTGCTGCCTTCAACCTCGACACCACCCTTTCCCACTTGGCGTCGCGCCAGGCACAAAAATGGCCTATGGCGGGAGATGGGTCCCCCGCCCAAAGAGCCAGCAGGGAAAACTATGCCTTGTTCTAAAGCTCTTTGGGAACCGCTTGCGTAGCCCCACACACCTGGGGGCTGTGGGCTTTCCTTCTGCCTTCATGTTCGACAACACCCTTTCCCACTTGGCGCCGGGCCAGGCACAAAAATGGCCATACGGCTGGAGATGGGTTCCATGCCCAAAGAGCCAGCAGGGAAAACTATGCCTTGTTCTAAAGCTCTTTGGGAACCGCTTGCGTAGCCCTACAGACCTGGGGGCTTCGGGCTTTGCTGCTGCCTTCAGCCTCGACACCACCCTTTCCCACTTGGCGCCGGGCCAGGCACAAAAATGGCCTATGGCTGGAGATGGGTCCCATGCCCAAAGAGCCAGCAAGGAAAACTATGCCTTGTTCTAAAGCTCTTTGGGAACCGCTTGCGTAGCCCCACAGACCTGGGGGCTTCGGGCTTTCCTGCTGCCTTCAGCCTCAAAGCCACCCTTTGCCACTACGCACCGCGCCAGGCACAAAAATGGCCTATGGCTGGAGATGGGTCCCATGCCCAAAGAGCCATCACGGAAAACTATGCCTTGTTCTAAAGCTCTTTGGGAACAGCTTCCTTGGCCCCACAGAGCTGTGGGCTGCAGGCTTTCCTGCTGCCTTCAGCCTCAAAACCACCCTTTCACACTACGCACCGCGCCAGGCACAAAAATGGCCATACGGCTGGAGATGGGTCCCCCGCCCAAAGAGCCAGCAGGGAAAACTATGCCTTGTTCTAAAGCTCTTTGGGAACCGCTTGCGTAGCCCCACAGACCTGGGGGCTGTGGGCTTTCCTGCTGCCTTCAGCCTCGACACCACCCTTTCCCACTTGGCGCCGGGCCAGGCACAAAAATGGCCATACGGCTGGAGATGGGTCCCCCGCCCAAAGAGCCAGCAGGGAAAACTATGCCTTGTTCTAAAGCTCTTTGGGAACCGCTTGCGTAGCCCCACAGACCTGGGGGCTGCAGGCTTTCCTGCTGCCTTCAGCCTCAAAGCCACCCTTTCCCACTTGGCGCCGCGCCAGGCACAAAAATGGCCTATGGCTGGAGATGGGTCCCCCGCCCAAAGAGCCAGCAGGGAAAACTATGCCTTGTTCTAAAGCTCTTTGGGAACCACTTGCGTAGCCCCACAGACGTGGGGCCTGCAGGCTTTCCTGCTGCCTTCAGCCTCGACACCACCCATTCCCACTTGGCGCCGCGCCAGGCACAAAAATGGCCTATGGCTGGAGATGGGTCCCCCGCCCAAAGAGCCAGCAGGGAAAACTATGCCTTGTTCTAAAGCTCTTTGGGAAACGCTTGCGTAGCCCCACAGACCTGGGGGCTGCGGGCTTTCCTGCTGCCTTCAGCCTCGACACCACCCTTTCCCACTTGGCACTGCGCCAGGCACAAAAATGGCCTATGGCTGGAGATGGGTCCCCGGCCCAGAGAGCCAGCAGGGAAGACTATGCCTTGTTCTAAAGCTCTTTGGGAACCGCTTGCGTAGCCCCACAGACCTGGGGGCTGCAGACTTTCCTGCTGCCTTCAGCCTCAAAGCCACCCTTTCCCATTTGGCGCCGCGCTAGGCACAAAAATGGCCATACGGCTGGAGATGGGTCCCCCGCCCAAAGAGCCAGCAGGGAA
This sequence comes from Rissa tridactyla, assembly GCF_028500815.1. Taxonomy (NCBI): domain Eukaryota; kingdom Metazoa; phylum Chordata; class Aves; order Charadriiformes; family Laridae; genus Rissa; species Rissa tridactyla. The sequence continues at coordinate 278,053 of NW_026529341.1, read as the reverse complement.
AACTATGCCTTGTTCTAAAGCTCTTTGGGAACCGCTTGCGTAGCCCCAGAGACCTGGGGGCTGCGGGCTTTCCTGCTGCCTTCAGCCTCGACACCACCCTTTCCCACTTGGCGCCGTGCCAGGCACAAAAATGGCCATACGCCTGGAGATGGGTCCCCCGCCCAAAGAGCCAGCAGGGAAAACTATGCCTTGTTCTAAAGCTCTTTGGGAACCGCTTGTGTAGCCCCACAGACCTGGGGGCTGCAGGCTTTCCTGCTGCCTTCAACCTCGACACCACCCTTTCCCACTTGGCGTCGCGCCAGGCACAAAAATGGCCTATGGCTGGAGATGGGTCCCATGCCCAAAGAGCCAGCAGGGAAAACTATGCCTTGTTCTAAAGCTCTTTGGGAACCGCTTGCGTAGCCCCACAGACCTGGGGGCTGCGGGCTTTCCTGCTGCCTTCAGCCTCGACACAACCCTTTCCCACTTGGCGTCGCGCTAGGCACAAAAATGGCCTATGGCTGGAGATGGGTCTCCCGCCCAAAGAGCCAGTAGGGAAAACTATGCCTTGTTCTAAAGCTCTTTGGGAACCGCTTGCGTAGCCCCACAGACCTGGGGGCTGCGGGCTTTCCTGCTGCCTTCAGCGTCAAAGCCACCCTTTCCCACTTGGCGTCGTGCCAGGCACAAAAATGGCCATATGTCTGCAGATGGGTCCCCCGCCCAAAGAGCCAGCAGGGAAAACTATGCCTTGTTCTAAAGCTCTTTGGGAACCGCTTGCGTAGCCCCACAGACCTGGGGGCTGCGGGCTTTCCTGCTGTCTTCAGCCTCAAAGCAACCCTTTCCCACTTGGCGCCCTATCAGGCACAAAAATGGCCTATGGCTGGAGATGCGTCCCATGCCCAAAGACCCAGCAAGGAAAACTATGCATTGTTCTAAAGCTCTTTGGGAACCGCTTGCGTAGCCCCACAGACCTGGGGGCTGCAGGCTTTGCTGCTGCCTTCAGCCTCAAAGCCACCCTTTCCCACTTGGCGTCGCGCTAGGCACAAAAATGGCCATACGGCTGGAGATGGGTCCCATGCCCAAAGAGCCATCAGGGAAAACTATGCCTTGTTCTAAAGCTCTTTGGGAACCGCTTGCTTGGCCCCACAGACCTGGGGGCTGCAGGCTTTCCTGCTGCCTTCAGCCTCAAAACCACCCTTTCCCACTACGCACTGCGCCAGGCACAAAAATGGCCATACGGCTGGAGATGGGTCCCCCGCCCAAAGAGCCAGCAGGGAAAACTATGCCTTGTTCTAAAGCTCTTTGGGAACCGCTTGCGTAGCCCCACAGACCTGGGGGCTGCGGGCTCTCCTGCTGCCTTCAGCCTCGACACCACCCTTTCCCACTTGGCGCCGCGCCAGGCACAAAAATGGCCATACGGCTGGAGATGGGTCCCCCGCCCAAAGAGCCAGCAGGGAAAACTATGCCTTGTTCTAAAGCTCTTTGGGAACCGCTTGCGTAGCCCCACAGACCTGGGGGCTGTGGGCTTTGCTGCTGCCTTCAGCCTCAAAGCCACCCTTTCTCACTTGGCGTCGCGCTAGGCACAAATTGGCCATACGGCTGGAGATGGGTCCCCCGCCCAAAGAGCCAGCAGGGAAAACTATGCCTTGTTCTAAAGCTCTTTGGGAACCGCTTGCGTAGCCCCACAGACCTGGGGGCTGCAGGCTTTCCTGCTGCCTTCAGACTCGACACCACCCTTTCCCACTTGGCATCGCGCCTGGCAGAAAAATGGCCTATGTCTGGAGATGGGTCCCATGCCCTAACAGCCAGCAGGGAAAACTATGCCTTGTTCTAAAGCTCTTTGGGAACCGCTTGCGTAGCCCCAAAGACCTTAGGGCTGCAGGCTTTGCTCCTGCCTTCAGCCTCAAAGCCACCCTTTCCCACTTGGCGCCGCGCTAGGCACAAAAATGGCCATACGGCTGGAGATGGGTCCCCCGCCCAAAGAGCCAGCAGGGAAAACTATGCCTTCTTCTAAAGCTCTTTGGGAACCGCTTGCGTAGCCCCACAGACCTGGGGGCTGCGGGCTTTGCTGCTGCCTTCAGCCTCGACACCACCCTTTCCCACTTGGCGTCGCGCCAGGCACAAAAATGGCCATACGGCTGGAGATGGGTCTCCCGCCCAAAGAGCCAGCAGGGAAAACTATGCCTTGTTCTAAAGCTCTTTGGGAACCGCTTGCGTAGCCCCACAGACCTGGGGGCTGCGGGCTTTGCTGCTGCCTTCAGCCTCAAAACCACCCTTTCCCACTTGGCGCCGGGCCAGGCACAAAAATTGCCATACGGCTGGAGATGGGTCCCATGCCAAAAGAGCCAGCAGGGAAGACTATGCCTTGTTCTAAAGCTCTTTGGGAACCGCTTGCGTAGCCCCACAGACCTGGGCGCTGCGGGCTTTCCTGCTGCCTTCAGCATCGACAGCACCCTTTCCCACTACGCACCGCGCCAGGCACAAAAATGGCCATACGATTGGAGATGGGTCCCCCGCCCAAAGAGCCAGCAGGGAAAACCATGCCTTGTTCTAAAGCTCTTTGGGAACCGCTTGCGTAGCCCCACAGACCTGGGGGCTGCAGGCTTTCCTGCTGCCTTCAGACTCGACACCACCCATTCCCACTTGGCGCCGCGCCAGGCACAAAAATGGCCATACGGCTGGAGATGGGTCCCCCGCCCAAAGAACAAGCAGGGAAAACTATGCCTTGTTCTAAAGCTCTTTGGGAACCGCTTGCGTAGCCCCACAGACCTGGGGGCTGCGGGCTTTCCTGCTGCCTTCAGACTCGACACCACCCTTTCCCACTTGGCACTGCGCCAGGCACAAAAATGGCCATACAGCTGGAGATGGGTCCCCCGCCCAAAGAGCCAGCAGGGAAAACTATGCCTTGTTCTAAAGCTCTTTGGGAACCGCTTGCGTAGCCCCACAGACCTGGGGGCTGCAGGCTTTGCTGCTGCCTTCAACCTCAAAGCCACCCTTTTCCACTGGACGCCGCATCAGGCACAAAAATGGCCATATGGCTGGAGATGGGTCCCCTGCCCAAAGAGCCAGCAAGGAAAACTATGCCTTGTTCTAAAGCTCTTTGGGAACCACTTGCGTAGCTCCACAGACCTGGGAGCTGCGGGCTTTCCTGCTGCCTTCAGCCTCGACACCACCCTTTCCCACTGGGCGCCGCGCCAGGCACAAAAATGGCCATACGGCTGGAGATGGGTCCCCCGCCCAAGGAGCCAGCAGGGAAAACTATGCCTTGTTCTAAAGCTCTTTGGGAACCGCTTGCGTAGCCCCACAGACCTGGGGGCTGCAGGCTTTCCTGCTGCCTTCAACCTCGACACCACCCTTTCCCACTTGGCGTCGCGCCAGGCACAAAAATGGCCTATGGCTGGAGATGGGTCCCCCGCCCAAAGAGCCAGCAGGGAAAACTATGCCTTGTTCTAAAGCTCTTTGGGAACCGCTTGCGTAGCCCCACACACCTGGGGGCTGTGGGCTTTCCTTCTGCCTTCATGTTCGACAACACCCTTTCCCACTTGGCGCCGGGCCAGGCACAAAAATGGCCATACGGCTGGAGATGGGTTCCATGCCCAAAGAGCCAGCAGGGAAAACTATGCCTTGTTCTAAAGCTCTTTGGGAACCGCTTGCGTAGCCCTACAGACCTGGGGGCTTCGGGCTTTGCTGCTGCCTTCAGCCTCGACACCACCCTTTCCCACTTGGCGCCGGGCCAGGCACAAAAATGGCCTATGGCTGGAGATGGGTCCCATGCCCAAAGAGCCAGCAAGGAAAACTATGCCTTGTTCTAAAGCTCTTTGGGAACCGCTTGCGTAGCCCCACAGACCTGGGGGCTGCGGGCTTTCCTGCTGCCTTCAGCCTCAAAGCCACCCTTTGCCACTACGCACCGCGCCAGGCACAAAAATGGCCTATGGCTGGAGATGGGTCCCATGCCCAAAGAGCCATCACGGAAAACTATGCCTTGTTCTAAAGCTCTTTGGGAACAGCTTCCTTGGCCCCACAGAGCTGTGGGCTGCAGGCTTTCCTGCTGCCTTCAGCCTCAAAACCACCCTTTCACACTACGCACCGCGCCAGGCACAAAAATGGCCATACGGCTGGAGATGGGTCCCCCGCCCAAAGAGCCAGCAGGGAAAACTATGCCTTGTTCTAAAGCTCTTTGGGAACCGCTTGCGTAGCCCCACAGACCTGGGGGCTGTGGGCTTTCCTGCTGCCTTCAGCCTCGACACCACCCTTTCCCACTTGGCGCCAGGCCAGGCACAAAAATGGCCATACGGCTGGAGATGGGTCCCCCGCCCAAAGAGCCAGCAGGGAAAACTATGCCTTGTTCTAAAGATCTTTGGGAACCGCTTGCGTAGCCCCACAGACCTGGGGGCTGCAGGCTTTCCTGCTGCCTTCAGCCTCAAAGCCACCCTTTCCCACTTGGCGCCGCGCCAGGCACAAAAATGGCCTATGGCTGGAGATGGGTCCCCCGCCCAAAGAGCCAGCAGGGAAAACTATGCCTTGTTCTAAAGCTCTTTGGGAACCACTTGCGTAGCCCCACAGACGTGGGGCCTGCAGGCTTTCCTGCTGCCTTCAGCCTCGACACCACCCTTTCCCACTTGGCGCCGCGCCAGGCACAAAAATGGCCTATGGCTGGAGATGGGTCCCCCGCCCAAAGAGCCAGCAGGGAAAACTATGCCTTGTTCTAAAGCTCTTTGGGAACCGCTTGCGTAGCCCCAGAGACCTGGGGGCTGCGGGCTTTCCTGCTGCCTTCAGCCTCGACACCACCCTTTCCCACTTGGCACTGCGCCAGGCACAAAAATGGCCTATGGCTGGAGATGGGTCCCCAGCCCAGAGAGCCAGCAGGGAAGACTATGCCTTGTTCTAAAGCTCTTTGGGAACCGCTTGCGTAGCCCCACAGACCTGGGGGCTGCAGACTTTCCTGCTGCCTTCAGCCTCAAAGCCACCCTTTCCCATTTGGCGCCGCGCTAGGCACAAAAATGGCCATACGGCTGGAGATGGGTCCCCCGCCCAAAGAGCCAGCAGGGAAAACTATGCCTTGTTCTAAAGCTCTTTGGGAACCGCTTGCGTAGCCCCAGAGACCTGGGGGCTGCGGGCTTTCCTGCTGCCTTCAGCCTCGACACCACCCTTTCCCACTTGGCGCCGCGCCAGGCACAAAAATGGCCATACGGCTGGAGATGGGTCCCCCGCCCAAAGAGCCAGCAGGGAAAACTATGCCTTGTTCTAAAGCTCTTTGGGAACCGCTTGTGTAGCCCCACAGACCTGGGGGCTGCAGGCTTTCCTGCTGCCTTCAACCTCGACACCACCCTTTCCCACTTGGCGTCGCGCCAGGCACAAAAATGGCCTATGGCTGGAGATGGGTCCCCCGCCCAAAGAGCCAGCAGGGAAAACTATGCCTTGTTCTAAAGCTCTTTGGGAACCGCTTGCGTAGCCCCACAGACCTGGGGGCTGCGGGCTTTCCTGCTGCCTTCAGCCTCGACACAACCCTTTCCCACTTGGCGTCGCGCTAGGCACAAAAATGGCCTATGGCTGGAGATGGGTCTCCCGCCCAAAGAACCAGTAGGGAAAACTATGCCTTGTTCTAAAGCTCTTTGGGAACCGCTTGCGTAGCCCCACAGACCTGGGGGCTGCGGGCTTTCCTGCTGCCTTCAGCGTCAAAGCCACCCTTTCCCACTTGGCGTCGTGCCAGGCACAAAAATGGCCATATGTCTGCAGATGGGTCCCCCGCCCAAAGAGCCAGCAGGGAAAACTATGCCTTGTTCTAAAGCTCTTTGGGAACCGCTTGCGTAGCCCCACAGACCTGGGGGCTGCGGGCTTTCCTGCTGTCTTCAGCCTCAAAGCAACCCTTTCCCACTTGGCGCCCTATCAGGCACAAAAATGGCCTATGGCTGGAGATGGGTCCCATGCCCAAAGACCCAGCAAGGAAAACTATGCATTGTTCTAAAGCTCTTTGGGAACCGCTTGCGTAGCCCCACAGACCTGGGGGCTGCAGGCTTTGCTGCTGCCTTCAGCCTCAAAGCCACCCTTTCCCACTTGGCGTCGCGCTAGGCACAAAAATGGCCATACGGCTGGAGATGGGTCCCCCGCCCAAAGAGCCAGCAGGGAAAATTATGCCTTGTTCTAAAGCTCTTTGGGAACCGCTTGCGTAGCCCCACAGACCTGGGGGCTGCAGGCTTTCCTGCTGCCTTCAGACTCGACACCACCCTTTCCCACTTGGCACCGCGCCAGGCAGAAAAATGGCCTATGGCTGGAGATGGGTCCCATGCCCAAAGAGCCAGCAGGGAAAACTATGCCTTGTTCTGAAGCTCTTTGGGAACCGCTTGCGTAGCCCCACAGACCTGGGGCTGCAGGCTTTCCTGCTGCCTTCAGCCTCAAAGCCACCCTTTCCCACTTGGCGCCCTATCAGGCACAAAAATGGCCTATGGCTGGAGATAGGTCCCATGCCCAAAGAGCCAGCAGGGAAAACTATGCCTTGTTCTAAAGCTCTTTGGGAACCGCTTGCTTGGCCCCACAGACCTGGGGGCTGCAGGCTTTCCTGCTGCCTTCAGCCTCAAAACCACCCTTTCCCACTACGCACTGCGCCAGGCACAAAAATGGCCATACGGCTGGAGATGGGTCCCATGCCCAAAGAGCCAGCAGGGAAAACTATGCCTTGTTCTAAAGCTCTTTGGGAACCGCTTGCGTAGCCCCACAGACCTGGGGGCTGCGGGCTCTCCTGCTGCCTTCAGCCTCGACACCACCCTTTCCCACTTGGCGCCGCGCCAGGCACAAAAATGGCCATACGGCTGGAGATGGGTCCCCCGCCCAAAGAGCCAGCAGGGAAAACTATGCCTTGTTCTAAAGCTCTTTGGGAACCGCTTGCGTAGCCCCACAGACCTGGGGGCTGTGGGCTTTGCTGCTGCCTTCAGCCTCAAAGCCACCCTTTCTCACTTGGCGTCGCGCTAGGCACAAATTGGCCATACGGCTGGAGATGGGTCCCCCGTCCAAAGAGCCAGCAGGGAAAACTATGCCTTGTTCTAAAGCTCTTTGGGAACCGCTTGCGTAGCCCCACAGACCTGGGGGCTGCAGGCTTTCCTGCTGCCTTCAGACTCGACACCACCCTTTCCCACTTGGCATCGCGCCTGGCAGAAAAATGGCCTGTGGCTGGAGATGGGTCCCATGCCCTAACAGCCAGCAGGGAAAACTATGCCTTGTTCTAAAGCTCTTTGGGAACCGCTTGCGTAGCCCCACAGACCTTAGGGCTGCAGGCTTTGCTCCTGCCTTCAGCCTCAAAGCCACCCTTTCACACTTGGCACCGGGCCAGGCACAAAAATGGCCATTCGGCTGGAGATGGGTCCCCCGCCCAAAGAGCCAGCAGGGAAAACTATGCCTTGTTCTAAAGCTCTTTGGGAACCGCTTGCTTGGCCCCACAGACGTGGGGGCTGCGGGCTTTCCTGCTGCCTTCAGCCTCAAAACCACCCTATGCCACTACGCACCGCGTCAGGCACAAAAATAGCCATACGGCTGGAGATGGGTCCCCCACCCAAAGAGCCAGCAGGGAAAACTATGCCTTGTTCTAAAGCTCTTTGGGAACCGCTTGCGTAGCCCCACAGACCTGGGGGCTGCAGGCTTTCCTGCTGTCTTTAGCCTCAAAGCCACCCTTTCCCACTTGGCGCCCTATTAGGCACAAAAATGGCCTATGGGTGGAGATGGGTCCCATGCCCAAAGAGCCAGCAGGGAAAACTATGCCTTGTTCTAAAGCTCTTTGGGAACCGCTTGCGTAGCCCCACAGACCTGGGGGCTGCGGGCTTTCCTGCTGCCTTCAGCCTCAAAACCACCCTTTCCCACTTGGCGCTGCGCCATGCACAAAAATGGCCATACGGCTGGAGATGGGTCCCCCGCCCAAAGAGCCAGCAGGGAAAACTATGCCTTGTTCTAAAGCTCTTTGGGAACTGCTTGCGTAGCTCCACAGACCTGGGGGCTGCGGGCTTTCCTGCTGCCTTTAGCCTCGACACCACCCTTTCCCTCTTGGCGCCGCGCCAGGCACAAAAATGGCCGTACGGCTGGAGATGGGTCCCCCGCCCAAAGAGCCAGCAGGGAAAATTATGCCTTGTTCTAAAGCTCTTTGGGAACCGCTTGCGTAGCCGCACAGACCTGGGGGCTGCGGGCTTTCCTGCTGCCTTCAGCCTCGACAGCACCCTTTCCCACTTGGCGCCCTATCAAGCACAAAAATGGCCTATGGCTGGAGATGGGTCCCATGCCCAAAGAGCCAGCAGGGAAAACTATGCCTTGTTCTAAAGCTCTTTGGGAACCGCTTGCGTAGCCCCACACACGTGGGGGCTGCGGGCTTTCCTGCTGCCTTCAGCCTCAAAACCACCCTTTCCCACTTGGCCCCCGGCCAGGCAAAAAAATGGCCATACGGCTGGAGATGGGTCCCCCGCCCAAAGAGCCAGCAGGGAAAATTATGCCTTGTTCTAAAGCTCTTTGGGAACCGCTTGCGTAGCCCCACAGACCTGGGGGCTGCAGGCTTTGCTGCTGCCTTCAGCCTCAAAACCACCCTTTCCCACTTGGCGCTGCGCCAGGCACAAAAATGGCCATATGGCTGGAGATGGGTACCCCGCCCAAAGAGCCAGCAGGGAAAATTATGCCTTGTTCTAAAGCTCTTTGGGAACCGCTTGCGTAGCCCCACAGACCTGGGGGCTGCGGGCTTTCCTGCTGCCTTCAAGCCTCAAAGCCACCCTTTCCCACTGGGCGCCGGGCCAGGCACAAAAATGGCCTATGGCTGGAGATGGGTCCCCCGCCCAAAGAGCCAGCAGGGAAAACTATGCCTTGTTCTAAAGCTCTTTGGGAACTGCTTGCGTAGCCCCACAGACCTGGGGGTTGCGGGCTTTCCTGCTGCCTTCAGCCTCGACACCACCCTTTCCCACTTGGCACTGCTCCAGGCTCAAAAATGGCCATACGGCTGGAGATGGGTCCCCGCCCAGAAAGCCAGCAGGGAAAACTATGCCTTGTTCTAAAGCTCTTTGGGAACCGCTTGCGTAGCCCCACAGACCTGGGGGCTGCGGGCTTTGCTGCTGCCTTCAGCCTCAAAACCACCCTTTCCCACTTGGCGCCGGGCCAGGCACAAAAATTGCCATACGGCTGGAGATGGGTCCCATGCCAAAAGAGCCAGCAGGGAAGACTATGCCTTGTTCTAAAGCTCTTTGGGAACCGCTTGCGTAGCCCCACAGACCTGGGGGTTGCGGGCTTTCCTGCTGCCTTCAGCCTCAAAACCACCCTTTCCCACTACGCACCGCGCCAGGCACAAAAATGGCCATACGATTGGAGATGGGTCCCCCGCCCAAAGAGCCAGCAGGGAAAACTATGCCTTGTTCTAAAGCTCTTTGGGAACCGCTTGCGTAGCCCCACAGACCTGGGGGCTGCAGGCTTTGCTGCTGCCTTCAACCTCAAAGCCACCCTTTTCCACTGGACGCCGCATCAGGCACAAAAATGGCCATATGGCTGGAGATGGGTCCCCTGCCCAAAGAGCCAGCAAGGAAAACTATGCCTTGTTCTAAAGCTCTTTGGGAACCACTTGCGTAGCTCCACAGACCTGGGAGCTGCGGGCTTTCCTGCTGCCTTCAGCCTCGACACCACCCTTTCCCACTGGGCGCCGCGCCAGGCACAAAAATGGCCATACGGCTGGAGATGGGTCCCCCGCCCAAGGAGCCAGCAGGGAAAATTATGCCTTGTTCTAAAGCTCTTTGGGAACCGCTTGCGTAGCCCCACAGACCTGGGGGCTGCAGGCTTTCCTGCTGCCTTCAGACTCGACACCACCCTTTCCCACTTGGCGCCGGGCCAGGCACAAAAATGGCCATACGGCTGGAGATGGGTCCCCCGCCCAAAGAGCCAGCAGGGAAAACTATGCCTTGTTCTAAAGCTCTTTGGGAACCGCTTGCGTAGCCCCACACACCTGGGGGCTGCGGGCTTTCCTGCTGCCTTCAGCCTCAAAGCCACCCTTTCCCACTACGCACCGCGCCAGGCACAAAAATGGCCTATGGCTGGAGATGGGTCCCATGCCCAAAGAGCCATCACGGAAAACTATGCCTTGTTCTAAAGCTCTTTGGGAACAGCTTCCTTGGCCCCACAGAGCTGTGGGCTGCAGGCTTTCCTGCTGCCTTCAGCCTCAAAACCACCCTTTCACACTACGCACCTCGCCAGGCACAAAAATGGCCATACGGCTGGAGATGGGTCCCCCGCCCAAAGAGCCAGCAGGGAAAACTATGCCTTGTTCTAAAGCTCTTTGGGAACCGCTTGCGTAGCCCCACAGACCTGGGGGCTGTGGGCTTTCCTGCTGCCTTCAGCCTCGACACCACCCTTTCCCACTGGGCGCCGCGCCAGGCACAAAAATGGCCATACGGCTGGAGATGGGTCCCCCGCCCAAAGAGCCAGCAGGGAAAACTATGCCTTGTTCTAAAGCTCTTTGGGAACCGCTTGCGTAGCCCCACAGACCTGGGGGCTGCAGGCTTTCCTGCTGCCTTCAGCCTCGACACCACCCTTTCCCACTTGGCGCCGCGCCAGGCACAAAAATGGCCTATGGCTGGAGATGGGTCCCCCGCCCAAAGAGCCAGCAGGGAAAACTATGCCTTGTTCTAAAGCTCTTTGGGAACCACTTGCGTAGCCCCACAGACGTGGGGCCTGCAGGCTTTCCTGCTGCCTTCAGCCTCGACACCACCCTTTCCCACTTGGCGCCGCGCCAGGCACAAAAATGGCCTATGGCTGGAGATGGGTCCCCCGCCCAAAGAGCCAGCAGGGAAAACTATGCCTTGTTCTAAAGCTCTTTGGGAAACGCTTGCGTAGCCCCACAGACCTGGGGGCTGCGGGCTTTCCTGCTGCCTTCAGCCTCAAAACCACCCTTTCCCACTTGGCGCCGGGCCAGGCACAAAAATTGCCATACGGCTGGAGATGGGTCCCATGCCAAAAGAGCCAGCAGGGAAGACTATGCCTTGTTCTAAAGCTCTTTGGGAACCGCTTGCGTAGCCCCACAGACCTGGGGGTTGCGGGCTTTCCTGCTGCCTTCAGCCTCAAAACCACCCTTTCCCACTACGCACCGCGCCAGGCACAAAAATGGCCATACGATTGGAGATGGGTCCCCCGCCCAAAGAGCCAGCAGGGAAAACTATGCCTTGTTCTAAAGCTCTTTGGGAACCGCTTGCGTAGCCCCACAGACCTGGGGGCTGCAGGCTTTCCTGCTGCCTTCAGACTCGACACCACCCATTCCCACTTGGCGCCGCGCCAGGCACAAAAATGGCCATACGGCTGGAGATGGGTCCCCCGCCCAAAGAACAAGCAGGGAAAACTATGCCTTGTTCTAAAGCTCTTTGGGAACCGCTTGCGTAGCCCCACAGACCTGGGGGCTGCGGGCTTTCCTGCTGCCTTCAGACTCGACACCACCCTTTCCCACTTGGCACTGCGCCAGGCACAAAAATGGCCATACAGCTGGAGATGGGTCCCCCGCCCAAAGAGCCAGCAGGGAAAACTATGCCTTGTTCTAAAGCTCTTTGGGAACCGCTTGCGTAGCCCCACAGACCTGGGGGCTGCAGGCTTTGCTGCTGCCTTCAACCTCAAAGCCACCCTTTTCCACTGGACGCCGCATCAGGCACAAAAATGGCCATATGGCTGGAGATGGGTCCCCTGCCCAAAGAGCCAGCAAGGAAAACTATGCCTTGTTCTAAAGCTCTTTGGGAACCACTTGCGTAGCTCCACAGACCTGGGAGCTGCGGGCTTTCCTGCTGCCTTCAGCCTCGACACCACCCTTTCCCACTGGGCACCGCGCCAGGCACAAAAATGGCCATACGGCTGGAGATGGGTCCCCCGCCCAAGGAGCCAGCAGGGAAAACTATGCCTTGTTCTAAAGCTCTTTGGGAACCGCTTGCGTAGCCCCACAGACCTGGGGGCTGCAGGCTTTCCTGCTGCCTTCAACCTCGACACCACCCTTTCCCACTTGGCGCCGGGCCAGGCACAAAAATGGCCTATGGCTGGAGATGGGTCCCCCGCCCAAAGAGCCAGCAGGGAAAACTATGCCTTGTTCTAAAGCTCTTTGGGAACCGCTTGCGTAGCCCCACACACCTGGGGGCTGCGGGCTTTCCTGCTGCCTTCAGCCTCAAAGCCACCCTTTCCCACTACGCACCGCGCCAGGCACAAAAATGGCCTATGGCTGGAGATGGGTCCCATGCCCAAAGAGCCATCACGGAAAACTATGCCTTGTTCTAAAGCTCTTTGGGAACAGCTTCCTTGGCCCCACAGAGCTGTGGGCTGCAGGCTTTCCTGCTGCCTTCAGCCTCAAAACCACCCTTTCACACTACGCACCTCGCCAGGCACAAAAATGGCCATACGGCTGGAGATGGGTCCCCCGCCCAAAGAGCCAGCAGGGAAAACTATGCCTTGTTCTAAAGCTCTTTGGGAACCGCTTGCGTAGCCCCACAGACCTTGGGGCTGTGGGCTTTCCTGCTGCCTTCAGCCTCGACACCACCCTTTCCCACTGGGCGCCGCGCCAGGCACAAAAATGGCCATACGGCTGGAGATGGGTCCCCCGCCCAAAGAGCCAGCAGGGAAAACTATGCCTTGTTCTAAAGCTCTTTGGGAACCGCTTGCGTAGCCCCACAGACCTGGGGGCTGCAGGCTTTCCTGCTGTCTTCAGCCTCAAAGCCACCCTTTCCCACTTGGCGCCGCGCCAGGCACAAAAATGGCCTATGGCTGGAGATGGGTCCCCCGCCCAAAGAGCCAGCAGGGAAAACTATGCCTTGTTCTAAAGCTCTTTGGGAACCACTTGCGTAGCCCCACAGACGTGGGGCCTGCAGGCTTTCCTGCTGCCTTCAGCCTCGACACCACCCTTTCCCACTTGGCGCCGCGCCAGGCACAAAAATGGCCTATGGCTGGAGATGGGTCCCCCGCCCAAAGAGCCAGCAGGGAAAACTATGCCTTGTTCTAAAGCTCTTTGGGAAACGCTTGCGTAGCCCCACAGACCTGGGGGCTGCGGGCTTTCCTGCTGCCTTCAGCCTCGACACCACCCTTTCCCACTTGGCACTGCGCCAGGCACAAAAATGGCCTATGGCTGGAGATGGGTCCCCGGCCCAGAGAGCCAGCAGGGAAGACTATGCCTTGTTCTAAAGCTCTTTGGGAACCGCTTGCGTAGCCCCACAGACCTGGGGGCTGCAGGCTTTCCTGCTGCCTTCAACCTCGACACCACCCTTTCCCACTTGGCGCCGGGCCAGGCACAAAAATGGCCATACGGCTGGAGATGGGTCCCCCGCCCAAAGAGCCAGCAGGGAAAATTATGCCTTGTTCTAAAGCTCTTTGGGAACCGCTTGCGTAGCCCCACACACCTGGGGGCTGCGGGCTTTCCTGCTGCCTTCAGCCTCAAAGCCACCCTTTCCCACTACGCACCGCGCCAGGCACAAAAATGGCCTATGGCTGGAGATGGGTCCCATGCCCAAAGAGCCATCACGGAAAACTATGCCTTGTTCTAAAGCTCTTTGGGAACAGCTTCCTTGGCCCCACAGAGCTGTGGGCTGCAGGCTTTCCTGCTGCCTTCAGCCTCAAAACCACCCTTTCCCACTACGCACCTCGCCAGGCACAAAAATGGCCATACGGCTGGAGATGGGTCCCCCGCCCAAAGAGCCAGCAGGGAAAACTATGCCTTGTTCTAAAGCTCTTTGGGAACCGCTTGCGTAGCCCCACAGACCTTGGGGCTGTGGGCTTTCCTGCTGCCTTCAGCCTCGACACCACCCTTTCCCACTGGGCGCCGCGCCAGGCACAAAAATGGCCATACGGCTGGAGATGGGTCCCCCGCCCAAAGAGCCAGCAGGGAAAACTATGCCTTGTTCTAAAGCTCTTTGGGAACCGCTTGCGTAGCCCCACAGACCTGGGGGCTGCAGGCTTTCCTGCTGTCTTCAGCCTCAAAGCCACCCTTTCCCACTTGGCGCCGCGCCAGGCACAAAAATGGCCTATGGCTGGAGATGGGTCCCCCGCCCAAAGAGCCAGCAGGGAAAACTATGCCTTGTTCTAAAGCTCTTTGGGAACCACTTGCGTAGCCCCACAGACGTGGGGCCTGCAGGCTTTCCTGCTGCCTTCAGCCTCGACACCACCCTTTCCCACTTGGCGCCGCGCCAGGCACAAAAATTGCCATACGGCTGGAGATGGGTCCCATGCCAAAAGAGCCAGCAGGGAAGACTATGCCTTGTTCTAAAGCTCTTTGGGAACCGCTTGCGTAGCCCCACAGACCTGGGGGTTGCGGGCTTTCCTGCTGCCTTCAGCCTCAAAACCACCCTTTCCCACTACGCACCGCGCCAGGCACAAAAATGGCCATACGATTGGAGATGGGTCCCCCGCCCAAAGAGCCAGCAGGGAAAACTATGCCTTGTTCTAAAGCTCTTTGGGAACCGCTTGCGTAGCCCCACAGACCTGGGGGCTGCGGGCTTTCCTGCTGCCTTCAGACTCGACACCACCCTTTCCCACTTGGCACTGCGCCAGGCACAAAAATGGCCATACAGCTGGAGATGGGTCCCCCGCCCAAAGAGCCAGCAGGGAAAACTATGCCTTGTTCTAAAGCTCTTTGGGAACCGCTTGCGTAGCCCCACAGACCTGGGGGCTGCAGGCTTTGCTGCTGCCTTCAACCTCAAAGCCACCCTTTTCCACTGGACGCCGCATCAGGCACAAAAATGGCCATATGGCTGGAGATGGGTCCCCTGCCCAAAGAGCCAGCAAGGAAAACTATGCCTTGTTCTAAAGCTCTTTGGGAACCACTTGCGTAGCTCCACAGACCTGGGAGCTGCGGGCTTTCCTGCTGCCTTCAGCCTCGACACCACCCTTTCCCACTGGGCACCGCGCCAGGCACAAAAATGGCCATACGGCTGGAGATGGGTCCCCCGCCCAAGGAGCCAGCAGGGAAAACTATGCCTTGTTCTAAAGCTCTTTGGGAACCGCTTGCGTAGCCCCACAGACCTGGGGGCTGCAGGCTTTCCTGCTGCCTTCAACCTCGACACCACCCTTTCCCACTTGGCGCCGGGCCAGGCACAAAAATGGCCTATGGCTGGAGATGGGTCCCCCGCCCAAAGAGCCAGCAGGGAAAACTATGCCTTGTTCTAAAGCTCTTTGGGAACCGCTTGCGTAGCCCCACACACCTGGGGGCTGCGGGCTTTCCTGCTGCCTTCAGCCTCAAAGCCACCCTTTCCCACTACGCACCGCGCCAGGCACAAAAATGGCCTATGGCTGGAGATGGGTCCCATGCCCAAAGAGCCATCACGGAAAACTATGCCTTGTTCTAAAGCTCTTTGGGAACAGCTTCCTTGGCCCCACAGAGCTGTGGGCTGCAGGCTTTCCTGCTGCCTTCAGCCTCAAAACCACCCTTTCACACTACGCACCTCGCCAGGCACAAAAATGGCCATACGGCTGGAGATGGGTCCCCCGCCCAAAGAGCCAGCAGGGAAAACTATGCCTTGTTCTAAAGCTCTTTGGGAACCGCTTGCGTAGCCCCACAGACCTTGGGGCTGTGGGCTTTCCTGCTGCCTTCAGCCTCGACACCACCCTTTCCCACTGGGCGCCGCGCCAGGCACAAAAATGGCCATACGGCTGGAGATGGGTCCCCCGCCCAAAGAGCCAGCAGGGAAAACTATGCCTTGTTCTAAAGCTCTTTGGGAACCGCTTGCGTAGCCCCACAGACCTGGGGGCTGCAGGCTTTCCTGCTGTCTTCAGCCTCAAAGCCACCCTTTCCCACTTGGCGCCGCGCCAGGCACAAAAATGGCCTATGGCTGGAGATGGGTCCCCCGCCCAAAGAGCCAGCAGGGAAAACTATGCCTTGTTCTAAAGCTCTTTGGGAACCACTTGCGTAGCCCCACAGACGTGGGGCCTGCAGGCTTTCCTGCTGCCTTCAGCCTCGACACCACCCTTTCCCACTTGGCGCCGCGCCAGGCACAAAAATGGCCTATGGCTGGAGATGGGTCCCCCGCCCAAAGAGCCAGCAGGGAAAACTATGCCTTGTTCTAAAGCTCTTTGGGAAACGCTTGCGTAGCCCCACAGACCTGGGGGCTGCGGGCTTTCCTGCTGCCTTCAGCCTCGACACCACCCTTTCCCACTTGGCACTGCGCCAGGCACAAAAATGGCCTATGGCTGGAGATGGGTCCCCGGCCCAGAGAGCCAGCAGGGAAGACTATGCCTTGTTCTAAAGCTCTTTGGGAACCGCTTGCGTAGCCCCACAGACCTGGGGGCTGCAGGCTTTCCTGCTGCCTTCAACCTCGACACCACCCTTTCCCACTTGGCGCCGGGCCAGGCACAAAAATGGCCATACGGCTGGAGATGGGTCCCCCGCCCAAAGAGCCAGCAGGGAAAATTATGCCTTGTTCTAAAGCTCTTTGGGAACCGCTTGCGTAGCCCCACACACCTGGGGGCTGCGGGCTTTCCTGCTGCCTTCAGCCTCAAAGCCACCCTTTCCCACTACGCACCGCGCCAGGCACAAAAATGGCCTATGGCTGGAGATGGGTCCCATGCCCAAAGAGCCATCACGGAAAACTATGCCTTGTTCTAAAGCTCTTTGGGAACAGCTTCCTTGGCCCCACAGAGCTGTGGGCTGCAGGCTTTCCTGCTGCCTTCAGCCTCAAAACCACCCTTTCCCACTACGCACCTCGCCAGGCACAAAAATGGCCATACGGCTGGAGATGGGTCCCCCGCCCAAAGAGCCAGCAGGGAAAACTATGCCTTGTTCTAAAGCTCTTTGGGAACCGCTTGCGTAGCCCCACAGACCTTGGGGCTGTGGGCTTTCCTGCTGCCTTCAGCCTCGACACCACCCTTTCCCACTGGGCGCCGCGCCAGGCACAAAAATGGCCATACGGCTGGAGATGGGTCCCCCGCCCAAAGAGCCAGCAGGGAAAACTATGCCTTGTTCTAAAGCTCTTTGGGAACCGCTTGCGTAGCCCCACAGACCTGGGGGCTGCAGGCTTTCCTGCTGTCTTCAGCCTCAAAGCCACCCTTTCCCACTTGGCGCCGCGCCAGGCACAAAAATGGCCTATGGCTGGAGATGGGTCCCCCGCCCAAAGAGCCAGCAGGGAAAACTATGCCTTGTTCTAAAGCTCTTTGGGAACCACTTGCGTAGCCCCACAGACGTGGGGCCTGCAGGCTTTCCTGCTGCCTTCAGCCTCGACACCACCCTTTCCCACTTGGCGCCGCGCCAGGCACAAAAATTGCCATACGGCTGGAGATGGGTCCCATGCCAAAAGAGCCAGCAGGGAAGACTATGCCTTGTTCTAAAGCTCTTTGGGAACCGCTTGCGTAGCCCCACAGACCTGGGGGTTGCGGGCTTTCCTGCTGCCTTCAGCCTCAAAACCACCCTTTCCCACTACGCACCGCGCCAGGCACAAAAATGGCCATACGATTGGAGATGGGTCCCCCGCCCAAAGAGCCAGCAGGGAAAACTATGCCTTGTTCTAAAGCTCTTTGGGAACCGCTTGCGTAGCCCCACAGACCTGGGGGCTGCGGGCTTTCCTGCTGCCTTCAGACTCGACACCACCCTTTCCCACTTGGCACTGCGCCAGGCACAAAAATGGCCATACAGCTGGAGATGGGTCCCCCGCCCAAAGAGCCAGCAGGGAAAACTATGCCTTGTTCTAAAGCTCTTTGGGAACCGCTTGCGTAGCCCCACAGACCTGGGGGCTGCAGGCTTTGCTGCTGCCTTCAACCTCAAAGCCACCCTTTTCCACTGGACGCCGCATCAGGCACAAAAATGGCCATATGGCTGGAGATGGGTCCCCTGCCCAAAGAGCCAGCAAGGAAAACTATGCCTTGTTCTAAAGCTCTTTGGGAACCACTTGCGTAGCTCCACAGACCTGGGAGCTGCGGGCTTTCCTGCTGCCTTCAGCCTCGACACCACCCTTTCCCACTGGGCACCGCGCCAGGCACAAAAATGGCCATACGGCTGGAGATGGGTCCCCCGCCCAAGGAGCCAGCAGGGAAAACTATGCCTTGTTCTAAAGCTCTTTGGGAACCGCTTGCGTAGCCCCACAGACCTGGGGGCTGCAGGCTTTCCTGCTGCCTTCAACCTCGACACCACCCTTTCCCACTTGGCGCCGGGCCAGGCACAAAAATGGCCTATGGCTGGAGATGGGTCCCCCGCCCAAAGAGCCAGCAGGGAAAACTATGCCTTGTTCTAAAGCTCTTTGGGAACCGCTTGCGTAGCCCCACACACCTGGGGGCTGCGGGCTTTCCTGCTGCCTTCAGCCTCAAAGCCACCCTTTCCCACTACGCACCGCGCCAGGCACAAAAATGGCCTATGGCTGGAGATGGGTCCCATGCCCAAAGAGCCATCACGGAAAACTATGCCTTGTTCTAAAGCTCTTTGGGAACAGCTTCCTTGGCCCCACAGAGCTGTGGGCTGCAGGCTTTCCTGCTGCCTTCAGCCTCAAAACCACCCTTTCACACTACGCACCTCGCCAGGCACAAAAATGGCCATACGGCTGGAGATGGGTCCCCCGCCCAAAGAGCCAGCAGGGAAAACTATGCCTTGTTCTAAAGCTCTTTGGGAACCGCTTGCGTAGCCCCACAGACCTTGGGGCTGTGGGCTTTCCTGCTGCCTTCAGCCTCGACACCACCCTTTCCCACTGGGCGCCGCGCCAGGCACAAAAATGGCCATACGGCTGGAGATGGGTCCCCCGCCCAAAGAGCCAGCAGGGAAAACTATGCCTTGTTCTAAAGCTCTTTGGGAACCGCTTGCGTAGCCCCACAGACCTGGGGGCTGCAGGCTTTCCTGCTGTCTTCAGCCTCAAAGCCACCCTTTCCCACTTGGCGCCGCGCCAGGCACAAAAATGGCCTATGGCTGGAGATGGGTCCCCCGCCCAAAGAGCCAGCAGGGAAAACTATGCCTTGTTCTAAAGCTCTTTGGGAACCACTTGCGTAGCCCCACAGACGTGGGGCCTGCAGGCTTTCCTGCTGCCTTCAGCCTCGACACCACCCTTTCCCACTTGGCGCCGCGCCAGGCACAAAAATGGCCTATGGCTGGAGATGGGTCCCCCGCCCAAAGAGCCAGCAGGGAAAACTATGCCTTGTTCTAAAGCTCTTTGGGAAACGCTTGCGTAGCCCCACAGACCTGGGGGCTGCGGGCTTTCCTGCTGCCTTCAGCCTCGACACCACCCTTTCCCACTTGGCACTGCGCCAGGCACAAAAATGGCCTATGGCTGGAGATGGGTCCCCGGCCCAGAGAGCCAGCAGGGAAGACTATGCCTTGTTCTAAAGCTCTTTGGGAACCGCTTGCGTAGCCCCACAGACCTGGGGGCTGCAGACTTTCCTGCTGCCTTCAGCCTCAAAACCACCCTTTCCCACTACGCACCGCGCCAGGCACAAAAATGGCCATACGATTGGAGATGGGTCCCCCGCCCAAAGAGCCAGCAGGGAAAACTATGCCTTGTTCTAAAGCTCTTTGGGAACCGCTTGCGTAGCCCCACAGACCTGGGGGCTGCAGGCTTTCCTGCTGCCTTCAGACTCGACACCACCCATTCCCACTTGGCGCCGCGCCAGGCACAAAAATGGCCATACGGCTGGAGATGGGTCCCCCGCCCAAAGAACAAGCAGGGAAAACTATGCCTTGTTCTAAAGCTCTTTGGGAACCGCTTGCGTAGCCCCACAGACCTGGGGGCTGCGGGCTTTCCTGCTGCCTTCAGACTCGACACCACCCTTTCCCACTTGGCACTGCGCCAGGCACAAAAATGGCCATACAGCTGGAGATGGGTCCCCCGCCCAAAGAGCCAGCAGGGAAAACTATGCCTTGTTCTAAAGCTCTTTGGGAACCGCTTGCGTAGCCCCACAGACCTGGGGGCTGCAGGCTTTCCTGCTGCCTTCAACCTCAAAGCCACCCTTTTCCACTGGACGCCGCATCAGGCACAAAAATGGCCATATGGCTGGAGATGGGTCCCCTGCCCAAAGAGCCAGCAAGGAAAACTATGCCTTGTTCTAAAGCTCTTTGGGAACCACTTGCGTAGCTCCACAGACCTGGGAGCTGCGGGCTTTCCTGCTGCCTTCAACCTCGACACCACCCTTTCCCACTTGGCGCCGGGCCAGGCACAAAAATGGCCTATGGCTGGAGATGGGTCCCCCGCCCAAAGAGCCAGCAGGGAAAACTATGCCTTGTTCTAAAGCTCTTTGGGAACCGCTTGCGTAGCCCCACACACCTGGGGGCTGCGGGCTTTCCTGCTGCCTTCAGCCTCAAAGCCACCCTTTCCCACTACGCACCGCGCCAGGCACAAAAATGGCCTATGGCTGGAGATGGGTCCCATGCCCAAAGAGCCATCACGGAAAACTATGCCTTGTTCTAAAGCTCTTTGGGAACAGCTTCCTTGGCCCCACAGAGCTGTGGGCTGCAGGCTTTCCTGCTGCCTTCAGCCTCAAAACCACCCTTTCACACTACGCACCTCGCCAGGCACAAAAATGGCCATACGGCTGGAGATGGGTCCCCCGCCCAAAGAGCCAGCAGGGAAAACTATGCCTTGTTCTAAAGCTCTTTGGGAACCGCTTGCGTAGCCCCACAGACCTGGGGGTTGCGGGCTTTCCTGCTGCCTTCAGCCTCAAAACCACCCTTTCCCACTACGCACCGCGCCAGGCACAAAAATGGCCATACGATTGGAGATGGGTCCCCCGCCCAAAGAGCCAGCAGGGAAAACTATGCCTTGTTCTAAAGCTCTTTGGGAACCGCTTGCGTAGCCCCACAGACCTGGGGGCTGCAGGCTTTCCTGCTGCCTTCAGACTCGACACCACCCATTCCCACTTGGCGCCGCGCCAGGCACAAAAATGGCCATACGGCTGGAGATGGGTCCCCCGCCCAAAGAACAAGCAGGGAAAACTATGCCTTGTTCTAAAGCTCTTTGGGAACCGCTTGCGTAGCGCCACAGACCTGGGGGCTGCGGGCTTTCCTGCTGCCTTCAGACTCGACACCACCCTTTCCCACTTGGCACTGCGCCAGGCACAAAAATGGCCATACAGCTGGAGATGGGTCCCCCGCCCAAAGAGCCAGCAGGGAAAACTATGCCTTGTTCTAAAGCTCTTTGGGAACCGCTTGCGTAGCCCCACAGACCTGGGGGCTGCAGGCTTTGCTGCTGCCTTCAACCTCAAAGCCACCCTTTTCCACTGGACGCCGCATCAGGCACAAAAATGGCCATATGGCTGGAGATGGGTCCCCTGCCCAAAGAGCCAGCAAGGAAAACTATGCCTTGTTCTAAAGCTCTTTGGGAACCACTTGCGTAGCTCCACAGACCTGGGAGCTGCGGGCTTTCCTGCTGCCTTCAGCCTCGACACCACCCTTTCCCACTGGGCACCGCGCCAGGCACAAAAATGGCCATACGGCTGGAGATGGGTCCCCCGCCCAAGGAGCCAGCAGGGAAAACTATGCCTTGTTCTAAAGCTCTTTGGGAACCGCTTGCGTAGCCCCACAGACCTGGGGGCTGCAGGCTTTCCTGCTGCCTTCAACCTCGACACCACCCTTTCCCACTTGGCGCCGGGCCAGGCACAAAAATGGCCTATGGCTGGAGATGGGTCCCCCGCCCAAAGAGCCAGCAGGGAAAACTATGCCTTGTTTTAAAGCTCTTTGGGAACCGCTTGCGTAGCCCCACACACCTGGGGGCTGCGGGCTTTCCTGCTGCCTTCAGCCTCAAAGCCACCCTTTCCCACTACGCACCGCGCCAGGCACAAAAATGGCCTATGGCTGGAGATGGGTCCCATGCCCAAAGAGCCATCACGGAAAACTATGCCTTGTTCTAAAGCTCTTTGGGAACAGCTTCCTTGGCCCCACAGAGCTGTGGGCTGCAGGCTTTCCTGCTGCCTTCAGCCTCAAAACCACCCTTTCACACTACGCACCTCGCCAGGCACAAAAATGGCCATACGGCTGGAGATGGGTCCCCCGCCCAAAGAGCCAGCAGGGAAAACTATGCCTTGTTCTAAAGCTCTTTGGGAACCGCTTGCGTAGCCCCACAGACCTTGGGGCTGTGGGCTTTCCTGCTGCCTTCAGCCTCGACACCACCCTTTCCCACTGGGCGCCGCGCCAGGCACAAAAATGGCCATACGGCTGGAGATGGGTCCCCCGCCCAAAGAGCCAGCAGGGAAAACTATGCCTTGTTCTAAAGCTCTTTGGGAACCGCTTGCGTAGCCCCACAGACCTGGGGGCTGCAGGCTTTCCTGCTGTCTTCAGCCTCAAAGCCACCCTTTCCCACTTGGCGCCGCGCCAGGCACAAAAATGGCCTATGGCTGGAGATGGGTCCCCCGCCCAAAGAGCCAGCAGGGAAAACTATGCCTTGTTCTAAAGCTCTTTGGGAACCACTTGCGTAGCCCCACAGACGTGGGGCCTGCAGGCTTTCCTGCTGCCTTCAGCCTCGACACCACCCTTTCCCACTTGGCGCCGCGCCAGGCACAAAAATGGCCTATGGCTGGAGATGGGTCCCCCGCCCAAAGAGCCAGCAGGGAAAACTATGCCTTGTTCTAAAGCTCTTTGGGAAACGCTTGCGTAGCCCCACAGACCTGGGGGCTGCGGGCTTTCCTGCTGCCTTCAGCCTCGACACCACCCTTTCCCACTTGGCACTGCGCCAGGCACAAAAATGGCCTATGGCTGGAGATGGGTCCCCGGCCCAGAGAGCCAGCAGGGAAGACTATGCCTTGTTCTAAAGCTCTTTGGGAACCGCTTGCGTAGCCCCACAGACCTGGGGGCTGCAGGCTTTCCTGCTGCCTTCAGACTCGACACCACCCATTCCCACTTGGCGCCGCGCCAGGCACAAAAATGGCCATACGGCTGGAGATGGGTCCCCCGCCCAAAGAACAAGCAGGGAAAACTATGCCTTGTTCTAAAGCTCTTTGGGAACCGCTTGCGTAGCGCCACAGACCTGGGGGCTGCGGGCTTTCCTGCTGCCTTCAGACTCGACACCACCCTTTCCCACTTGGCACTGCGCCAGGCACAAAAATGGCCATACAGCTGGAGATGGGTCCCCCGCCCAAAGAGCCAGCAGGGAAAACTATGCCTTGTTCTAAAGCTCTTTGGGAACCGCTTGCGTAGCCCCACAGACCTGGGGGCTGCAGGCTTTGCTGCTGCCTTCAACCTCAAAGCCACCCTTTTCCACTGGACGCCGCATCAGGCACAAAAATGGCCATATGGCTGGAGATGGGTCCCCTGCCCAAAGAGCCAGCAAGGAAAACTATGCCTTGTTCTAAAGCTCTTTGGGAACCACTTGCGTAGCTCCACAGACCTGGGAGCTGCGGGCTTTCCTGCTGCCTTCAGCCTCGACACCACCCTTTCCCACTGGGCACCGCGCCAGGCACAAAAATGGCCATACGGCTGGAGATGGGTCCCCCGCCCAAGGAGCCAGCAGGGAAAACTATGCCTTGTTCTAAAGCTCTTTGGGAACCGCTTGCGTAGCCCCACAGACCTGGGGGCTGCAGGCTTTCCTGCTGCCTTCAACCTCGACACCACCCTTTCCCACTTGGCGCCGGGCCAGGCACAAAAATGGCCTATGGCTGGAGATGGGTCCCCCGCCCAAAGAGCCAGCAGGGAAAACTATGCCTTGTTTTAAAGCTCTTTGGGAACCGCTTGCGTAGCCCCACACACCTGGGGGCTGCGGGCTTTCCTGCTGCCTTCAGCCTCAAAGCCACCCTTTCCCACTACGCACCGCGCCAGGCACAAAAATGGCCTATGGCTGGAGATGGGTCCCATGCCCAAAGAGCCATCACGGAAAACTATGCCTTGTTCTAAAGCTCTTTGGGAACAGCTTCCTTGGCCCCACAGAGCTGTGGGCTGCAGGCTTTCCTGCTGCCTTCAGCCTCAAAACCACCCTTTCACACTACGCACCTCGCCAGGCACAAAAATGGCCATACGGCTGGAGATGGGTCCCCCGCCCAAAGAGCCAGCAGGGAAAACTATGCCTTGTTCTAAAGCTCTTTGGGAACCGCTTGCGTAGCCCCACAGACCTTGGGGCTGTGGGCTTTCCTGCTGCCTTCAGCCTCGACACCACCCTTTCCCACTGGGCGCCGCGCCAGGCACAAAAATGGCCATACGGCTGGAGATGGGTCCCCCGCCCAAAGAGCCAGCAGGGAAAACTATGCCTTGTTCTAAAGCTCTTTGGGAACCGCTTGCGTAGCCCCACAGACCTGGGGGCTGCAGGCTTTCCTGCTGTCTTCAGCCTCAAAGCCACCCTTTCCCACTTGGCGCCGCGCCAGGCACAAAAATGGCCTATGGCTGGAGATGGGTCCCCCGCCCAAAGAGCCAGCAGGGAAAACTATGCCTTGTTCTAAAGCTCTTTGGGAAACGCTTGCGTAGCCCCACAGACGTGGGGCCTGCAGGCTTTCCTGCTGCCTTCAGCCTCGACACCACCCTTTCCCACTTGGCGCCGCGCCAGGCACAAAAATGGCCTATGGCTGGAGATGGGTCCCCCGCCCAAAGAGCCAGCAGGGAAAACTATGCCTTGTTCTAAAGCTCTTTGGGAAACGCTTGCGTAGCCCCACAGACCTGGGGGCTGCGGGCTTTCCTGCTGCCTTCAGCCTCGACACCACCCTTTCCCACTTGGCACTGCGCCAGGCACAAAAATGGCCTATGGCTGGAGATGGGTCCCCGGCCCAGAGAGCCAGCAGGGAAGACTATGCCTTGTTCTAAAGCTCTTTGGGAACCGCTTGCGTAGCCCCACAGACCTGGGGGCTGCAGACTTTCCTGCTGCCTTCAGCCTCAAAACCACCCTTTCCCACTACGCACCGCGCCAGGCACAAAAATGGCCATACGATTGGAGATGGGTCCCCCGCCCAAAGAGCCAGCAGGGAAAACTATGCCTTGTTCTAAAGCTCTTTGGGAACCGCTTGCGTAGCCCCACAGACCTGGGGGCTGCGGGCTTTCCTGCTGCCTTCAGACTCGACACCACCCTTTCCCACTTGGCACTGCGCCAGGCACAAAAATGGCCATACAGCTGGAGATGGGTCCCCCGCCCAAAGAGCCAGCAGGGAAAACTATGCCTTGTTCTAAAGCTCTTTGGGAACCGCTTGCGTAGCCCCACAGACCTGGGGGCTGCAGGCTTTGCTGCTGCCTTCAACCTCAAAGCCACCCTTTTCCACTGGACGCCGCATCAGGCACAAAAATGGCCATATGGCTGGAGATGGGTCCCCTGCCCAAAGAGCCAGCAAGGAAAACTATGCCTTGTTCTAAAGCTCTTTGGGAACCACTTGCGTAGCTCCACAGACCTGGGAGCTGCGGGCTTTCCTGCTGCCTTCAGCCTCGACACCACCCTTTCCCACTGGGCGCCGCGCCAGGCACAAAAATGGCCATACGGCTGGAGATGGGTCCCCCGCCCAAGGAGCCAGCAGGGAAAACTATGCCTTGTTCTAAAGCTCTTTGGGAACCGCTTGCGTAGCCCCACAGACCTGGGGGCTGCAGGCTTTCCTGCTGCCTTCAACCTCGACACCACCCTTTCCCACTTGGCGTCGCGCCAGGCACAAAAATGGCCATACGGCTGGAGATGGGTTCCATGCCCAAAGAGCCAGCAGGGAAAACTATGCCTTCTTCTAAAGCTCTTTGGGAACCGCTTGCGTAGCCCTACAGACCTGGGGGCTTCGGGCTTTGCTGCTGCCTTCAGCCTCGACACCACCCTTTCCCACTTGGCGCCGGGCCAGGCACAAAAATGGCCTATGGCTGGAGATGGGTCCCATGCCCAAAGAGCCAGCAAGGAAAACTATGCCTTGTTCTAAAGCTCTTTGGGAACCGCTTGCGTAGCCCCACAGACCTGGGGGCTGCGGGCTTTCCTGCTGCCTTCAGCCTCAAAGCCACCCTTTCCCACTACGCACCGCGCCAGGCACAAAAATGGCCTATGGCTGGAGATGGGTCCCATGCCCAAAGAGCCATCACGGAAAACTATGCCTTGTTCTAAAGCTCTTTGGGAACAGCTTCCTTGGCCCCACAGAGCTGTGGGCTGCAGGCTTTCCTGCTGCCTTCAGCCTCAAAACCACCCTTTCACACTACGCACCGCGCCAGGCACAAAAATGGCCATACGATTGGAGATGGGTCCCCCGCCCAAAGAGCCAGCAGGGAAAACTATGCCTTGTTCTAAAGCTCTTTGGGAACCGCTTGCGTAGCCCCAGAGACCTGGGGGCTGCGGGCTTTCCTGCTGCCTTCAGCCTCGACACCACCCTTTCCCACTTGGCGCCGCGCCAGGCACAAAAATGGCCATACGGCTGGAGATGGGTCCCATGCCCAAAGAGCCAGCAGGGAAAACTATGCCTTGTTCTAAAGCTCTTTGGGAACCGCTTGTGTAGCCCCACAGACCTGGGGGCTGCAGGCTTTCCTGCTGCCTTCAACCTCGACACCACCCTTTCCCACTTGGCGTCGCGCCAGGCACAAAAATGGCCTATGGCTGGAGATGGGTCCCATGCCCAAAGAGCCAGCAGGGAAAACTATGCCTTGTTCTAAAGCTCTTTGGGAACCGCTTGCGTAGCCCCACAGACCTGGGGGCTGCGGGCTTTCCTGCTGCCTTCAGACTCGACACCACCCTTTCCCACTTGGCACTGCGCCAGGCACAAAAATGGCCATACAGCTGGAGATGGGTCCCCCGCCCAAAGAGCCAGCAGGGAAAACTATGCCTTGTTCTAAAGCTCTTTGGGAACCGCTTGCGTAGCCCCACAGACCTGGGGGCTGCAGGCTTTGCTGCTGCCTTCAACCTCAAAGCCACCCTTTTCCACTGGACGCCGCATCAGGCACAAAAATGGCCATATGGCTGGAGATGGGTCCCCTGCCCAAAGAGCCAGCAAGGAAAACTATGCCTTGTTCTAAAGCTCTTTGGGAACCACTTGCGTAGCTCCACAGACCTGGGAGCTGCGGGCTTTCCTGCTGCCTTCAGCCTCGACACCACCCTTTCCCACTGGGCACCGCGCCAGGCACAAAAATGGCCATACGGCTGGAGATGGGTCCCCCGCCCAAGGAGCCAGCAGGGAAAACTATGCCTTGCTCTAAAGCTCTTTGGGAACCGCTTGCGTAGCCCCACAGACCTGGGGGCTGCAGGCTTTCCTGCTGCCTTCAACCTCGACACCACCCTTTCCCACTTGGCGCCGGGCCAGGCACAAAAATGGCCTATGGCTGGAGATGGGTCCCCCGCCCAAAGAGCCAGCAGGGAAAACTATGCCTTGTTCTAAAGCTCTTTGGGAACCGCTTGCGTAGCCCCACAGACCTGGGGGCTGCGGGCTTTCCTGCTGCCTTCAGCCTCAAAGCCACCCTTTCCCACTACGCACCGCGCCAGGCACAAAAATGGCCTATGGCTGGAGATGGGTCCCATGCCCAAAGAGCCAGCAGGGAAAACTATGCCTTGTTCTAAAGCTCTTTGGGAACAGCTTCCTTGGCCCCACAGAGCTGTGGGCTGCAGGCTTTCCTGCTGCCTTCAGCCTCAAAACCACCCTTTCACACTACGCACCTCGCCAGGCACAAAAATGGCCATACGGCTGGAGATGGGTCCCCCGCCCAAAGAGCCAGCAGGGAAAACTATGCCTTGTTCTAAAGCTCTTTGGGAACCGCTTGCGTAGCCCCACAGACCTTGGGGCTGTGGGCTTTCCTGCTGCCTTCAGCCTCGACACCACCCTTTCCCACTGGGCGCCGCGCCAGGCACAAAAATGGCCATACGGCTGGAGATGGGTCCCCCGCCCAAAGAGCCAGCAGGGAAAACTATGCCTTGTTCTAAAGCTCTTTGGGAACCGCTTGCGTAGCCCCACAGACCTGGGGGCTGCAGGCTTTCCTGCTGTCTTCAGCCTCAAAGCCACCCTTTCCCACTTGGCGCCGCGCCAGGCACAAAAATGGCCTATGGCTGGAGATGGGTCCCCCGCCCAAAGAGCCAGCAGGGAAAACTATGCCTTGTTCTAAAGCTCTTTGGGAACCACTTGCGTAGCCCCACAGACGTGGGGCCTGCAGGCTTTCCTGCTGCCTTCAGCCTCGACACCACCCTTTCCCATTTGGCGCCGCGCCAGGCACAAAAATGGCCTATGGCTGGAGATGGGTCCCATGCCCAAAGAGCCATCACGGAAAACTATGCCTTGTTCTAAAGCTCTTTGGGAACAGCTTCCTTGGCCCCACAGAGCTGTGGGCTGCAGGCTTTCCTGCTGCCTTCAGCCTCAAAACCACCCTTTCACACTACGCACCTCGCCAGGCACAAAAATGGCCATACGGCTGGAGATGGGTCCCCCGCCCAAAGAGCCAGCAGGGAAAACTATGCCTTGTTCTAAAGCTCTTTGGGAACCGCTTGCGTAGCCCCACAGACCTGGGGGTTGCGGGCTTTCCTGCTGCCTTCAGCCTCAAAACCACCCTTTCCCACTACGCACCGCGCCAGGCACAAAAATGGCCATACGATTGGAGATGGGTCCCCCCGCCCAAAGAGCCAGCAGGGAAAACTATGCCTTGTTCTAAAGCTCTTTGGGAACCGCTTGCGTAGCCCCACAGACCTGGGGGCTGCAGGCTTTCCTGCTGCCTTCAGACTCGACACCACCCATTCCCACTTGGCGCCGCGCCAGGCACAAAAATGGCCATACGGCTGGAGATGGGTCCCCCGCCCAAAGAACAAGCAGGGAAAACTATGCCTTGTTCTAAAGCTCTTTGGGAACCGCTTGCGTAGCGCCACAGACCTGGGGGCTGCGGGCTTTCCTGCTGCCTTCAGACTCGACACCACCCTTTCCCACTTGGCACTGCGCCAGGCACAAAAATGGCCATACAGCTGGAGATGGGTCCCCCGCCCAAAGAGCCAGCAGGGAAAACTATGCCTTGTTCTAAAGCTCTTTGGGAACCGCTTGCGTAGCCCCACAGACCTGGGGGCTGCAGGCTTTGCTGCTGCCTTCAACCTCAAAGCCACCCTTTTCCACTGGACGCCGCATCAGGCACAAAAATGGCCATATGGCTGGAGATGGGTCCCCTGCCCAAAGAGCCAGCAAGGAAAACTATGCCTTGTTCTAAAGCTCTTTGGGAACCACTTGCGTAGCTCCACAGACCTGGGAGCTGCGGGCTTTCCTGCTGCCTTCAGCCTCGACACCACCCTTTCCCACTGGGCACCGCGCCAGGCACAAAAATGGCCATACGGCTGGAGATGGGTCCCCCGCCCAAGGAGCCAGCAGGGAAAACTATGCCTTGTTCTAAAGCTCTTTGGGAACCGCTTGCGTAGCCCCACAGACCTGGGGGCTGCAGGCTTTCCTGCTGCCTTCAACCTCGACACCACCCTTTCCCACTTGGCGCCGGGCCAGGCACAAAAATGGCCTATGGCTGGAGATGGGTCCCCCGCCCAAAGAGCCAGCAGGGAAAACTATGCCTTGTTTTAAAGCTCTTTGGGAACCGCTTGCGTAGCCCCACACACCTGGGGGCTGCGGGCTTTCCTGCTGCCTTCAGCCTCAAAGCCACCCTTTCCCACTACGCACCGCGCCAGGCACAAAAATGGCCTATGGCTGGAGATGGGTCCCATGCCCAAAGAGCCATCACGGAAAACTATGCCTTGTTCTAAAGCTCTTTGGGAACAGCTTCCTTGGCCCCACAGAGCTGTGGGCTGCAGGCTTTCCTGCTGCCTTCAGCCTCAAAACCACCCTTTCACACTACGCACCTCGCCAGGCACAAAAATGGCCATACGGCTGGAGATGGGTCCCCCGCCCAAAGAGCCAGCAGGGAAAACTATGCCTTGTTCTAAAGCTCTTTGGGAACCGCTTGCGTAGCCCCACAGACCTTGGGGCTGTGGGCTTTCCTGCTGCCTTCAGCCTCGACACCACCCTTTCCCACTGGGCGCCGCGCCAGGCACAAAAATGGCCATACGGCTGGAGATGGGTCCCCCGCCCAAAGAGCCAGCAGGGAAAACTATGCCTTGTTCTAAAGCTCTTTGGGAACCGCTTGCGTAGCCCCACAGACCTGGGGGCTGCAGGCTTTCCTGCTGTCTTCAGCCTCAAAGCCACCCTTTCCCACTTGGCGCCGCGCCAGGCACAAAAATGGCCTATGGCTGGAGATGGGTCCCCCGCCCAAAGAGCCAGCAGGGAAAACTATGCCTTGTTCTAAAGCTCTTTGGGAACCACTTGCGTAGCCCCACAGACGTGGGGCCTGCAGGCTTTCCTGCTGCCTTCAGCCTCGACACCACCCTTTCCCACTTGGCGCCGCGCCAGGCACAAAAATGGCCTATGGCTGGAGATGGGTCCCCCGCCCAAAGAGCCAGCAGGGAAAACTATGCCTTGTTCTAAAGCTCTTTGGGAAACGCTTGCGTAGCCCCACAGACCTGGGGGCTGCGGGCTTTCCTGCTGCCTTCAGCCTCGACACCACCCTTTCCCACTTGGCACTGCGCCAGGCACAAAAATGGCCTATGGCTGGAGATGGGTCCCCGGCCCAGAGAGCCAGCAGGGAAGACTATGCCTTGTTCTAAAGCTCTTTGGGAACCGCTTGCGTAGCCCCACAGACCTGGGGGCTGCAGACTTTCCTGCTGCCTTCAGCCTCAAAACCACCCTTTCCCACTACGCACCGCGCCAGGCACAAAAATGGCCATACGATTGGAGATGGGTCCCCCGCCCAAAGAGCCAGCAGGGAAAACTATGCCTTGTTCTAAAGCTCTTTGGGAACCGCTTGCGTAGCCCCACAGACCTGGGGGCTGCGGGCTTTCCTGCTGCCTTCAGACTCGACACCACCCTTTCCCACTTGGCACTGCGCCAGGCACAAAAATGGCCATACAGCTGGAGATGGGTCCCCCGCCCAAAGAGCCAGCAGGGAAAACTATGCCTTGTTCTAAAGCTCTTTGGGAACCGCTTGCGTAGCCCCACAGACCTGGGGGCTGCAGGCTTTGCTGCTGCCTTCAACCTCAAAGCCACCCTTTTCCACTGGACGCCGCATCAGGCACAAAAATGGCCATATGGCTGGAGATGGGTCCCCTGCCCAAAGAGCCAGCAAGGAAAACTATGCCTTGTTCTAAAGCTCTTTGGGAACCACTTGCGTAGCTCCACAGACCTGGGAGCTGCGGGCTTTCCTGCTGCCTTCAGCCTCGACACCACCCTTTCCCACTGGGCGCCGCGCCAGGCACAAAAATGGCCATACGGCTGGAGATGGGTCCCCCGCCCAAGGAGCCAGCAGGGAAAACTATGCCTTGTTCTAAAGCTCTTTGGGAACCGCTTGCGTAGCCCCACAGACCTGGGGGCTGCAGGCTTTCCTGCTGCCTTCAACCTCGACACCACCCTTTCCCACTTGGCGTCGCGCCAGGCACAAAAATGGCCATACGGCTGGAGATGGGTTCCATGCCCAAAGAGCCAGCAGGGAAAACTATGCCTTCTTCTAAAGCTCTTTGGGAACCGCTTGCGTAGCCCTACAGACCTGGGGGCTTCGGGCTTTGCTGCTGCCTTCAGCCTCGACACCACCCTTTCCCACTTGGCGCCGGGCCAGGCACAAAAATGGCCTATGGCTGGAGATGGGTCCCATGCCCAAAGAGCCAGCAAGGAAAACTATGCCTTGTTCTAAAGCTCTTTGGGAACCGCTTGCGTAGCCCCACAGACCTGGGGGCTGCGGGCTTTCCTGCTGCCTTCAGCCTCAAAGCCACCCTTTCCCACTACGCACCGCGCCAGGCACAAAAATGGCCTATGGCTGGAGATGGGTCCCATGCCCAAAGAGCCATCACGGAAAACTATGCCTTGTTCTAAAGCTCTTTGGGAACAGCTTCCTTGGCCCCACAGAGCTGTGGGCTGCAGGCTTTCCTGCTGCCTTCAGCCTCAAAACCACCCTTTCACACTACGCACCGCGCCAGGCACAAAAATGGCCATACGATTGGAGATGGGTCCCCCGCCCAAAGAGCCAGCAGGGAAAACTATGCCTTGTTCTAAAGCTCTTTGGGAACCGCTTGCGTAGCCCCACAGACCTGGGGGCTGTGGGCTTTCCTGCTGCCTTCAGCCTCGACACCACCCTTTCCCACTGGGCGCCGCGCCAGGCACAAAAATGGCCATACGGCTGGAGATGGGTCCCCCGCCCAAAGAGCCAGCAGGGAAAACTATGCCTTGTTCTAAAGCTCTTTGGGAAACGCTTGCGTAGCCCCA
Organism: Rissa tridactyla; assembly: GCF_028500815.1. Classification (NCBI taxonomy): domain Eukaryota; kingdom Metazoa; phylum Chordata; class Aves; order Charadriiformes; family Laridae; genus Rissa; species Rissa tridactyla. The sequence goes on along the minus strand of NW_026529341.1, from coordinate 246,034 downwards.
CAGACCTGGGGGCTGCGGGCTTTCCTGCTGCCTTCAGCCTCGACACCACCCTTTCCCACTTGGCACCGCGGCAGGCACAAAAATGGCCTATGGCTGGAGATGGGTCCCCGGCCCAGAGAGCCAGCAGGGAAGACTATGCCTTGTTCTAAAGCTCTTTGGGAACCGCTTGCGTAGCCCCACAGACCTGGGGGCTGCAGACTTTCCTGCTGCCTTCAGCCTCAAAGCCACCCTTTCCCATTTGGCGCCGCGCTAGGCACAAAAATGGCCATACGGCTGGAGATGGGTCCCCCGCCCAAAGAGCCAGCAGGGAAAACTATGCCTTGTTCTAAAGCTCTTTGGGAACCGCTTGCGTAGCCCCAGAGACCTGGGGGCTGCGGGCTTTCCTGCTGCCTTCAGCCTCGACACCACCCTTTCCCACTTGGCGCCGCGCCAGGCACAAAAATGGCCATACGGCTGGAGATGGGTCCCATGCCCAAAGAGCCAGCAGGGAAAACTATGCCTTGTTCTAAAGCTCTTTGGGAACCGCTTGTGTAGCCCCACAGACCTGGGGGCTGCAGGCTTTCCTGCTGCCTTCAACCTCGACACCACCCTTTCCCACTTGGCGTCGCGCCAGGCACAAAAATGGCCTATGGCTGGAGATGGGTCCCATGCCCAAAGAGCCAGCAGGGAAAACTATGCCTTGTTCTAAAGCTCTTTGGGAACCGCTTGCGTAGCCCCACAGACCTGGGGGCTGCGGGCTTTCCTGCTGCCTTCAGACTCGACACCACCCTTTCCCACTTGGCACTGCGCCAGGCACAAAAATGGCCATACAGCTGGAGATGGGTCCCCCGCCCAAAGAGCCAGCAGGGAAAACTATGCCTTGTTCTAAAGCTCTTTGGGAACCGCTTGCGTAGCCCCACAGACCTGGGGGCTGCAGGCTTTGCTGCTGCCTTCAACCTCAAAGCCACCCTTTTCCACTGGACGCCGCATCAGGCACAAAAATGGCCATATGGCTGGAGATGGGTCCCCTGCCCAAAGAGCCAGCAAGGAAAACTATGCCTTGTTCTAAAGCTCTTTGGGAACCACTTGCGTAGCTCCACAGACCTGGGAGCTGCGGGCTTTCCTGCTGCCTTCAGCCTCGACACCACCCTTTCCCACTGGGCACCGCGCCAGGCACAAAAATGGCCATACGGCTGGAGATGGGTCCCCCGCCCAAGGAGCCAGCAGGGAAAACTATGCCTTGTTCTAAAGCTCTTTGGGAACCGCTTGCGTAGCCCCACAGACCTGGGGGCTGCAGGCTTTCCTGCTGCCTTCAACCTCGACACCACCCTTTCCCACTTGGCGCCGGGCCAGGCACAAAAATGGCCTATGGCTGGAGATGGGTCCCCCGCCCAAAGAGCCAGCAGGGAAAACTATGCCTTGTTCTAAAGCTCTTTGGGAACCGCTTGCGTAGCCCCACAGACCTGGGGGCTGCGGGCTTTCCTGCTGCCTTCAGCCTCAAAGCCACCCTTTCCCACTACGCACCGCGCCAGGCACAAAAATGGCCTATGGCTGGAGATGGGTCCCATGCCCAAAGAGCCAGCAGGGAAAACTATGCCTTGTTCTAAAGCTCTTTGGGAACAGCTTCCTTGGCCCCACAGAGCTGTGGGCTGCAGGCTTTCCTGCTGCCTTCAGCCTCAAAACCACCCTTTCACACTACGCACCTCGCCAGGCACAAAAATGGCCATACGGCTGGAGATGGGTCCCCCGCCCAAAGAGCCAGCAGGGAAAACTATGCCTTGTTCTAAAGCTCTTTGGGAACCGCTTGCGTAGCCCCACAGACCTTGGGGCTGTGGGCTTTCCTGCTGCCTTCAGCCTCGACACCACCCTTTCCCACTGGGCGCCGCGCCAGGCACAAAAATGGCCATACGGCTGGAGATGGGTCCCCCGCCCAAAGAGCCAGCAGGGAAAACTATGCCTTGTTCTAAAGCTCTTTGGGAACCGCTTGCGTAGCCCCACAGACCTGGGGGCTGCAGGCTTTCCTGCTGTCTTCAGCCTCAAAGCCACCCTTTCCCACTTGGCGCCGCGCCAGGCACAAAAATGGCCTATGGCTGGAGATGGGTCCCCCGCCCAAAGAGCCAGCAGGGAAAACTATGCCTTGTTCTAAAGCTCTTTGGGAACCACTTGCGTAGCCCCACAGACGTGGGGCCTGCAGGCTTTCCTGCTGCCTTCAGCCTCGACACCACCCTTTCCCACTTGGCGCCGCGCCAGGCACAAAAATGGCCTATGGCTGGAGATGGGTCCCCCGCCCAAAGAGCCAGCAGGGAAAACTATGCCTTGTTCTAAAGCTCTTTGGGAAACGCTTGCGTAGCCCCACAGACCTGGGGGCTGCGGGCTTTCCTGCTGCCTTCAGCCTCGACACCACCCTTTCCCACTTGGCACTGCGCCAGGCACAAAAATGGCCTATGGCTGGAGATGGGTCCCCGGCCCAGAGAGCCAGCAGGGAAGACTATGCCTTGTTCTAAAGCTCTTTGGGAACCGCTTGCGTAGCCCCACAGACCTGGGGGCTGCAGACTTTCCTGCTGCCTTCAGCCTCAAAACCACCCTTTCCCACTACGCACCGCGCCAGGCACAAAAATGGCCATACGATTGGAGATGGGTCCCCCGCCCAAAGAGCCAGCAGGGAAAACTATGCCTTGTTCTAAAGCTCTTTGGGAACCGCTTGCGTAGCCCCACAGACCTGGGGGCTGCGGGCTTTCCTGCTGCCTTCAGACTCGACACCACCCTTTCCCACTTGGCACTGCGCCAGGCACAAAAATGGCCATACAGCTGGAGATGGGTCCCCCGCCCAAAGAGCCAGCAGGGAAAACTATGCCTTGTTCTAAAGCTCTTTGGGAACCGCTTGCGTAGCCCCACAGACCTGGGGGCTGCAGGCTTTGCTGCTGCCTTCAACCTCAAAGCCACCCTTTTCCACTGGACGCCGCATCAGGCACAAAAATGGCCATATGGCTGGAGATGGGTCCCCTGCCCAAAGAGCCAGCAAGGAAAACTATGCCTTGTTCTAAAGCTCTTTGGGAACCACTTGCGTAGCTCCACAGACCTGGGAGCTGCGGGCTTTCCTGCTGCCTTCAGCCTCGACACCACCCTTTCCCACTGGGCGCCGCGCCAGGCACAAAAATGGCCATACGGCTGGAGATGGGTCCCCCGCCCAAGGAGCCAGCAGGGAAAACTATGCCTTGTTCTAAAGCTCTTTGGGAACCGCTTGCGTAGCCCCACAGACCTGGGGGCTGCAGGCTTTCCTGCTGCCTTCAACCTCGACACCACCCTTTCCCACTTGGCGTCGCGCCAGGCACAAAAATGGCCATACGGCTGGAGATGGGTCCCCCGCCCAAAGAGCCAGCAGGGAAAACTATGCCTTCTTCTAAAGCTCTTTGGGAACCGCTTGCGTAGCCCTACAGACCTGGGGGCTTCGGGCTTTGCTGCTGCCTTCAGCCTCGACACCACCCTTTCCCACTTGGCGCCGGGCCAGGCACAAAAATGGCCTATGGCTGGAGATGGGTCCCATGCCCAAAGAGCCAGCAAGGAAAACTATGCCTTGTTCTAAAGCTCTTTGGGAACCGCTTGCGTAGCCCCACAGAACTGGGGGCTGCGGGCTTTCCTGCTGCCTTCAGCCTCAAAGCCACCCTTTCCCACTACGCACCGCGCCAGGCACAAAAATGGCCTATGGCTGGAGATGGGTCCCATGCCCAAAGAGCCATCACGGAAAACTATGCCTTGTTCTAAAGCTCTTTGGGAACAGCTTCCTTGGCCCCACAGAGCTGTGGGCTGCAGGCTTTCCTGCTGCCTTCAGCCTCAAAACCACCCTTTCACACTACGCACCGCGCCAGGCACAAAAATGGCCATACGGCTGGAGATGGGTCCCCCGCCCAAAGAGCCAGCAGGGAAAACTATGCCTTGTTCTAAAGCTCTTTGGGAACCGCTTGCGTAGCCCCACAGACCTGGGGGCTGTGGGCTTTCCTGCTGCCTTCAGCCTCGACACCACCCTTTCCCACTGGGCGCCGCGCCAGGCACAAAAATGGCCATACGGCTGGAGATGGGTCCCCCGCCCAAAGAGCCAGCAGGGAAAACTATGCCTTGTTCTAAAGCTCTTTGGGAACCGCTTGCGTAGCCCCACAGGCCTGGGGGCTGCAGGCTTTCCTGCTGCCTTCAGCCTCGACACCACCCTTTCCCACTTGGCGCCGCGCCAGGCACAAAAATGGCCTATGGCTGGAGATGGGTCCCCCGCCCAAAGAGCCAGCAGGGAAAACTATGCCTTGTTCTAAAGCTCTTTGGGAACCACTTGCGTAGCCCCACAGACGTGGGGCCTGCAGGCTTTCCTGCTGCCTTCAGCCTCGACACCACCCTTTCCCACTTGGCGCCGCGCCAGGCACAAAAATGGCCTATGGCTGGAGATGGGTCCCCCGCCCAAAGAGCCAGCAGGGAAAACTATGCCTTGTTCTAAAGCTCTTTGGGAACCGCTTGCGTAGCCCCACAGACCTGGGGGCTGCGGGCTTTCCTGCTGCCTTCAGCCTCGACACCACCCTTTCCCACTTGGCACCGCGCCAGGCACAAAAATGGCCTATGGCTGGAGATGGGTCCCCGGCCCAGAGAGCCAGCAGGGAAGACTATGCCTTGTTCTAAAGCTCTTTGGGAACCGCTTGCGTAGCCCCACAGACCTGGGGGCTGCAGACTTTCCTGCTGCCTTCAGCCTCAAAGCCACCCTTTCCCATTTGGCGCCGCGCTAGGCACAAAAATGGCCATACGGCTGGAGATGGGTCCCCCGCCCAAAGAGCCAGCAGGGAAAACTATGCCTTGTTCTAAAGCTCTTTGGGAACCGCTTGCGTAGCCCCAGAGACCTGGGGGCTGCGGGCTTTCCTGCTGCCTTCAGCCTCGACACCACCCTTTCCCACTTGGCGCCGCGCCAGGCACAAAAATGGCCATACGGCTGGAGATGGGTCCCATGCCCAAAGAGCCAGCAGGGAAAACTATGCCTTGTTCTAAAGCTCTTTGGGAACCGCTTGTGTAGCCCCACAGACCTGGGGGCTGCAGGCTTTCCTGCTGCCTTCAACCTCGACACCACCCTTTCCCACTTGGCGTCGCGCCAGGCACAAAAATGGCCTATGGCTGGAGATGGGTCCCATGCCCAAAGAGCCAGCAGGGAAAACTATGCCTTGTTCTAAAGCTCTTTGGGAACCGCTTGCGTAGCCCCACAGACCTGGGGGCTGCGGGCTTTCCTGCTGCCTTCAGCCTCGACAACACCCTTTCCCACTTGGCGTCGCGCCAGGCACAAAAATGGCCTATGGCTGGAGATGGGTCTCCCGCCCAAAGAGCCAGTAGGGAAAACTATGCCTTGTTCTAAAGCTCTTTGGGAACCGCTTGCGTAGCCCCACAGACCTGGGGGCTGCGGGCTTTCCTGCTGCCTTCAGCGTCAAAGCCACCCTTTCCCACTTGGCGTCGTGCCAGGCACAAAAATGGCCATATGTCTGCAGATGGGTCCCCCGCCCAAAGAGCCAGCAGGGAAAACTATGCCTTGTTCTAAAGCTCTTTGGGAACCGCTTGCGTAGCCCCACAGACCTGGGGGCTGCGGGCTTTCCTGCTGTCTTCAGCCTCAAAGCAACCCTTTCCCACTTGGCGCCCTATCAGGCACAAAAATGGCCTATGGCTGGAGATGGGTCCCATGCCCAAAGACCCAGCAAGGAAAACTATGCATTGTTCTAAAGCTCTTTGGGAACCGCTTGCGTAGCCCCACAGACCTGGGGGCTGCAGGCTTTGCTGCTGCCTTCAGCCTCAAAGCCACCCTTTCCCACTTGGCGTCGCGCTAGGCACAAATTGGCCATACGGCTGGAGATGGGTCCCCCGCCCAAAGAGCCAGCAGGGAAAACTATGCCTTGTTCTAAAGCTCTTTGGGAACCACTTGCGTAGCCCCACAGACCTGGGGGCTGCAGGCTTTCCTGCTGCCTTCAGACTCGACACCACCCTTTCCCACTTGGCGCCGCGCCAGGCACAAAAATGGCCATACGGCTGGAGATGGGTCCCCCGCCCAAAGAGCCAGCAGGGAAAACTATGCCTTGTTCTAAAGCTCTTTGGGAACCGCTTGCGTAGCCCCACAGACCTGGGGGCTGCGGGCTCTCCTGCTGCCTTCAGCCTCGACACCACCCTTTCCCACTTGGCGCCGCGCCAGGCACAAAAATGGCCATACGGCTGGAGATGGGTCCCCCGCCCAAAGAGCCAGCAGGGAAAACTATGCCTTGTTCTAAAGCTCTTTGGGAACCGCTTGCGTAGCCCCACAGACCTGGGGGCTGTGGGCTTTGCTGCTGCCTTCAGCCTCAAAGCCACCCTTTCTCACTTGGCGTCGCGCTAGGCACAAATTGGCCATACGGCTGGAGATGGGTCCCCCGCCCAAAGAGCCAGCAGGGAAAACTATGCCTTGTTCTAAAGCTCTTTGGGAACCGCTTGCGTAGCCCCACAGACCTGGGGGCTGCAGGCTTTCCTGCTGCCTTCAGACTCGACACCACCCTTTCCCACTTGGCATCGCGCCTGGCAGAAAAATGGCCTATGGCTGGAGATGGGTCCCATGCCCTAACAGCCAGCAGGGAAAACTATGCCTTGTTCTAAAGCTCTTTGGGAACCGCTTGCGTAGCCCCACAGACCTTAGGGCTGCAGGCTTTGCTCCTGCCTTCAGCCTCAAAGCCACCCTTTCACACTTGGCACCGGGCCAGGCACAAAAATGGCCATACGGCTGGAGATGGGTCCCCCGCCCAAAGAGCCAGCAGGGAAAACTATGCCTTGTTCTAAAGCTCTTTGGGAACCGCTTGCGTAGCCCTACAGACCTGGGGGCTGCGGGCTTTGCTGCTGCCTTCAGCCTCGACACCACCCTTTCCCACTTGGCGCCGTGCCAGGCACAAAAATGGCCATACGGCTGGAGATGGGTCCCCCGCCCAAAGAGCCAGCAGGGAAAACTATGCCTTCTTCTAAAGCTCTTTGGGAACCGCTTGCGTAGCCCCACAGACCTGGGGGCTGCGGGCTTTGCTGCTGCCTTCAGCCTCGACACCACCCTTTCCCACTTGGCGCCGCGCTAGGCACAAAAATGGCCATACGGCTGGAGATGGGTCCCCCGCCCAAAGAGCCAGCAGGGAAAACTATGCCTTGTTCTAAAGCTCTTTGGGAACCACTTGCGTAGCCCCACAGACCTGGGGGCTGCAGGCTTTCCTGCTGCCTTCAGACTCGACACCACCCTTTCCCACTTGGCGCCGCGCCAGGCACAAAAATGGCCATACGGCTGGAGATGGGTCCCCCGCCCAAAGAGCCAGCAGGGAAAACTATGCCTTGTTCTAAAGCTCTTTGGGAACCGCTTGCGTAGCCCCACAGACCTGGGGGCTGCGGGCTCTCCTGCTGCCTTCAGCCTCGACACCACCCTTTCCCACTTGGCGCCGCGCCAGGCACAAAAATGGCCATACGGCTGGAGATGGGTCCCCCGCCCAAAGAGCCAGCAGGGAAAACTATGCCTTGTTCTAAAGCTCTTTGGGAACCGCTTGCGTAGCCCCACAGACCTGGGGGCTGTGGGCTTTGCTGCTGCCTTCAGCCTCAAAGCCACCCTTTCTCACTTGGCGTCGCGCTAGGCACAAATTGGCCATACGGCTGGAGATGGGTCCCCCGCCCAAAGAGCCAGCAGGGAAAACTATGCCTTGTTCTAAAGCTCTTTGGGAACCGCTTGCGTAGCCCCACAGACCTGGGGGCTGCAGGCTTTCCTGCTGCCTTCAGACTCGACACCACCCTTTCCCACTTGGCATCGCGCCTGGCAGAAAAATGGCCTATGGCTGGAGATGGGTCCCATGCCCTAACAGCCAGCAGGGAAAACTATGCCTTGTTCTAAAGCTCTTTGGGAACCGCTTGCGTAGCCCCACAGACCTTAGGGCTGCAGGCTTTGCTCCTGCCTTCAGCCTCAAAGCCACCCTTTCACACTTGGCACCGGGCCAGGCACAAAAATGGCCATACGGCTGGAGATGGGTCCCCCGCCCAAAGAGCCAGCAGGGAAAACTATGCCTTGTTCTAAAGCTCTTTGGGAACCGCTTGCGTAGCCCTACAGACCTGGGGGCTGCGGGCTTTGCTGCTGCCTTCAGCCTCGACACCACCCTTTCCCACTTGGCGCCGGGCCAGGCACAAAAATGGCCATACGGCTGGAGATGGGTCCCCCGCCCAAAGAGCCAGCAGGGAAAACTATGCCTTCTTCTAAAGCTCTTTGGGAACCGCTTGCGTAGCCCCACAGACCTGGGGGCTGCGGGCTTTGCTGCTGCCTTCAGCCTCGACACCACCCTTTCCCACTTGGCGCCGCGCTAGGCACAAAAATGGCCATACGGCTGGAGATGGGTCCCCCGCCCAAAGAGCCAGCAGGGAAAACTATGCCTTGTTCTAAAGCTCTTTGGGAACCGCTTGCGTAGCCCCACAGACCTGGGGGCTGTGGGCTTTGCTGCTGCCTTCAGCCTCAAAGCCACCCTTTCTCACTTGGCGTCGCGCTAGGCACAAATTGGCCATACGGCTGGAGATGGGTCCCAGGCCCAAAGAGCCAGCAGGGAAAACTATGCCTTGTTCTAAAGCTCTTTGGGAACCGCTTGCGTAGCCCCACAGACCTGGGGGCTGCAGGCTTTCCTGCTGCCTTCAGACTCGACACCACCCTTTCCCACTTGGCATCGCGCCTGGCAGAAAAATGGCCTATGGCTGGAGATGGGTCCCCCGCCCAGAGAGCCAGCAGGGAAAACTATGCCTTGTTCTAAAGCTCTTTGGGAACCGCTTGCGTAGCCCTACAGACCTGGGGGCTGCGGGCTTTGCTGCTGCCTTCAGCCTCGACACCACCCTTTCCCACTTGGCGCCGTGCCAGGCACAAAAATGGCCATACGGCTGGAGATGGGTCCCCCGCCCAAAGAGCCAGCAGGGAAAACTATGCCTTCTTCTAAAGCTCTTTGGGAACCGCTTGCGTAGCCCCACAGACCTGGGGGCTGCGGGCTTTGCTGCTGCCTTCAGCCTCGACACCACCCTTTCCCACTTGGCGCCGCGCTAGGCACAAAAATGGCCATACGGCTGGAGATGGGTCCCCCGCCCAAAGAGCCAGCAGGGAAAACTATGCCTTCTTCTAAAGCTCTTTGGGAACCGCTTGCGTAGCCCCACAGACCTGGGGGCTGCGGGCTTTGCTGCTGCCTTCAGCCTCGACACCACCCTTTCCCACTTGGCGCCGCGCCAGGCACAAAAATGGCCATACGGCTGGAGATGGGTCCCCCGCCCAAAGAGCCAGCAGGGAAAACTATGCCTTGTTCTAAAGCTCTTTGGGAACCGCTTGCGTAGCCCCACAGACCTGGGGGCTGCGGGCTTTGCTGCTGCCTTCAGCCTCAAAACCACCCTTTCCCACTTGGCGCCGGGCCAGGCACAAAAATTGCCATACGGCTGGAGATGGGTCCCATGCCAAAAGAGCCAGCAGGGAAGACTATGCCTTGTTCTAAAGCTCTTTGGGAACCGCTTGCGTAGCCCCACAGACCTGGGGGTTGCGGGCTTTCCTGCTGCCTTCAGCCTCAAAACCACCCTTTCCCACTACGCACCGCGCCAGGCACAAAAATGGCCATACGATTGGAGATGGGTCCCCCGCCCAAAGAGCCAGCAGGGAAAACTATGCCTTGTTCTAAAGCTCTTTGGGAACCGCTTGCGTAGCCCCACAGACCTGGGGGCTGCAGGCTTTCCTGCTGCCTTCAGACTCGACACCACCCATTCCCACTTGGCGCCGCGCCAGGCACAAAAATGGCCATACGGCTGGAGATGGGTCCCCCGCCCAAAGAACAAGCAGGGAAAACTATGCCTTGTTCTAAAGCTCTTTGGGAACCGCATGCGTAGCCCCACAGACCTGGGGGCTGCGGGCTTTCCTGCTGCCTTCAGACTCGACACCACCCTTTCCCACTTGGCACCGCGCCAGGCACAAAAATGGCCATACAGCTGGAGATGGGTCCCCCGCCCAAAGAGCCAGCAGGGAAAACTATGCCTTGTTCTAAAGCTCTTTGGGAACCGCTTGCGTAGCCCCACAGACCTGGGGGCTGCAGTCTTTGCTGCTGCCTTCAACCTCAAAGCCACCCTTTTCCACTGGACGCCGCATCAGGCACAAAAATGGCCATATGGCTGGAGATGGGTCCCCTGCCCAAAGAGCCAGCAAGGAAAACTATGCCTTGTTCTAAAGCTCTTTGGGAACCACTTGCGTAGCTCCACAGACCTGGGAGCTGCGGGCTTTCCTGCTGCCTTCAGCCTCGACACCACCCTTTCCCACTGGGCGCCGCGCCAGGCACAAAAATAGCCATACGGCTGGAGATGGGTCCCCCGCCCAAAGAGCCAGCAGGGAAAACTATGCCTTGTTCTAAAGCTCTTTGGGAACCGCTTGCGTAGCCCTACAGACCTGGGGGCTTCGGGCTTTGCTGCTGCCTTCAGCCTCGACACCACCCTTTCCCACTTGGCGCCGGGCCAGGCACAAAAATGGCCTATGGCTGGAGATGGGTCTCATGCCCAAAGGGCCAGCAAGGAAAACTATGCCTTGTTCTAAAGCTCTTTGGGAACCGCTTGCGTAGCCCCACAGACCTGGGGGCTGCGGGCTTTCCTGCTGCCTTCAGCCTCAAAGCCACCCTTTCCCACTTGGCGCCGCGCCAGGCACAAAAATGGCCTATGGCTGGAGATGGGTCCCATGCCCAAAGAGCCATCACGGAAAACTATGCCTTGTTCTAAAGCTCTTTGGGAACAGCTTCCTTGGCCCCACAGAGCTGTGGGCTGCAGGCTTTCCTGCTGCCTTCAGCCTCAAAACCACCCTTTCACACTACGCACCGCGCCAGGCACAAAAATGGCCATACGGCTGGAGATGGGTCCCCCGCCCAAAGAGCCAGCAGGGAAAACTATGCCTTGTTCTAAAGCTCTTTGGGAACCGCTTGCGTAGCCCCACAGACCTGGGGGCTGTGGGCTTTCCTGCTGCCTTCAGCCTCGACACCACCCTTTCCCACTTGGCGCCGGGCCAGGCACAAAAATGGCCATACGGCTGGAGATGGGTCCCCCGCCCAAAGAGCCAGCAGGGAAAACTATGCCTTGTTCTAAAGCTCTTTGGGAACCGCTTGCGTAGCCCCACAGACCTGGGGGCTGCAGGCTTTCCTGCTGCCTTCAGCCTCAAAGCCACCCTTTCCCACTTGGCGCCGCGCCAGGCACAAAAATGGCCTATGGCTGGAGATGGGTCCCCCGCCCAAAGAGCCAGCAGGGAAAACTATGCCTTGTTCTAAAGCTCTTTGGGAACCACTTGCGTAGCCCCACAGACGTGGGGCCTGCAGGCTTTCCTGCTGCCTTCAGCCTCGACACCACCCTTTCCCACTTGGCGCCGCGCCAGGCACAAAAATGGCCTATGGCTGGAGATGGGTCCCCCGCCCAAAGAGCCAGCAGGGAAAACTATGCCTTGTTCTAAAGCTCTTTGGGAAACGCTTGCGTAGCCCCACAGACCTGGGGGCTGCGGGCTTTGCTGCTGCCTTCAGCCTCAAAGCCACCCTTTCACACTTGGCACCGGGCCAGGCACAAAAATGGCCATACGGCTGGAGATGGGTCCCCCGCCCAAAGAGCCAGCAGGGAAAACTATGCCTTGTTCTAAAGCTCTTTGGGAACCGCTTGCGTAGCCCTACAGACCTGGGGGCTGCGGGCTTTGCTGCTGCCTTCAGCCTCGACACCACCCTTTCCCACTTGGCGCCGTGCCAGGCACAAAAATGGCCATACGGCTGGAGATGGGTCCCCCGCCCAAAGAGCCAGCAGGGAAAACTATGCCTTCTTCTAAAGCTCTTTGGGAACCGCTTGCGTAGCCCCACAGACCTGGGGGCTGCGGGCTTTGCTGCTGCCTTCAGCCTCGACACCACCCTTTCCCACTTGGCGCCGCGCTAGGCACAAAAATGGCCATACGGCTGGAGATGGGTCCCCCGCCCAAAGAGCCAGCAGGGAAAACTATGCCTTCTTCTAAAGCTCTTTGGGAACCGCTTGCGTAGCCCCACAGACCTGGGGGCTGCGGGCTTTGCTGCTGCCTTCAGCCTCGACACCACCCTTTCCCACTTGGCGCCGCGCCAGGCACAAAAATGGCCATACGGCTGGAGATGGGTCCCCCGCCCAAAGAGCCAGCAGGGAAAACTATGCCTTGTTCTAAAGCTCTTTGGGAACCGCTTGCGTAGCCCCACAGACCTGGGGGCTGCGGGCTTTGCTGCTGCCTTCAGCCTCAAAACCACCCTTTCCCACTTGGCGCCGGGCCAGGCACAAAAATTGCCATACGGCTGGAGATGGGTCCCATGCCAAAAGAGCCAGCAGGGAAGACTATGCCTTGTTCTAAAGCTCTTTGGGAACCGCTTGCGTAGCCCCACAGACCTGGGGGTTGCGGGCTTTCCTGCTGCCTTCAGCCTCAAAACCACCCTTTCCCACTACGCACCGCGCCAGGCACAAAAATGGCCATACGATTGGAGATGGGTCCCCCGCCCAAAGAGCCAGCAGGGAAAACTATGCCTTGTTCTAAAGCTCTTTGGGAACCGCTTGCGTAGCCCCACAGACCTGGGGGCTGCAGGCTTTCCTGCTGCCTTCAGACTCGACACCACCCATTCCCACTTGGCGCCGCGCCAGGCACAAAAATGGCCATACGGCTGGAGATGGGTCCCCCGCCCAAAGAACAAGCAGGGAAAACTATGCCTTGTTCTAAAGCTCTTTGGGAACCGCATGCGTAGCCCCACAGACCTGGGGGCTGCGGGCTTTCCTGCTGCCTTCAGACTCGACACCACCCTTTCCCACTTGGCACCGCGCCAGGCACAAAAATGGCCATACGGCTGGAGATGGGTCCCCCGCCCAAAGAGCCAGCAGGGAAAACTATGCCTTGTTCTAAAGCTCTTTGGGAACCGCTTGCGTAGCCCCACAGACCTGGGGGCTGCAGGCTTTGCTGCTGCCTTCAACCTCAAAGCCACCCTTTTCCACTGGACGCCGCATCAGGCACAAAAATGGCCATATGGCTGGAGATGGGTCCCCTGCCCAAAGAGCCAGCAAGGAAAACTATGCCTTGTTCTAAAGCTCTTTGGGAACCACTTGCGTAGCTCCACAGACCTGGGAGCTGCGGGCTTTGCTGCTGCCTTCAGCCTCGACACCACCCTTTCCCACTTGGCGCCGGGCCAGGCACAAAAATGGCCTATGGCTGGAGATGGGTCTCATGCCCAAAGAGCCAGCAAGGAAAACTATGCCTTGTTCTAAAGCTCTTTGGGAACCGCTTGCGTAGCCCCACAGACGTGGGGGCTGCGGGCTTTCCTGCTGCCTTCAGCCTCAAAGCCACCCTTTCCCACTTGGCGCCGCGCCAGGCACAAAAATGGCCTATGGCTGGAGATGGGTCCCATGCCCAAAGAGCCATCACGGAAAACTATGCCTTGTTCTAGAGCTCTTTGGGAACAGCTTCCTTGGCCCCACAGAGCTGTGGGCTGCAGGCTTTCCTGCTGCCTTCAGCCTCAAAACCACCCTTTCACACTACGCACCGCGCCAGGCACAAAAATGGCCATACGGCTGGAGATGGGTCCCCCGCCCAAAGAGCCAGCAGGGAAAACTATGCCTTGTTCTAAAGCTCTTTGGGAACCGCTTGCGTAGCCCCACAGACCTGGGGGCTGTGGGCTTTCCTGCTGCCTTCAGCCTCGACACCACCCTTTCCCACTTGGTGCCGGGCCAGGCACAAAAATGGCCATACGGCTGGAGATGGGTCCCCCGCCCAAAGAGCCAGCAGGGAAAACTATGCCTTGTTCTAAAGCTCTTTGGGAACCGCTTGCGTAGCCCCACAGACCTGGGGGCTGCAGGCTTTCCTGCTGCCTTCAGCCTCAAAGCCACCCTTTCCCACTTGGCGCCGCGCCAGGCACAAAAATGGCCTATGGCTGGAGATGGGTCCCCCGCCCAAAGAGCCAGCAGGGAAAACTATGCCTTGTTCTAAAGCTCTTTGGGAACCACTTGCGTAGCCCCACAGACGTGGGGCCTGCAGGCTTTCCTGCTGCCTTCAGCCTCGACACCACCCTTTCCCACTTGGCGCCGCGCCAGGCACAAAAATGGCCTATGGCTGGAGATGGGTCCCCCGCCCAAAGAGCCAGCAGGGAAAACTATGCCTTGTTCTAAAGCTCTTTGGGAAACGCTTGCGTAGCCCCACAGACCTGGGGGCTGCGGGCTTTGCTGCTGCCTTCAGCCTCGACACCACCCTTTCCCACTTGGCACTGCGCCAGGCACAAAAATGGCCTATGGCTGGAGATGGGTCCCCGGCCCAGAGAGCCAGCAGGGAAGACTATGCCTTGTTCTAAAGCTCTTTGGGAACCGCTTGCGTAGCCCCACAGACCTGGGGGCTGCAGACTTTCCTGCTGCCTTCAGCCTCAAAGCCACCCTTTCCCATTTGGCGCCGCGCTAGGCACAAAAATGGCCATACGGCTGGAGATGGGTCCCCCGCCCAAAGAGCCAGCAGGGAAAACTATGCCTTGTTCTAAAGCTCTTTGGGAACCGCTTGCGTAGCCCCAGAGACCTGGGGGCTGCGGGCTTTCCTGCTGCCTTCAGCCTCGACACCACCCTTTCCCACTTGGCGCCGCGCCAGGCACAAAAATGGCCATACGGCTGGAGATGGGTCCCATGCCCAAAGAGCCAGCAGGGAAAACTATGCCTTGTTCTAAAGCTCTTTGGGAACCGCTTGTGTAGCCCCACAGACCTGGGGGCTGCAGGCTTTCCTGCTGCCTTCAACCTCGACACCACCCTTTCCCACTTGGAGTCGCGCCAGGCACAAAAATGGCCTATGGCTGGAGATGGGTCCCATGCCCAAAGAGCCAGCAGGGAAAATTATGCCTTGTTCTAAAGCTCTTTGGGAACCGCTTGCGTAGCCCCACAGACCTGGGGGCTGCGGGCTTTCCTGCTGCCTTCAGCGTCAAAGCCACCCTTTCCCACTTGGCGTCGTGCCAGGCACAAAAATGGCCATATGTCTGCAGATGGGTCCCCCGCCCAAAGAGCCAGCAGGGAAAACTATGCCTTGTTCTAAAGCTCTTTGGGAACCGCTTGCGTAGCCCCACAGACCTGGGGGCTGCGGGCTTTCCTGCTGTCTTCAGCCTCAAAGCAACCCTTTCCCACTTGGCGCCCTATCAGGCACAAAAATGGCCTATGGATGGAGATGGGTCCCATGCCTAAAGAGCCAGCAGGGAAAACTATGCCTTGTTCTAAAGCTCTTTGGGAACTGCTTGCGTAGCCCCACAGACCTGGGGGCTGCGGGCTTTGCTGCTGCCTTCAGCCTCAAAGCCACCCTTTCCCACTTGGCGCCGCGCCAGGCACAAAAATGGCCATACGGCTGGAGATGGGTCTCCCGCCCAAAGAGCCAGCAGGGAAAACTATGCCTTGTTCTAAAGCTCTTTGGGAACCGCTTGTGTGGCCCCACAGACCTGGGGGCTGCGGGCTTTCCTGCTGCCTTCAGCCTCGACAACACCCTTTCCCACTTGGCGTCGCGCCAGGCACAAAAATGGCCTATGGCTGGAGATGGGTCTCCCGCCCAAAGAGCCAGCAGGGAAAACTATGCCTTGTTCTAAAGCTCTTTGGGAACCGCTTGAGTAGCCGCACAGACCTGGGGGCTGCGGGCTTTGCTGCTGCCTTCAGCCTCAAAGCCACCCTTTCCCACTTTGCGCCGGGCCAGGCGCAAAAATGGCCGTACGGCTGGAGATGGGTCCCCCGCCCAAAGAGCCAGCAGGGAAAACTATGCCTTGTTCTAAAGATCTTTGTGATCCGCTTGTGTAGCCGCACAGACCTGGGGGCTGCAGGCTTTCCTGCTGCCTTCAGCCTCAAAACCATCCTATGCCACTACGCACCGCGCCAGGCACAAAAATAGCCATACGGCTGGAGATGGGTCCCCCGCCCAAAGAGCCAGCAGTGAAAACTATGCCTTGTTCTAAAGCTCTTTGGGAACCGCTTGTGTAGCCGCACAGACCTGGGGGCTGCAGGCTTTCCTGCTGCCTTCAGCCTCAAAACCATCCTATGCCACTACGCACCGCGCCAGGCACAAAAATAGCCATACGTCTGGAGATGGGTCCCCCGCCCAAAGAGCCAGCAGGGAAAACTATGCCTTGTTCTAAAGCTCTTTGGGAACCGCTTGCGTAGCCCCACACACCTGGGGGCTTCAGGCTTTCCTGCTGCCTTCAGCCTCGACAGCACCCTTTCCCACTTGGCTTCGTGCCAGGCACAAAAATGGCCTATGGCTGGAGATGGGTCCCATGCCCTAAGAGCCAGCTGGGAAAACTATGCCTTGTTCTAAAGCTCTTTGGGAACCGCTTGCGTAGCACCACAGACCTGGGGGCTGCAGGCTTTGCTCCTGCCTTCAGCCTCAAAGCCACCCTTTCCCACCTGGCGCCGCGCCAGGCTCAAAAATGGCCATACGGCTGGAGATGGGTCCCCCGCCCAGAGAGCCAGCAGGGAAAACTATGCCTTGTTCTAAAGCTCTTTGGGAACCGCTTGCGTAGCCCCACAGACCTGGGGGCTGCGGGCTTTGCTGCTGCCTTCAGCCTCGACACCACCCTTTCCCACTTGGCGCCCTATCAAGCACAAAAATGGCCTATGGCTGGAGATGGGTCCCATGCCCAAAGAGCCAGCAGGGAAAACTATGCCTTGTTTTAAAGCTCTTTGGGAACCGCTTGCGTAGCCCCACAGACCTGGGGGCTGCGGGCTTTCCTGCTGCCTTCAGCCTCAAAACCACCCTTTCCCACTTGGCTCCCGGCCAGGCACAAAAATGGCCATACGGCTGGAGATGGGTCCCCCGCCCAAAGAGCCAGCAGGGAAAATTATGCCTTGTTTTAAAGCTCTTTGGGAACCGCTTGCGTAGCCCTACAGACCTGGGGGCTGCGGGCTTTCCTGCTGCCTTCAAGCCTCAAAGCCACCCTTTCCCACTGGGCGCAGGGCCAGGCACAAAAATGGCCTGTGGCTGGAGATGGGTCCCCCGCCCAAAGAGCCAGCAGGGAAAACTATGCCTTGTTCTAAAGCTCTTTGGGAACCGCTTGCTTGGCCCCACAGACCTGGGGGCTGCAGTCTTTGCTGCTGCCTTCAGCCTCAAAGCCACCCTTTCCCACTTGGCGCCCTATCAAGCACAAAAATGGCCTATGGCTGGAGATGGGTCCCCTGCCAAAACAGCCAGCAGGGAAAACTATGCCTTGTTCTAAAGCTCTTTGGGAACCGCTTGCTTGGCCCCACAGACCTGGGGGCTGCGGGCTTTCCTGCTGCCTTCAGCCTCGACACCACCCTTTCCCACTTGGCGCCGCGCCAGGCACAAAAATGGCCATACGGCTGGAGATGGGTCCCCCGCCCAAAGAGCCAGCAGGGAAAACTATGCCTTGTTCTAAAGCTCTTTGGGAAACGCTTGCGTAGCCCCACAGACCTGGGGGCTGCGGGCTTTGCTGCTGCCTTCAGCCTCGACACCACCCTTTCCCACTTGGCACTGCGCCAGGCACAAAAATGGCCTATGGCTGGAGATGGGTCCCCGGCCCAGAGAGCCAGCAGGGAAGACTATGCCTTGTTCTAAAGCTCTTTGGGAACCGCTTGCGTAGCCCCACAGACCTGGGGGCTGCAGACTTTCCTGCTGCCTTCAGCCTCAAAGCCACCCTTTCCCATTTGGCGCCGCGCTAGGCACAAAAATGGCCATACGGCTGGAGATGGGTCCCCCGCCCAAAGAGCCAGCAGGGAAAACTATGCCTTGTTCTAAAGCTCTTTGGGAACCGCTTGCGTAGCCCCAGAGACCTGGGGGCTGCGGGCTTTCCTGCTGCCTTCAGCCTCGACACCACCCTTTCCCACTTGGCGCCGCGCCAGGCACAAAAATGGCCATACGGCTGGAGATGGGTCCCATGCCCAAAGAGCCAGCAGGGAAAACTATGCCTTGTTCTAAAGCTCTTTGGGAACCGCTTGTGTAGCCCCACAGACCTGGGGGCTGCAGGCTTTCCTGCTGCCTTCAACCTCGACACCACCCTTTCCCACTTGGCGTCGCGCCAGGCACAAAAATGGCCTATGGCTGGAGATGGGTCCCATGCCCAAAGAGCCAGCAGGGAAAATTATGCCTTGTTCTAAAGCTCTTTGGGAACCGCTTGCGTAGCCCCACAGACCTGGGGGCTGCGGGCTTTCCTGCTGCCTTCAGCGTCAAAGCCACCCTTTCCCACTTGGCGTCGTGCCAGGCACAAAAATGGCCATATGTCTGCAGATGGGTCCCCCGCCCAAAGAGCCAGCAGGGAAAACTATGCCTTGTTCTAAAGCTCTTTGGGAACCGCTTGCGTAGCCCCACAGACCTGGGGGCTGCGGGCTTTCCTGCTGTCTTCAGCCTCAAAGCAACCCTTTCCCACTTGGCGCCCTATCAGGCACAAAAATGGCCTATGGATGGAGATGGGTCCCATGCCTAAAGAGCCAGCAGGGAAAACTATGCCTTGTTCTAAAGCTCTTTGGGAACTGCTTGCGTAGCCCCACAGACCTGGGGGCTGCGGGCTTTGCTGCTGCCTTCAGCCTCAAAGCCACCCTTTCCCACTTGGCGCCGCGCCAGGCACAAAAATGGCCATACGGCTGGAGATGGGTCTCCCGCCCAAAGAGCCAGCAGGGAAAACTATGCCTTGTTCTAAAGCTCTTTGGGAACCGCTTGTGTGGCCCCACAGACCTGGGGGCTGCGGGCTTTCCTGCTGCCTTCAGCCTCGACAACACCCTTTCCCACTTGGCGTCGCGCCAGGCACAAAAATGGCCTATGGCTGGAGATGGGTCTCCCGCCCAAAGAGCCAGCAGGGAAAACTATGCCTTGTTCTAAAGCTCTTTGGGAACCGCTTGAGTAGCCGCACAGACCTGGGGGCTGCGGGCTTTGCTGCTGCCTTCAGCCTCAAAGCCACCCTTTCCCACTTTGCGCCGGGCCAGGCGCAAAAATGGCCGTACGGCTGGAGATGGGTCCCCCGCCCAAAGAGCCAGCAGGGAAAACTATGCCTTGTTCTAAAGATCTTTGTGATCCGCTTGTGTAGCCGCACAGACCTGGGGGCTGCAGGCTTTCCTGCTGCCTTCAGCCTCAAAACCATCCTATGCCACTACGCACCGCGCCAGGCACAAAAATAGCCATACGGCTGGAGATGGGTCCCCCGCCCAAAGAGCCAGCAGGGAAAACTATGCCTTGTTCTAAAGCTCTTTGGGAACCGCTTGCTTGGCCCCACAGACCTGGGGGCTGCAGTCTTTGCTGCTGCCTTCAGCCTCAAAGCCACCCTTTCCCACTTGGCGCCCTATCAAGCACAAAAATGGCCTATGGCTGGAGATGGGTCCCCTGCCAAAACAGCCAGCAGGGAAAACTATGCCTTGTTCTAAAGCTCTTTGGGAACCGCTTGCTTGGCCCCACAGACCTGGGGGCTGCGGGCTTTCCTGCTGCCTTCAGCCTCGACACCACCCTTTCCCACTTGGCGCCGCGCCAGGCACAAAAATGGCCATACGGCTGGAGATGGGTCCCCCGCCCAAAGAGCCAGCAGGGAAAACTATGCCTTGTTCTAAAGCTCTTTGGGAACCGCTTGCGTAGCCCCACAGACCTGGGGGCTGCGGGCTTTGCTGCTGCCTTCAGCCTCAAAGCCACCCTTTCCCACTTGGCGCCGTGCCAGGCACAAAAATGGCCATACGGCTGGAGATGGGTCCCCCGCCCAAAGAGCCAGCAGGGAAAACTATGCCTTGTTCTAAAGCTCTTTGGGAACCGCTTGCTTAGCCCCACAGACCTGGGGGCTGCAG
Organism: Rissa tridactyla; assembly: GCF_028500815.1. Taxonomy (NCBI): domain Eukaryota; kingdom Metazoa; phylum Chordata; class Aves; order Charadriiformes; family Laridae; genus Rissa; species Rissa tridactyla. The sequence goes on along the minus strand of NW_026529341.1, from coordinate 226,258 downwards.
TCTTTGCTGCTGCCTTCAGCCCCAACACCACCCTTTCCCACTTGGCGCCGGGCCAGGGACAAAAATGGCCATACGGCTGGAGATGGGTCCCCCGCCCAAAGAGCCAGCAGGGAAAACTATGCCTTGTTCTAAAGCTCTTTGGTGAACCGCTTGCGTAGCCCCACAGACCTGGGGGCTGCGGGCTTTCCTGCTGCCTTCAGCGTCAAAACCACCCTTTCCCACTACGCACCGCGCCAGGCACAAAAATGGCCATACGGCTGGAGATGGGTCCCATGCCCAAAGAGCCAGCAGGGAAAACTATGCCTTGTTCTAAAGCTCTTTGGGAACCGCTTTCTTGGCCCCACAGACGTGGGGGCTGCGGGCTTTCCTGCTGCCTTCAGCCTCAAAACCACCCTATGCCACTACGCACCGCGTCAGGCACAAGAATAGCCATACGGCTGGAGATGGGTCCCCCACCCAAAGAGCCAGCAGGGAAAACTATGCCTTGTTCTAAAGCTCTTTGGGAACCGCTTGCGTAGCCCCACAGACCTGGGGGCTGCAGGCTTTCCTGCTGTCTTTAGCCTCAAAGCCACCCTTTCCCACTTGGCGCCCTATTAGGCACAAAAATGGCCTATGGGTGGAGATGGGTCCCATGCCCAAAGAGCCAGCAGGGAAAACTATGCCTTGTTCTAAAGCTCTTTGGGAACCGCTTGCGTAGCCCCACAGACCTGGGGGCTGCGGGCTTTCCTGCTGCCTTCAGCCTCAAAACCACCCTTTCCCACTTGGCGCTGCGCCATGCACAAAAATGGCCATACGGCTGGAGATGGGTCCCCCGCCCAAAGAGCCAGCAGGGAAAACTATGCCTTGTTCTAAAGCTCTTTGGGAAGTGCTTGCGTAGCTCCACAGACCTGGGGGCTGCGGGCTTTCCTGCTGCCTTTAGCCTCGACACCACCCTTTCCCTCTTGGCGCCGCGCCAGGCACAAAAATGGCCGTACGGCTGGAGATGGGTCCCCCGCCCAAAGAGCCAGCAGGGAAAATTATGCCTTGTTCTAAAGCTCTTTGGGAACCGCTTGCGTAGCCCCACAGACCTGGGGGCTGCAGGCTTTCCTGCTGTCTTCAGCCTCAAAGCCACCCTTTCCCACTTGGCGCCCTATCAAGCACAAAAATGGCCTATGGCTGGAGATGGGTCCCATGCCCAAAGAGCCAGCAGGGAAAACTATGCCTTGTTCTAAAGCTCTTTGGGAACCGCTTGCGTAGCCCCACACACGTGGGGGCTGCGGGCTTTCCTGCTGCCTTCAGCCTCAAAACCACCCTTTCCCACTTGGCCCCCGGCCAGGCAAAAAAATGGCCATACGGCTGGAGATGGGTCCCCCGCCCAAAGAGCCAGCAGGGAAAACTATGCCTTGTTGTAAAGCTCTTTGGGAACCGCTTGCGTAGCCCCACAGACCTGGGGGTTGCAGGCTTTGCTGCTGCCTTCAGCCTCAAAACCACCCTTTCCCACTTGGCGCTGCGCCAGGCACAAAAATGGCCATACGGCTGGAGATGGGTACCCCGCCCAAAGAGCCAGCAGGGAAAATTATGCCTTGTTCTAAAGCTCTTTGGGAACCGCTTGCGTAGCCCCACAGACCTGGGGGCTGCAGGCTTTCCTGCTGTCTTCAGCCTCAAAGCCACCCTTTCCCACTTGGCGCCCTATCAGGCACAAAAATGGCCTATGGGTGGAGATGGGTCCCATGCCCAAAGAGCCAGCAGGGAAAACTATGCCTTGTTCTAAAGCTCTTTGGGAACCGCTTGCGTAGCCCCACAGACCTGGGGGCTGCGGGCTTTCCTGCTGCCTTTAGCCTCGACACCACCCTTTCCCTCTTGGCGCCGCGCCAGGCACAAAAATGGCCGTACGGCTGGAGATGGGTCCCCCACCCAAAGAGCCAGCAGGGAAAACTATGCCTTGTTCTAAAGCTCTTTGGGAACCGCTTGCGTAGCCGCACAGACCTGGGGGCTGCGGGCTTTCCTGCTGCCTTCAGCCTCAAAGCCACCCTTTCCCACTTTGCGCCGGGCCAGGCACAAAAATGGCCATACGGCTGGAGATGGGTCCCCCGCCCAAAGAGCCAGCAGGGAAAACTATGCCTTTTTCTAAAGCTCTTTGGGAACCGCTTGCGTAGCCCCACAGACCTGGGGGCTGCAGGCTTTCCTGCTGCCTTCAGCCTCAAAACCACCCTTTCCCACTACGCAACGCGCCAGGCATAAAAATAGCCATACGACTGGAGATGGGTCCCCCGCCCAAAGAGCCAGCAGGGAAAACTCTGCCTTGTTCTAAAGCTCTTTGGGAACCGCTTGCGTAGCCCCACAGACCTTGGGGCTGCGGGCTTTCCTGCTGCCTTCAGCCTCGACAGCACCCTTTCCCACTTGGCTTCGCGCCAGGCACAAAAATGGCCTATGGCTGGAGATGGGTCCCATGCCCTAAGAGCCAGCTGGGAAAACTATGCCTTCTTCTAAAGCTCTTTGGGAACCGCTTGCGTAGCACCACAGACCTGGGGGCTGCAGGCTTTGCTGCTGCCTTCAGCCTCAAAGCCACCCTTTCCCACCTGGCGCCGCGCCAGGCTCAAAAATGGCCATACGGCTGGAGATGGGTCCCCCGCCCAGAGAGCCAGCAGGGAAAACTATGCCTTGTTCTAAAGCTCTTTGGGAACCGCTTGCGTAGCCCCACAGACCTGGGGGCTGCGGGCTTTCCTGCTGCCTTTAGCCTCGACACCACCCTTTCCCACTTGGCGCCGCGCCAGGCTCAAAAATGGCCATACGGCTGGAGATGGGTCCCCCGCCCAGAGAGCCAGCAGGGAAAACTATGCCTTCTTCTAAAGCTCTTTGGGAACCGCTTGCGTAGCCCCACAGACCTGGGGGCTGCGGGCTTTCCTGCTGCCTTCAAGCCTCAAAGCCACCCTTTCCCACTGGGCGCCGGGCCAGGCACAAAAATGGCCTATGGCTGGAGATGGGTCCCCCGCCCAAAGAGCCAGCAGGGAAAACTATGCCTTGTTCTAAAGCTCTTTGGGAACTGCTTGCGTAGCCCCACAGACCTGGGGGCTGCGGGCTTTCCTGCTGCCTTCAGCCTCGACACCACCCTTTCCCACTTGGCACTGCTCCAGGCTCAAAAATGGCCATACGGCTGGAGATGGGTCCCCCGCCCAAAGAGCCAGCAGGGAAAACTATGCCTTGTTCTAAAGCTCTTTGGGAACCGCTTGCGTAGCCCCACAGACCTGGGGGCTGTGGGCTTTCCTGCTGCCTTCAGTCTCAAAGCCACCCTTTCCCACTTGGCGCCGGGCCAGGCACAAAAATGGCCATACGGCTGGAGATGGGTCCCCTGCCAAAAGAGCCAGCAGGGAAAACTATGCCTTGTTCTAAAGCTCTTTGGGAACCGCTTGCGTAGCCCCACAGACCTGGGGGCTGCGGGCTTTCCTGCTGCCTTCAGCCTCAAAGCCACCCTTTCGCACTTGGGGCTTCGCCAGGCACAAAAATGGCCATATGGCTGGAGATGGGTCCCCCGCCCAAAGAGCGAGCAGGGAAAACTATGCCTTGTTCTAAAGCTCTTTGGGAACCGCTTGCGTAGCCCCACAGACCTGGGGGCTGCGGGCTTTCCTGCTGCCTTCAGCCTCAAAGCCACCCTTTCCCACTTGGCGCCGGGCCAGGGACAAAAATGGCCATACGGCTGGAGATGGGTCCCATGCCCAAAGAGCCAGCAGGGAAAACTATGCCTTGTTCTAAAGCTCTTTGGGAACCGCTTGCTTGGCCCCACAGACCTGGGGGCTGCAGGCTTTGCTGCTGCCTTCAGCCTCGACACCACCCTTACCCACTTGGCGCCGCGCCAGGCACAAAAATGGCCATACGGCTGGAGATGGGTCCCCCGCCCAAAGAGCCAGCAGGGAAAACTATGCCTTGTTCTAAAGCTCTTTGGGAACCGCTTGCGTAGCCCCACAGACCTGGGGGCTGCGGGCTTTCCTGCTGCCTTCAGCCTCAAAACCACCCTTTCCCACTACGCACCGCGCCAGGCACAAAAATGGCCATACGGCTGGAGATGGGTCCCCCGCCCAGAGAGCCAGCAGGGAAAACTATGCCTTGTTCTAAAGCTCTTTGGGAACCGCTTGCTTGGCCCCACAGACGTGGGGGCTGCGGGCTTTCCTGCTGCCTTCAGCCTCAAAACCACCCTATGCCACTACGCACCGCGTCAGGCACAAAAATAGCCATACGGCTGGAGATGGGTCCCCCACCCAAAGAGCCAGCAGGGAAAACTATGCCTTGTTCTAAAGGTCTTTGGGAACCGCTTGCGTAGCCCCACAGACCTGGGGGCTGCAGGCTTTCCTGCTGTCTTCAGCCTCAAAGCCACCCTTTCCCACTTGGCGCCCTATCAGGCACAAAAATGGCCATACGGCTGGAGATGGGTCCCCCGCCCAGAGAGCCAGCAGGGAAAACTATGCCTTGTTCTAAAGCTCTTTGGGAACCGCTTGCGTAGCCCCACAGACCTGGGGGCTGCGGGCTTTCCTGCTGCCTTTAGCCTCGACACCACCCTTTCCCTCTTGGCGCCGCGCCAGGCACAAAAATGGCCGTACGGCTGGAGATGGGTCCCCCACCCAAAGAGCCAGCAGGGAAAACTATGCCTTGTTCTAAAGCTCTTTGGGAACCGCTTGCGTAGCCGCACAGACCTGGGGGCTGCGGGCTTTCCTGCTGCCTTCAGCCTCAAAGCCACCCTTTCCCACTTTGCGCCGGGCCAGGCACAAAAATGGCCATACGGCTGGAGATGGGTCCCCCGCCCAAAGAGCCAGCAGGGAAAACTATGCCTTGTTCTAAAGCTCTTTGGGAACCGCTTGCGTAGCCCCACAGACCTGGGGGCTGCGGGCTTTCCTGCTGCCTTTAGCCTCGACACCACCCTTTCCCACTTGGCGCCGCGCCAGGCTCAAAAATGGCCATACGGCTGGAGATGGGTCCCCCGCCCAGAGAGCCAGCAGGGAAAACTATGCCTTGTTCTAAAGCTCTTTGGGAACCGCTTGCGTAGCCCCACAGACCTGGGGGCTGCGGGCTTTCCTGCTGCCTTCAAGCCTCAAAGCCACCCTTTCCCACTGGGCGCCGGGCCAGGCACAAAAATGGCCTATGGCTGGAGATGGGTCCCCCGAACAAAGAGCCAGCAGGGAAAACTATGCCTTGTTCTAAAGCTCTTTGGGAACTGCTTGCGTAGCCCCACAGACGTGGGGGCTGCAGGCTTTCCTGCTGCCTTCAGCCTCAAAGCCACCCTTTCCCACTTGGCGCCCTATCAAGCACAAAAATGGCCTATGGCTGGAGATGGGTCCCAGGCCCAAAGAGCCAGCAGGGAAAACTATGCCTTGTTCTAAAGCTCTTTGGGAACCGCTTGCTTGGCCCCACAGACGTGGGGGCTGCGGGCTTTCCTGCTGCCTTCAGCCTCGACACCACCCTTTCCCACTTGGCGCCGCGCCAGGCACAAAAATGGCCATACGGCTGGAGATGGGTCCCCCGCCCAGAGAGCCAGCAGGGAAAACTATGCCTTGTTCTAAAGCTCTTTGGGAACCGCTTGCGTAGCCCCACAGACCTGGGGGCTGCGGGCTTTCCTGCTGCCTTCACCCTCAAAACCACCCTTTCCCACTTGGCACTGCTCCAGGCTCAAAAATGGCCATACGGCTGGAGATGGGTCCCCCGCCCAAAGAGCCAGCAGGGAAAACTATGCCTTGTTCTAAAGCTCTTTGGGAACCGCTTGCGTAGCCCCACAGACCTGGGGGCTGCGGGCTTTCCTGCTGCCTTCAGCCTCAAAACCACCCTTTCCCACTACGCACCGCGCCAGGCACAAAAATGGCCATACGGCTGGAGATGGGTCCCCCGCCCAGAGAGCCAGCAGGGAAAACTATGCCTTGTTCTAAAGCTCTTTGGGAACCGCTTGCTTGGCCCCACAGACGTGGGGGCTGCGGGCTTTCCTGCTGCCTTCAGCCTCAAAACCACCCTATGCCACTACGCACCGCGTCAGGCACAAAAATAGCCATACGGCTGGAGATGGGTCCCCCACCCAAAGAGCCAGCAGGGAAAACTATGCCTTGTTCTAAAGGTCTTTGGGAACCGCTTGCGTAGCCCCACAGACCTGGGGGCTGCAGGCTTTCCTGCTGTCTTCAGCCTCAAAGCCACCCTTTCCCACTTGGCGCCCTATCAGGCACAAAAATGGCCATACGGCTGGAGATGGGTCCCCCGCCCAGAGAGCCAGCAGGGAAAACTATGCCTTGTTCTAAAGCTCTTTGGGAACCGCTTGCGTAGCCCCACAGACCTGGGGGCTGCGGGCTTTCCTGCTGCCTTTAGCCTCGACACCACCCTTTCCCTCTTGGCGCCGCGCCAGGCACAAAAATGGCCGTACGGCTGGAGATGGGTCCCCCACCCAAAGAGCCAGCAGGGAAAACTATGCCTTGTTCTAAAGCTCTTTGGGAACCGCTTGCGTAGCCGCACAGACCTGGGGGCTGCGGGCTTTCCTGCTGCCTTCAGCCTCAAAGCCACCCTTTCCCACTTTGCGCCGGGCCAGGCACAAAAATGGCCATACGGCTGGAGATGGGTCCCCCGCCCAAAGAGCCAGCAGGGAAAACTATGCCTTGTTCTAAAGCTCTTTGGGAACCGCTTGCGTAGCCCCACAGACCTGGGGGCTGCAGGCTTTCCTGCTGCCTTCAGCCTCAAAACCACCCTTTCCCACTACGCAACGCGCCAGGCATAAAAATAGCCATACGACTGGAGATGGGTCCCCCGCCCAAAGAGCCAGCAGGGAAAACTCTGCCTTGTTCTAAAGCTCTTTGGGAACCGCTTGCGTAGCCCCACAGACCTTGGGGCTGCGGGCTTTCCTGCTGCCTTCAGCCTCGACAGCACCCTTTCCCACTTGGCTTCGCGCCAGGCACAAAAATGGCCTATGGCTGGAGATGGGTCCCATGCCCTAAGAGCCAGCTGGGAAAACTATGCCTTCTTCTAAAGCTCTTTGGGAACCGCTTGCGTAGCACCACAGACCTGGGGGCTGCAGGCTTTGCTGCTGCCTTCAGCCTCAAAGCCACCCTTTCCCACCTGGCGCCGCGCCAGGCTCAAAAATGGCCATACGGCTGGAGATGGGTCCCCCCGCCCAGAGAGCCAGCAGGGAAAACTATGCCTTGTTCTAAAGCTCTTTGGGAACCGCTTGCGTAGCCCCACAGACCTGGGGGCTGCGGGCTTTCCTGCTGCCTTTAGCCTCGACACCACCCTTTCCCACTTGGCGCCGCGCCAGGCTCATAAATGGCCATACGGCTGGAGATGGGTCCCCCGCCCAGAGAGCCAGCAGGGAAAACTATGCCTTGTTCTAAAGCTCTTTGGGAACCGCTTGCGTAGCCCCACAGACCTGGGGGCTGCGGGCTTTCCTGCTGCCTTCAAGCCTCAAAGCCACCCTTTCCCACTGGGCGCCGGGCCAGGCACAAAAATGGCCTATGGCTGGAGATGGGTCCCCCGAACAAAGAGCCAGCAGGGAAAACTATGCCTTGTTCTAAAGCTCTTTGGGAACTGCTTGCGTAGCCCCACAGACCTGGGGGCTGCAGGCTTTCCTGCTGCCTTCAGCCTCAAAGCCACCCTTTCCCACTTGGCGCCCTATCAAGCACAAAAATGGCCTATGGCTGGAGATGGGTCCCAGGCCCAAAGAGCCAGCAGGGAAAACTATGCCTTGTTCTAAAGCTCTTTGGGAACCGCTTGCTTGGCCCCACAGACGTGGGGGCTGCGGGCTTTCCTGCTGCCTTCAGCCTCGACACCACCCTTTCCCACTTGGCGCCGCGCCAGGCACAAAAATGGCCATACGGCTGGAGATGGGTCCCCCGCCCAGAGAGCCAGCAGGGAAAACTATGCCTTGTTCTAAAGCTCTTTGGGAACCGCTTGCGTAGCCCCACAGACCTGGGGGCTGCGGGCTTTCCTGCTGCCTTCACCCTCAAAACCACCCTTTCCCACTTGGCACTGCTCCAGGCTCAAAAATGGCCATACGGCTGGAGATGGGTCCCCCACCCAAAGAGCCAGCAGGGAAAACTATGCCTTGTTCTAAAGCTCTTTGGGAACCGCTTGCGTAGCCCCACAGACCTGGGGGCTGCAGGCTTTCCTGCTGTCTTTAGCCTCAAAGCCACCCTTTCCCACTTGGCCCCCGGCCAGGCAAAAAAATGGCCTATGGGTGGAGATGGGTCCCATGCCCAAAGAGCCAGCAGGGAAAACTATGCCTTGTTCTAAAGCTCTTTGGGAACCGCTTGCGTAGCCCCACAGACCTGGGGGCTGCGGGCTTTCCTGCTGCCTTCAGCCTCAAAGCCACCCTTTCACACTTGGCACCGCGCCAGGCACAAAAATGGCCATACGGCTGGAGATGGGTCCCCCGCCCAAAGAGCCAGCAGGGAAAACTATGCCTTGTTCTAAAGCTCTTTGGGAACTGCTTGCGTAGCTCCACAGACCTGGGGGCTGCGGGCTTTCCTGCTGCCTTTAGCCTCGACACCACCCTTTCCCTCTTGGCGCCGCGCCAGGCACAAAAATGGCCGTACGGCTGGAGATGGGTCCCCCGCCCAGAGAGCCAGCAGGGAAAATTATGCCTTGTTCTAAAGCTCTTTGGGAACCGCTTGCGTAGCCGCACAGACCTGGGGGCTGCGGGCTTTCCTGCTGCCTTCAGCCTCGACACCACCCTTTCCCACTTGGCGCCCTATCAAGCACAAAAATGGCCTATGGCTGGAGATGGGTCCCATGCCCAAAGAGCCAGCAGGGAAAACTATGCCTTGTTCTAAAGCTCTTTGGGAACCGCTTGCGTAGCCCCACACACGTGGGGGCTGCGGGCTTTCCTGCTGCCTTCAGCCTCAAAACCACCCTTTCCCACTTGGCCCCCGGCCAGGCACAAAAATGGCCATACGGCTGGAGATGGGTCCCCCGCCCAAAGAGCCAGCAGGGAAAACTATGCCTTGTTCTAAAGCTCTTTGGGAACCGCTTGCGTAGCCCCACAGACCTGGGGGCTGCAGGCTTTGCTGCTGCCTTCAGCCTCAAAACCACCCTTTCCCACTTGGCGCTGCGCCAGGCACAAAAATGGCCATATGGCTGGAGATGGGTCCCCCGCCCAAAGAGCCAGCAGGGAAAATTATGCCTTGTTCTAAAGCTCTTTGGGAACCGCTTGCGTAGCCCCACAGACCTGGGGACTGCGGGCTTTCCTGCTGCCTTCAAGCCTCAAAGCCACCCTTTCCCACTGGGCGCCGGGCCAGGCACAAAAATGGCCTATGGCTGGAGATGGGTCCCCCGCCCAAAGAGCCAGCAGGGAAAACTATGCCTTGTTCTAAAGCTCTTTGGGAACTGCTTGCGTAGCCCCACAGACCTGGGGGCTGCGGGCTTTCCTGCTGCCTTCAGCCTCGACACCACCCTTTCCCACTTGGCACTGCTCCAGGCTCAAAAATGGCCATACGGCTGGAGATGGGTCCCCCGCCCAGAGAGCCAGCAGGGAAAACTATGCCTTGTTCTAAAGCTCTTTGGGAACCGCTTGCGTAGCCCCACAGACCTGGGGGCTGCAGGCTTTCATGCTGCCTTCAGCCTCAAAACCACCCTTTCCCACTACGCAACGCGTCAGGCATAAAAATAGCCATACGACTGGAGATGGGTCCCCCGCCCAAAGAGCCAGCAGGGAAAACTATGCCTTGTTCTAAAGCTCTTTGGGAACCGCTTGCGTAGCCCCACAGACCTTGGGGCTGCGGGCTTTCCTGCTGCCTTCAGCCTCGACAGCACCCTTTCCCACTTGGCTTCGCGCCAGGCACAAAAATGGCCTATGGCTGGAGATGGGTCCCATGCCCTAAGAGCCAGCTGGGAAAACTATGCCTTCTTCTAAAGCTCTTTGGGAACCGCTTGCGTAGCACCACAGACCTGGGGGCTGCAGGCTTTGCTCCTGCCTTCAGCCTCAAAGCCACCCTTTCCCACCTGGCGCCGCGCCAGGCTCAAAAATGGCCATACGGCTGGAGATGGGTCCCCCGCCCAGAGAGCCAGCAGGGAAAACTATGCCTTGTTCTAAAGCTCTTTGGGAACCGCTTGCGTAGCCCCACAGACCTGGGGGCTGCGGGCTTTCCTGCTGCCTTTAGCCTCGACACCACCCTTTCCCACTTGGCGCCGCGCCAGGCTCAAAAATGGCCATACGGCTGGAGATGGGTACCCCGCCCAGAGAGCCAGCAGGGAAAACTATGCCTTGTTCTAAAGCTCTTTGGGAACCGCTTGCGTAGCCCCACAGACCTGGGGGCTGCGGGCTTTCCTGCTGCCTTCAAGCCTCAAAGCCACCCTTTCCCACTGGGCGCCGGGCCAGGCACAAAAATGGCCTATGGCTGGAGATGGGTCCCCCGAACAAAGAGCCAGCAGGGAAAACTATGCCTTGTTCTAAAGCTCTTTGGGAACCGCTTGCGTAGCCCCACAGACCTGGGGGCTGCGGGCTTTCCTGCTGCCTTCAGCCTCAAAGCCACCCTTTCCCACTTGGCGCCCTATCAAGCACAAAAATGGCCTATGGCTGGAGATGGGTCCCAGGCCCAAAGAGCCAGCAGGGAAAACTATGCCTTGTTCTAAAGCTCTTTGGGAACCGCTTGCTTGGCCCCACAGACGTGGGGGCTGCGGGCTTTCCTGCTGCCTTCAGCCTCGACACCACCCTTTCCCACTTGGCGCCGCGCCAGGCACAAAAATGGCCATACGGCTGGAGATGGGTCCCCCGCCCAAAGAGCCAGCAGGGAAAACTATGCCTTGTTCTAAAGCTCTTTGGGAACCGCTTGCGTAGCCCCACAGACCTGGGGGCTGCAGGCTTTGCTGCTGCCTTCAAGCCTCAAAGCCACCCTTTCCCACTTGGCGCTGCGCCAGGCACAAAAATGGCCATATGGCTGGAGATGGGTCCCCCACCCAAAGAGCCAGCAGGGAAAATTATGCCTTGTTCTAAAGCTCTTTGGGAACCGCTTGCGTAGCCCCACAGACCTGGGGACTGCGGGCTTTCCTGCTGCCTTCAAGCCTCAAAGCCACCCTTTCCCACTGGGCGCCGGGCCAGGCACAAAAATGGCCTATGGCTGGAGATGGGTCCCCCGCCCAAAGAGCCAGCAGGGAAAACTATGCCTTGTTCTAAAGCTCTTTGGGAACTGCTTGCGTAGCCCCACAGACCTGGGGGCTGCGGGCTTTCCTGCTGCCTTCAGCCTCGACACCACCCTTTCCCACTTGGCACTGCTCCAGGCTCAAAAATGGCCATACGGCTGGAGATGGGTCCCCCGCCCAGAGAGCCAGCAGGGAAAACTATGCCTTGTTCTAAAGCTCTTTGGGAACCGCTTGCGTAGCCCCACAGACCTGGGGGCTGCGGGCTTTCCTGCTGCCTTCAGCCTCAAAGCCACCCTTTCGCACTTGGGGCTTCGCCAGGCACAAAAATGGCCATATGGCTGGAGATGGGTCCCCCTCCCAAAGAGCCAGCAGGGAAAACTATGCCTTGTTCTAAAGCTCTTTGGGAACCGCTTGCGTAGCCCCACAGACCTGGGGGCTTCGGGCTTTCCTGCTGCCTTCAGCCTCAAAGCCACCCTTTCCCACTTGGCGCCGGGCCAGGGACAAAAATGGCCATACGGCTGGAGATGGGTCCCATGCTCAAAGAGCCAGCAGGGAAAACTATGCCTTGTTCTAAAGCTCTTTGGGAACCGCTTGCTTGGCCCCACAGACCTGGGGGCTGCAGGCTTTGCTGCTGCCTTCAGCCTCGACACCACCCTTTCCCACTACGCACCGCGCCAGGCACAAAAATGGCCATACGTCTGGAGATGGGTCCCACGCCCAAAAAGCCAGCTGGGAAAACTATGCCTTGTTCTAAAGCTCTTTGGGAACCGCTTGCTTGGCCCCACAGACGTGGGGGCTGCGGGCTTTCCTGCTGTCTTCAGCCTCGACACCACCCTTTCCCACTTGGCGCCCTATCAGCCACAAAAATGGCCATACGGCTGGAGATGGGTCCCCCGCCCAAAGAGCCAGCAGGGAAAACTATGCCTTGTTCTAAAGCTCTTTGGGAACCGCTTGCGTAGCCCCACAGACCTGGGGGCTGCGGGCTTTCCTGCTGCCTTCAGCCTCAAAGCCACCCTTTCGCACTTGGGGCTTCGCCAGGCACAAAAATGGCCATATGGCTGGAGATGGGTCCCCCTCCCAAAGAGCGAGCAGGGAAAACTATGCCTTGTTCTAAAGCTCTTTGGGAACCGCTTGCGTAGCCCCACAGACCTGGGGGCTGCGGGCTTTCCTGCTGCCTTCAGCCTCAAAGCCACCCTTTCCCACTTGGCGCCGGGCCAGGGACAAAAATGGCCATACGGCTGGAGATGGGTCCCATGCTCAAAGAGCCAGCAGGGAAAACTATGCCTTGTTCTAAAGCTCTTTGGGAACCGCTTGCTTGGCCCCACAGACCTGGGGGCTGCAGGCTTTGCTGCTGCCTTCAGCCTCGACACCACCCTTTCCCACTACGCACCGCGCCAGGCACAAAAATGGCCATACGGCTGGAGATGGGTCCCCCGCCCAAAGAGCCAGCAGGGAAAACTATGCCTTGTTCTAAAGCTCTTTGGGAACCGCTTGCTTGGCCCCACAGACCTGGGGGCTGCAGGCTTTCCTGCTGCCTTCAGCCTCAAAACCACCCTTTCCCACTACGCACCGCGTCAGGCACAAAAATAGCCATACGGCTGGAGATGGGTCCCCCGCCCAAAGAGCCAGCAGGGAAAACTATGCCTTGTTCTAAAGGTCTTTGGGAACCGCTTGCGTAGCCCCACAGACGTGGGGGCTGCAGGCTTTCCTGCTGTCTTCAGCCTCAAAGCCACCCTTTCCCACTTGGCGCCCTATCAGGCACAAAAATGGCCTATGGGTGGAGATGGGTCCCATGCCCAAAGAGCCAGCAGGGAAAACTATGCCTTGTTCTAAAGCTCTTTGGGAACCGCTTGCGTAGCCCCACAGACCTGGGGGCTGCGGGCTTTCCTGCTGCCTTCAGCCTCGATACCACCATTTCCCACTTGGCGCTGCGCCATGCACAAAAATGGCCATACGGCTGGAGATGGGTCCCCCGCCCAAAGAGCCAGCAGGGAAAACTATGCCTTGTTCTAAAGCTCTTTGGGAACCGCTTGCGTAGCCCCACAGACCTGGGGGCTGCAGGCTTTGCTGCTGCCTTCAGCCTCAAAACCACCCTTTCCCACTTGGCGCTGCGCCAGGCACAAAAATGGCCATACGGCTGGAGATGGGTCCCCCGCCCAAAGAGCCAGCAGGGAAAACTATGCCTTGTTCTAAAGCTCTTTGGGAACCGCTTGCGTAGCCCCACAGACCTGGGGGCTGCGGGCTTTCCTGCTGCCTTCAAGCCTCAAAGCCACCCTTTCCCACTGGGCGCCGGGCCAGGCACAAAAATGGCCTATGGCTCGAGATGGGTCCCCCGAACAAAGAGCCAGCAGGGAAAACTATGCCTTGTTCTAAAGCTCTTTGGGAACCGCTTGCGTAGCCCCACAGACGTGGGGGCTGCGGGCTTTCCTGCTGCCTTCAGCCTCAAAGCCACCCTTTCCCACTTGGCGCCGGGCCAGGGACAAAAATGGCCATACGGCTGGAGATGGGTCCCATGCTCAAAGAGCCAGCAGGGAAAACTATGCCTTGTTCTAAAGCTCTTTGGGAACCGCTTGCTTGGCCCCACAGACCTGGGGGCTGCAGGCTTTGCTGCTGCCTTCAGCCTCGACACCACCCTTTCCCACTACGCTCCGCGCCAGGCACAAAAATGGCCATACGTCTGGAGATGGGTCCCACGCCCAAAGAGCCAGCTGGGAAAACTATGCCTTGTTCTAAAGCTCTTTGGGAACCGCTTGCTTGGCCCCACAGACGTGGGGGCTGCGGGCTTTCCTGCTGTCTTCAGCCTCGACACCACCCTTTCCCACTTGGCGCCCTATCAGCCACAAAAATGGCCATACGGCTGGAGATGGGTCCCCCGCCCAAAGAGCCAGCAGGGAAAACTATGCCTTGTTCTAAAGCTCTTTGGGAACCGCTTGCGTAGCCCCACAGACCTGGGGGCTGCGGGCTTTCCTGCTGCCTTCAGCCTCAAAGCCACCCTTTCGCACTTGGGGCTTCGCCAGGCACAAAAATGGCCATATGGCTGGAGATGGGTCCCACTCCCAAAGAGCCAGCAGGGAAAACTATGCCTTGTTCTAAAGGTCTTTGGGAACCGCTTGCGTAGCCCCACAGACCTGGGGGCTGCAGGCTTTCCTGCTGTCTTCAGCCTCAAAGCCACCCTTTCCCACTTGGCGCCCTATCAGGCACAAAAATGGCCTATGGGTGGAGATGGGTCCCATGCCCAAAGAGCCAGCAGGGAAAACTATGCCTTGTTCTAAAGCTCTTTGGGAACCGCTTGCGTAGCCCCACAGACCTGGGGGCTGCGGGCTTTCCTGCTGCCTTCAGCCTCGATACCACCATTTCCCACTTGGCGCTGCGCCATGCACAAAAATGGCCATACGGCTGGAGATGGGTCCCCCGCCCAAAGAGTCAGCAGGGAAAACTATGCCTTGTTCTAAAGCTCTTTGGGAACCGCTTGCGTAGCCCCACAGACCTGGGGGCTGCGGGCTTTCCTGCTGCCTTTAGCCTCGACACCACCCTTTCCCTCTTGGCGCCGTGCCAGGCACAAAAATGGCCGTACGGCTGGAGATGGGTCCCCCGCCCAAAGAGCCAGCAGGGAAAACTATGCCTTGTTCTAAAACTCTTTGGGAACCGCTTGCGTAGCCGCACAGACCTGGGGGCTGCGGGCTTTCCTGCTGCCTTCAGCCTCAAAGCCACCCTTTCCCACTTGGCTTCGCGCCAGGCACAAAAATGGCGTATGGCTGGAGATGGGTCCCATGCCCTAAGAGCCAGCTGGGAAAACTATGCCTTGTTCTAAAGCTCTTTGGGAACCGCTTGCGTAGCACCACAGACCTGGGGGCTGCAGGCTTTGCTCCTGCCTTCAGCCTCAAAGCCCCCTTTCCCACCTGGCGCCGCGCCAGGCTCAAAAATGGCCATACGGCTGGAGATGGGTCCCCCGCCCAGAGAGCCAGCAGGGAAAACTATGCCTTGTTCTAAAGCTCTTTGGGAACCGCTTGCGTAGCCCCACACACCTGGGGGCTGCGGGCTTTCCTGCTGTATTCAGCCTCAAAGCAACCCTTTCTCACTTGGCGCCCTATCAAGCACAAAAATGGCCTATGGCTGGAGATGGGTCCCATGCCCAAAGAGCCAGCAGGGAAAACTATGCCTTTTTCTAAAGCTCTTTGGGAACCGCTTGCGTAGCCCCACACACCTGGGGGCTGCGGGCTTTCCTGCTGCCTTCAGCCTCAAAACCACCCTTTCCCACTTGGCCCCCGGCCAGGCACAAAAATGGCCATATATCTGCAGATGGGTCCCCCGCCCAAAGAGCCAGCAGGGAAAACTATGCCTTGTTCTAAAGCTCTTTGGGAACCGCTTGCGTAGCCCCACAGACCTGGGGGCTGCAGGCTTTGCTGCTGCCTTCAGCCTCAAAACCACCCTTTCCCACTTGGCGCTGCGCCAGGCACAAAAATGGCCATACGGCTGGAGATGGGTCCCCCGCCCAAACAGCCAGCAGGGAAAACTATGCCTTGTTCTAAAGCTCTTTTGGAACCGCTTGCGTAGCCCCACAGACCTGGGGGCTGCGGGCTTTCCTGCTGCCTTCAAGCCTCAAAGCCACCCTTTCCCACTGGGCGCCGGGCCAGGCACAAAAATGGCCTATGGCTGGAGATAGGTCCCCCGAACAAAGAGCCAGCAGGGAAAACTATGCCTTGTTCTAAAGCTCTTTGGGAACTGCTTGCGTAGCCCCACAGACCTGGGGGCTGCAGGCTTTCCTGCTGCCTTCAGCCTCAAAGCCACCCTTTCGCACTTGGCGCCCTATCAAGCACAAAAATTGGCCTATGGCTGGAGATGGGTCCCCCGCCCAAAGAGCCAGCAGGGAAAACTATGCCTTGTTCTAAAGCTCTTTGGGAACCGCTTGCTTGGCCCCACAGACATGGGGGCTGCGGGCTTTCCTGCTGCCTTTAGCCTCGACACCACCCTTTCCCACTTGGCGCCGCGCCAGGCTCAAAAATGGCCATACGGCTGGAGATGGGTCCCCCTCCCAAAGAGCCAGCAGGGAAAACTATGCCTTGTTCTAAAGCTCTTTGGGAACCGCTTGCGTAGCCCCACAGACCTGGGGGCTGCGGGCTTTCCTGCTGCCTTCAGCCTCGACAACACCCTTTCCCACTTGGCACTGCTCCAGGCTCAAAAATGGCCATACGGCTGCAGATGGGTCCCCCGCCCAAAGAGCCAGCAGGGAAAACTAGGCCTTGTTCTAAAGCTCTTTGGGAACGGCTTGCTTGGCCCCACAGACCTGGGGGCTGCAGTCTTTGCTGCTGCCTTCAGCCTCTACACCACCCTTTCCCACTTGGCGCCGGGCCAGGGACAAAAATGGCCATACGGCTGGAGATGGGTCCCCTGCCAAAAGAGCCAGCAGGGAAAACTATGCCTTGTTCTAAAGCTCTTTGGGAACCGCTTGCGTAGCCCCACAGACCTGGGGGCTGCGGGCTTTCCTGCTGCCTTCAGCCTCGACACCACCCTTTCCCACTTGGCGCCCTATCAGGCACAAAAATGGCCATACGGCTGGAGATGGGTCCCCCGCCCAAAGAGCCAGCAGGGAAAACTATGCCTTGTTCTAAAGCTCTTTGGGAACCGCTTGCGTAGCCCCACAGACCTTGGGGCTGCGGGCTTTGCTGCTGCCTTCAGCCTCAAAGCCACCCTTTCCCACTTGGCGCCGCGCCAGGCACAAAAATGGCCTATGGCTGGAGATGGGTCCCCCGCCCAAAGAGCCAGCAGGGAAAACTATGCCTTGTTCTAAAGCTCTTTGGGAACCGCTTGCGTAGCCCCACAGACCTGGGGGCTGCGGGCTTTCCTGCTGCCTTCAGCCTCGACACCACCCTTTCCCACTACGCACCGCGCCAGGCACAAAAATGGCCATATGGCTGGAGATGGGTCCCCCGCCCAAAGAGCCAGCAGGGAAAACTATGCCTTGTTCTAAAGCTCTCTGGGAACCGCTTGCTTGGGCCCACAGACGTGGGGGCTGCGGGCTTTCCTGCTGCCTTCAGCCTCAAAACCACCCTATGCCACTACGCACCGCGCCAGGCACAAAAATAGCCATACGTCTGGAGATGGGTCCCACGCCCAAAGAGCCAGCAGGGAAAACTATGCCTTGTTCTAAAGCTCTTTGGGAACCGTTTGCTTGGCCCCACAGACGTGGGGGCTGCGGGCTTTCCTGCTGTCTTCAGCCTCGACACCACCCTTTCCCACTTGGCGCCCTATCAGGCACAAAAATGGCCATACGGCTGGAGATGGGTCCCCCGCCCAAAGAGCCAGCAGGGAAAACTATGCCTTGTTCTAAAGCTCTTTGGGAACCGCTTGCGTAGCCCCACAGACCTGGGGGCTGCAGGCTTTCCTGCTGCCTTCAGACTCGACACCAGCCTTTCCCACTTGGCGCCGCGCCAGGCACAAAAATGGCCATACGACTCGACATGTGTCCGCCGCCCAAAGAGCCAGCAGGGAAAACTATGCCTTGTTCTAAAGCTCTTTGGGAACCGCTTGCGTAGCCCCACAGACCTTAGGGCTGCAGGCTTTGCTGCTGCCTTCAGCCTCAAAACCACCCTTTCCCACTTGGCGCCGCGCCAGGCTCAAAAATGGCCATACGGCTGGAGATGGGTTCCCCGCCCAAAGAGCCAGCAGGGAAAACTATGCCTTGTTCTAAAGCTCTTTGGGAACCGCTTGCGTTGTCCCACAGACGTGGGGGCTGCGGGCTTTGCTGCTGCCTTCAGCCTCAAAGCCACGCTTTCTCACTTAGCGTCGCGCTAGGCACAAAAATGGCCATACGGCTGGAGATGGGTCCCCCGCCCAAGGAGCCAGCAGGGAAAACTATGCCTTGTTCTAAAGCTCTTTGGGAACCGCTTGCGTAGCCACACAGACCTGGGGGCTGCGGGCTGTCTTGCTGCCTTCAGCCTCAAAGCCACCCTTTCACACTTGGCGCCGCGCCAGGCACAAAAATGGCCATACGGCTGGAGATGGGTCCCATGCCCAAAGAGCCAGCAGGGAAAACTATGCCTTGTTCTAAAGCTCTTTGGGAACCGCTTGCGTAGCCCCACAGACCTGGGGGCTGCAGGCTTTGCTGCTGCCTTCAGCCTCAAAGCCACCCTTTCCCACTTGGCGTCGCGCTAGGCACAAAAATGGCCATACGGCTGGAGATGGGTCCCCCGCCCAAGGAGCCAGCAGGGAAAACTATGCCTTGTTCTAAAGCTCTTTGGGAACCGCTTGCGTAGCCCCACAGACCTGGGGGCTGCGGGCTTTCCTGCTGCCTTCAGACTCAAAGCCACGCTTTCCAACTTGGCGCCGCGCCAGGCACAAAAATGGCCATATGGCTGGAGATGGGTCCCCTGCCCAAAGAGCCAGCAGGGAAAACTATGCCTTGTTCTAAAGCTCTTTGGGAACCGCTTGCGTAGCCCCACAGACCTGGGGGCTGCGGGCTTTCCTGCTGCCTTCAGCCTCGACACCACCCTTTCCCACTTGGCGCCGCGCCAGGCACAAAAATGGCCATACGGCTGGAGATGGGTCCCCCGCGCAAAGAGCCTGCAGGGAAAGCTTTGTCTACAGTCAGTCAAGGTCGACGTACTCAACACTGATAAGAAAGATCACATGTGTTCTTGTGCTGAGGGATATCAAGTGGAAATCCTTCTCGCGGAGTGATCAAGCGATTTAAACTTTTCATCATAATCCAAAGTCTAACATGCAAAACAATTGTCTAAGCAAAGCACAATACAGTGAGTATTAGTAAAACAACAACAGAGTGAAGCATCTTGTTATAAAGTCCTGTAACTGTCGGTGACCATCCAAAAAGAGGATCTCCCCATCTATGTCCTTCGCCTCTCTTCACTCTTTCCAACGCTTTGTGTATTTCTTCAACCTGATGATGGACGGTAATCAAAGTTGTCTGTCTATTTTCTTGGGCCTCTTTCAAGAGTCGCTTCAATTCATTGTGTTTTAGCAGCTTCTTCACCAGGGAGAGATTCATTCCGATAGGGGCAGGCAACAATCTCGAATCAACGTATAATTAGGTTGTAGCAATTGAAAAGACGTAACAGGAGCTTAATAATTGAAGTCGCATCCCGTAACTTTGTGTTAGTAAAGTTCAAACACAAAGATTTGAGTGATTACTATGTCATCTCTGAATACAAGACTACAGGGAGACCTCATGCTAACGCACCCTTTCCCAATATAGTCAAGCACAGTCTCTGGGGTTTCATCGGGATGTGTCTCAAAGTGACAAACATTCTGGTTGGTGTCAAGACAAAGGTCTTGTGCTTTGAGAGTATTACTCTCACAAATGAATCCTTGTTGGTCTCGTGAAACGCATGCGTCAACATCAGCAGTTTGCCATTTAGTCTCATTTTTGTCGTGCCCAACCTCTGTGCTGTGTTGGATAGAGTAGAGCTCCTTGGTGATTCAACCCCAGTGCGATGATTGGGTATATGGTGGATACTGAGGCATTGCGTATCGTTAAGACAAAAGCTGTGGCTTTGCTCTCAGTGGGATCGTAGGTGAAATTAACCAGATACCACCTGGACTGAAATTTTTTCTCAAATTCAATTGCGTTATCCCATATTACTTTTCGAATTTCGGTGGGCAAGGTGCCTTCTTTACCTTCCCTTATGATTGCGGCTGTCATAGATTGCATCCACAATTGGGCTTGGATACAACTAAGAGCCAAGGAAACATTGGTTTGAGTTGTACCAAGTGCATCTGTGATCAGCTGATGGTCTTTTTCACCCGTTTCTTCCCATTGAGGCAATATATTCGATAAAAGCCGTTGGTGGTTTCCCAATGCTAATAGAGAGGACCGTAGGGGATGTCTTAATTTGTCCAGATCAGTAGCGGTTGTGACTAGTTTGTTGGCAAGTATCTCAGCATCTATACTATTCAAGACTCCCAGGCCTGTTCCTAAGATACCAGTCGCATCCCTCTTCCGTCCGTGTGAAGTGGCAAGAGTTCGTTTGCGTAACCATGCTGACCATTCTGCATAAGATGTACTCAGGAATGGTGAGCAGGTGGGTTTGATCGCAGAGATTTTAATCTGCATTGACAATTCTGCTCGTTTGAGGGAATATGTGGGATTAAACAGTACCTGTTGTTGACCTGTGTGTGTTTAATAACGTAAGGGCCAATGTTGAAAATGTAAGGAGTTAGTCTAATGGAGGGCTTAGAAAAGAGAGAGGTGGTTTTTTTTTTTTTCTCTTAGAAGAGAGAGCCTTTGAGAGTTTGTGGGGTGTAGGTTCTGGATTCATTTCAGCAAGTTCAGGTGTATTTGAGTCAATCATAAATTCAAATAACAATTCTGTGCCCTTGTAGCCCCAAATACAGTACACTACTGTAGGTTTGATGAAAGTGAAATTGTGCCAGCAATCTGAATTTGGCTCCATAATTTTGTAACAATCAGTGTTGTATTTGTCCGCTTTGGTAGAGTCTACATAGATGGTTTTAATTACAGTTGGCCTGTGGTGATTAGACCCGTTGATAAATCGGCAACCAATGTGTGTTCTTGTGGAATAATTACTAAATTGGCCAAGAATACAAAAATACAGCATTGTTCACACATTAAGGAAAGTCATAAAATCAAGAGGCTTCTGAGGTAGAATACAGCCGCAGCTAGCACACGAAGAATGCAACAGCTGTGATTCCCTGTACAAGGTTGTTTGCGAAACTACACGAGGGATGGAACGGAACGCGCTTGTTCCGTGGCCTTCCCTTGTGACGAATAGCAGATATGGGGACGAGATGGTACTACGGAACTGATAAGCGGCTTACACGCCACCCGAGCCAACATTTCGTCAAATGTTGATGAAATGCTGTCCTTTTGTGCGAACTTTGCTCACCACAATGTATCAAAACACACCTCCATCCCGGAGGCTATCCGCCCCCGAGGTGTGAACACTCCTCCTTGAGTACATTAATCATAATAAAAGTACATATGACTAAAGTCACTCAAACTCCACTTTGAAGTTAAAAAAATAATATAAAAATAGCCCAAGAGAGGGGGAATGTCTGGGAAGACACCATCGCGAAGAATCCCACCGCTGTTTTCTGGGATCAGTCGACGGGCTGAGCCTTTCTTCCCCCCATAAGGACGCCTTTGGGTAAGACTTTGATTACACCGAGTGCTTTCTCGGGGACTCTAGAAATTTCTCTAGAGAATCTCTACCCTACATTTATAGCCAGGCTGTATCGTTTATAATTTTGTCACGCGTTTGTCTATTTAACAATGTCTTTATTTGCACGTGCTTTGCAGACAGTGTATTTATCACCGGCAATCCTAAAGAACCTGTATATCTGTTGTTTAAATAAACTGCACTGTTTCAGTAGCTAGTCGTTTCGCTTTCTCACTGAACGCGACCAAAACTTGAGAGAGGCCGTGCTGGTTCAGGAGCACGACTAGACTGAAGGTGCAGCCCACTATTAGTGTCTCCAAATCGTAATAGTTTAACACATAGTAAACGCGATTGGGCTGATAGTGCTGAATTGGGCATCACTCAGAATTGAAACCCAGCCGCACCTGGCCTCCCACCTCGGTGAGGAGTGTTAGAACGCAAGGGGGTTTATCTTCTGCCAAAACCGCTTGGCCCCGTTTCACGCAACAGAATTTGGCGTAGTCGGCAGGATTGCCATGGATAAACTGCTGCAAAAATATGATTGTGCCCCTTCCCAGGCTGGGAAGGAGTGGGCCCAAAAATTTTGGAAGGATGAAGAGAAAGTGGTGGAACGTATTGAAGAGCGTCGGGTTTCACAGAAGCTCAGAGCGGGGAAAGGCAAGGGTGTGATTTGTGCTGTGTTAGGCGCCTGTTTATCTTGTGCACAACAAGAAGCTAGAGAAACCCCCGCTCCTAATCTGATTTCAGCTGTAGAATATGCAACCCTGAAATCGGAGAATGAGGTGCTGAAGTCATCATTAGCCTTGCAAAAGGAGACAGGAGAAAGATTAAGAACTCAAGTCGATAAGCTTGTGAGTGAGAATGAATGTTTAGGAAACCGGAATGCTCAACTTGGGAGTGAAAATCGCCAACTTAAAATGTTATTGAAAGGGTGACCGGGCTCTTAGATAAAATGCAGCCCTCGACCCAGGTCCAACAGATTCGTAAGTTAATGTGTTATCCAAATTCCGGAACCCAGACCGGAGATTTTTTTGTCTAATAGTGAGGATGACGAAGAAGATGAGGAGGAAAGGACTTTTACTTTGAAATCCCAAGTTTTTCCTTTACGTCCTCTGGTTAAAACTGAAACTGCAGTTGATGATGGTGATGAAATTCACACCACTGTGCGTACCGTTCCATGGACACCAACCGAGTTAACAAAAATAAGGGAGAAATATTCGAGGCGACCAGAAGAGTCAGCTGTTGAGTATGTGTGGCGAGTTTCTTCTGAAGGGGGGGGCAGAATTATGCTGAGTGAGGAAGAAGCAGGAGACTCTTGGGGACCAGGAGTGTTTTTAACCACTATGCCTGGGGATCATAATTATTCCCTAACCGCTCGAGCAGCCTTTTGGGCAGGGGGTATGGATCCACGAGAGAGGGGGGAGCCGTTAGAGATTAGAGCTACAGGCTACTCTGATCTGTTTGCGGCTGTACGGAAAGCAGCTTGTCTGCAAGCCATGTATGACAGAGAGGAATTTCGGAAATCCCCAATGTCAGCCCCTATCGACCCCGATCGATTAGCCCCTCTCATCCGTGGTCTTCCCGGTTGCCTGAAACCGTTCCTTGTTCGCACTCAAGATCGTATACGGGATGCTCGGGGTGCTCATGGGCGGGGCCGTCGTCACTACATGCCCACCTGGAATGTACAGGAAATAGATCAATATGGGCGCCGAATGGGCTGGGCCAGCCAAACTAGTGAGAAATCCTCCGAACACCCGCGAAAGGTTCGCCAAGTCCAAACTCACACTCAAAACCCTAAATCAGAGGGAAGGTTTAAGCCAGATAAGGACCGGAATGAGTTGTGGCGTAAAGCCCTACAATTAGGGGTGCCCCGACAATTCTTGCACGGTGACCCTACGGGAGATCTCCGTACGCTAGTCCAATCTCTACCTAGAAAGAATAATGCGGCTGGGGAGAAAAGTCTAACCAGAGAATCCCCAAGCCGTGAGAAAACTGTGCCTTCTGCACCGGAACATAACTTGATTGATTTGACAGAGTCCCAGCCACAACACTCCTATCCCCGGGGAGGGCACTGAGCAACCCTGTCGGGCAGGTACTAGCAATCCAATGGCGCTCTCATAAAGACTCCGAACCTGTTATTGTCATTCCTGTTGGACCCCGGAAGATATTGGTACATTTTATTATTGATACCGGAGCCCAAATGTCTGCAATCACTAACGAAACAGCACAACTTCTAGGTATAAATCCCACCCGACGCAGAGTCAACTTCACAGGAATTGATGGTGTGGTAAAAACATGCCCCACTGCAAAAATTAACCTCTGGTTGCCGGGAGAGCAGCGAATGACTAGGGCAGAAGTGTTAGTGGGTGCCTCACGTAGACCCGACTCAAAGTGTCAGGGACCCGCACAGGAAGTTAAATTCCTGGGGGTCTGGTGGATTAAGGGAGCTGCTTCTGTCCCTCAGGATACCCTGAAAAAATAGAACATGGACAGAATCCTTCCAGCACGAAGGAGTTACAGCAGGTCCTGGGAACTTTAAGTTATTGGCGTAAACACATCCCTGGCTTTTCCATCATTGCTCGCCCCCTTCATAGCTTGCCAAAAAAGGGTAAATCCTGGGTGTGGACTGAACAACACACTAATGCTCTGCAATTACTAATAAAGGAGCTAAGGTTATTCCAACAACTTGGCCCCATACATCCAACTGACCCTGTCCATGTAGAATGGGGGCTCAGTGAACATGGTTCCCGTTGTAATTTATGGCAGAAGGGACCAGCAGGACCGGAGAGACCATTAGAATTTTGCTCACACTCCTTCAATGATACTGAATGCAGCTATTCAGACCTGGAGAAGGGTTTACTGTCCCTGGTGCGAGCGTTGCAACGAGCAGAGCAGATAAGAAGAGAACAGAGTGTGATCTTTCCTGGGACCTTTTCGCCTCCCAGATGTGGTCCTTAAAGGGACACCACCACCAGCTGGCATTGCCCAGAGAGCTACAGTTCGAAAGTGGTATGCTTATTTAGAAGGCATTAATGAAATCAAGCCAGTCTCTGAAGGCAGTGTTAAAGTATCCAAGGCTACTTCACAAGGATACCAAAGGATATAGATGGTGCCCTATTGTTCCAATCCCCACCAAACAGACCATCTCCGATCCAAGAAGCACCTCCTTTGAGGGACAGCAGTGATCTTAGAGGAGTGTGGTTTACTGGTGCGTCATCTCACCGTTAAAAAAATAAGTGCAAATATAAGGCCGTAGCACTGGAAGTAACAACGGGAGAAAGAGCAATTGAAATAGGGGAGGGTAGGGGAACTCAGAGCTGTCCTACTAGCTGCACAACATGGAGCCACCTCCTTTTACGCTGAGTCATATGCTGTTCTTAAAGGAGCCACTGAATGGCTAGGACACTGGGCAGCCAACGATTGGCAGGTGAATAGAGTCCCAGTTTGGGAGACAGATAATTGGAAGCAACTGTTGGAAATAGGAGGACAGAGACCATTGCACATTGCTTGGGTAAAAGGCCACGATCGTTCAAACTCGATCACTGCTCAGTTCAACCAACAGGTAGATGGCCTCACGCGGCTACAACAAATTGACATTGTAGATGATGGTCGGGAATGGTTACATATTAAGCCTGGCCATACAGGCCGTGCTGATCTGTATCAGGAAGGTCTAGCCCGGGGGTGGCCTGTGTCGGTTAAGCTGTGCGAACAAATAGTAACTGCCTGGTCACAATGTCGCCTACGACTCAGCAAAGATCATCCGAGTAAGGCGCCTCCCTTACACATGCGGGACAAGAAAATGTTGTGGCATTCATGGCAGATTGATTATATTGGGCCCTTGAGATCATCAGGTGGGAAAAGATATGTCCTAGTCGGAGTGGAGATTATCTCCAGCCTCAGTATGGCCACTGGCTTCAAATCAGCTGCTGGGGACAACACAGTGAAAGGCCTAAAAGGGTGGTTCAGCACACTTCCCCTTCCCGAGGAAATCCAAAGTGATAACGGTTCACACTTTACCGCTACAGTGGTACAAGATTGGGCCAAAGAAGAAGGGATTCGATGGGTATTTCATACTCCCTATTATCCTCAGGCTAATGGCATTGTTGAATGCACCAACGGATTGGTTAAGCGTTTTGCAAAAACTCATAAATCATAAGGGAAGGTGAAGAAGGCACCTTGCCCACCGAAATTCGAAAAGTAATATGGGATAACGCAATTGAGTTTGAGAGAAAATTTCAATCCTGGTGGTATCTGGTTAATTTCACCTACGATCCCACTGAGAGCAAAGCCACAGCTTTTGTCTTAACGATACGCAATGCCTCAGTATCCACCATATACCCAATCATCGCACTGGGGTTGAATCACCAAGGAGCTCTACTCTATCCAACACAGCACAGAGGTTGGGCACGACAAAATGAGACTAAATGGCAAACTGCTGATGTTGACGCATGCGTTTCACGAGACCAACAAGGATTCATTTGTGAGAGTAATACTCTCAAAGCACAAGACCTTTGTCTTGACACCAACCAGAATGCTTGTCACTTTGAGACACATCCCGATGAAACCCCAGAGACTGTGCTTGACTATATTGGGAAAGGGTGCGTTAGCATGAGGTCTCCCTGTAGTCTTGTATTATAGACGAGAAAGGCTTGAGACCATGGCCACTCTGGGTCTCTTTGACTACAAACAACAGGGAATAAAAAGGTGAAACTGAATAGCATCAATTCCATCTGCCAATTCGTCATTTTAGAATTTGGGCCTCCAAATAGCCATACATCATAAAAGTAGTATTATTGCCAGGTTCAATGTCAGGATTCCCTGGAGACATTCAAAGGTAGCGTAGGCCAATCCGTCTGTACAGCTCATCCAAGGTTCCTGTAAGACATAAAGGAAAAGAAAATCTGCTCGGTCTTATTCGACCGACGGGGTTAAAAAGAAGGTGCGGTCCACCGGGTGCTGATCCGGTGTATCTTCCCTGAACAATCCTTGGCTTCCCATGCATAGGGATTTTTGGGAGTAGCTAGCACCATTGGCACCGTCCCATTTTGAGGCATTTTCACTAGCACAGGTAGTCCAGGGTGAAATCTTCCGGGGTATTTTCCCGGTTCATTGGCAGCCTTTGGCGAGATAATATTGGCAGGTACACAGAAAGCTTTCATTTTAGGACAGCCGTCTCCACTCCATTTGTTATTTAGTTGATAGATGGCATCATCCAATCGCAAATGCCAACCAGGTTCATGACTTTTTGCAAAACGCTTAACCAATCTATTGGTGCGTTCAACAATGCCATTAGCCTGGGGATAATAGGGAGTATGAAATACCCATCGAATCCCTTCTTCCTTGGCCCAATCTTGTACCACCGAAGCCGTAAAGTGTGAAACGTTATCACTCTGGATTTCGTCGGGAAGGGGAAGTGTGCTGAACCACCCTGTTAGGCCTTTCACTGTGTTGTCCCTGGTAGCTGGTTTGAAACTGCTGGCCATACTGAGGCTGGAGATAATCTCCACTCCTACCAGGACATATCTTTTCCCACCTGATGATCTCAAGGGCCCAATATAATCAAGCTGCCATGAATGCCACAACGCTTTCTTGTCCCGCATGTGTAAGGGAGGCGCCTTACTCGGATGATCTTTGCTGAGTCGTAGGCGACATTGTGAACAGGCAGTTACTATTTGTTCGCACAGCTTAACTGACACAAGCCACCCACCTTCCCGATACAGGTCAGGACGGCCTGTGCGGCCACGTTTAACATGTAACGATTCAAGTAAGCGTTCCCATTCCCGACCATCATCTACAATGTCAATTTGTTGTAGCCGCGTGAGGCCATCTACCTGTTGGTTGAACTGAGCAGTGATCGAGTTTGAACGATCGTGGCCTTTTACCCAAGCAATGTGCAATGGTCTCTGTCCTCCTATTTCCAACAGTTGCTTCCAATTATCTGTCTCCCAAACTGGGACTCTATTCACCTGCCAATCGTTGGCTGCCCAGTGTCCTAGCCATTCAGTGGCTCCTTTAAGAACAGCATATGACTCAGCGTAAAAGGAGGTGGCTCCATGTTGTGCAGCTAGTAGGACAGCTCTGAGTTCCCCTACCCTCCCCTATTTCAATTGCTCTTTCTCCCGTTGTTACTTCCAGTGCTACGGCCTTATATTTGCACTTATTTTTTTAACGGTGAGATGACGCACCAGTAAACCACACTCCTCTAAGATCACTGCTGTCCCTCAAAGGAGGTGCTTCTTGGATCGGAGATGGTCTGTTTGGTGGGGATTGGAACAATAGGGCACCATCTATATCCTTTGGTATCCTTGTGAAGTAGCCTTGGATACTTTAACACTGCCTTCAGAGACTGGCTTGATTTCATTAATGCCTTCTAAATAAGCATACCACTTTCGAACTGTAGCTCTCTGGGCAATGCCAGCTGGTGGTGGTGTCCCTTTAAGGACCACATCTGGGAGGCGAAAAGGTCCCAGGAAAGATCACACTCTGTTCTCTTCTTATCTGCTCTGCTCGTTGCAACGCTCGCACCAGGGACAGTAAACCCTTCTCCAGGTCTGAATAGCTGCATTCAGTATCATTGAAGGAGTGTGAGCAAAATTCTAATGGTCTCTCCGGTCCTGCTGGTCCCTTCTGCCATAAATTACAACGGGAACCATGTTCACTGAGCCCCCATTCTACATGGACAGGGTCAGTTGGATGTATGGGGCCAAGTTGTTGGAATAACCTTAGCTCCTTTATTAGTAATTGCAGAGCATTAGTGTGTTGTTCAGTCCACACCCAGGATTTACCCTTTTTTGGCAAGCTATGAAGGGGGCGAGCAATGATGGAAAAGCCAGGGATGTGTTTACGCCAATAACTTAAAGTTCCCAGGACCTGCTGTAACTCCTTCGTGCTGGAAGGATTCTGTCCATGTTCTATTTTTTCAGGGTATCCTGAGGGACAGAAGCAGCTCCCTTAATCCACCAGACCCCCAGGAATTTAACTTCCTGTGCGGGTCCCTGACACTTTGAGTCGGGTCTACGTGAGGCACCCACTAACACTTCTGCCCTAGTCATTCGCTGCTCTCCCGGCAACCAGAGGTTAATTTTTGCAGTGGGGCATGTTTTTACCACACCATCAATTCCTGTGAAGTTGACTCTGCGTCGGGTGGGATTTATACCTAGAAGTTGTGCTGTTTCGTTAGTGATTGCAGACATTTGGGCTCCGGTATCAATAATAAAATGTACCAATATCTTCCGGGGTCCAACAGGAATGACAATAACAGGTTCGGAGTCTTTATGAGAGCGCCATTGGATTGCTAGTACCTGCCCGACAGGGTTGCTCAGTGCCCTCCCCGGGGATAGGAGTGTTGTGGCTGGGACTCTGTCAAATCAATCAAGTTATGTTCCGGTGCAGAAGGCACAGTTTTCTCACGGCTTGGGGATTCTCTGGTTAGACTTTTCTCCCCAGCCGCATTATTCTTTCTAGGTAGAGATTGGACTAGCGTACGGAGATCTCCCGTAGGGTCACCGTGCAAGAATTGTCGGGGCACCCCTAATTGTAGGGCTTTACGCCACAACTCATTCCGGTCCTTATCTGGCTTAAACCTTCCCTCTGATTTAGGGTTTTGAGTGTGAGTTTGGACTTGGCGAACCTTTCGCGGGTGTTCGGAGGATTTCTCACTAGTTTGGCTGGCCCAGCCCATTCGGCGCCCATATTGATCTATTTCCTGTACATTCCAGGTGGGCATGTAGTGACGACGGCCCCGCCCATGAGCACCCCGAGCATCCCGTATACGATCTTGAGTGCGAACAAGGAACGGTTTCAGGCAACCGGGAAGACCACGGATGAGAGGGGCTAATCGATCGGGGTCGATAGGGGCTGACATTGGGGATTTCCGAAATTCCTCTCTGTCATACATGGCTTGCAGACAAGCTGCTTTCCGTACAGCCGCAAACAGATCAGAGTAGCCTGTAGCTCTAATCTCTAACGGCTCCCCCCTCTCTCGCGGATCCATACCCCCTGCCCAAAAGGCTGCTCGAGCGGTTAGGGAATAATTATGATCCCCAGGCATAGTGGTTAAAAACACTCCTGGTCCCCAAGAGTCTCCTGCTTCTTCCTCACTCAGCATAATTCTGCCCCCCCCTTCAGAAGAAACTCGCCACACATACTCAACAGCTGACTCTTCTGGTCGCCTCGAATATTTCTCCCTTATTTTTGTTAACTCGGTTGGTGTCCATGGAACGGTACGCACAGTGGTGTGAATTTCATCACCATCATCAACTGCAGTTTCAGTTTTAACCAGAGGACGTAAAGGAAAAACTTGGGATTTCAAAGTAAAAGTCCTTTCCTCCTCATCTTCTTCGTCATCCTCACTATTAGACAAAAAAATCTCCGGTCTGGGTTCCGGAATTTGGATAACACATTAACTTACGAATCTGTTGGACCTGGGTCGAGGGCTGCATTTTATCTAAGAGCCCGGTCACCCTTTCAATAACATTTTAAGTTGGCGATTTTCACTCCCAAGTTGAGCATTCCGGTTTCCTAAACATTCATTCTCACTCACAAGCTTATCGACTTGAGTTCTTAATCTTTCTCCTGTCTCCTTTTGCAAGGCTAATGATGACTTCAGCACCTCATTCTCCGATTTCAGGGTTGCATATTCTACAGCTGAAATCAGATTAGGAGCGGGGGTTTCTCTAGCTTCTTGTTGTGCACAAGATAAACAGGCGCCTAACACAGCACAAATCACACCCTTGCCTTTCCCCGCTCTGAGCTTCTGTG
Source organism: Rissa tridactyla (assembly GCF_028500815.1). Classification (NCBI taxonomy): domain Eukaryota; kingdom Metazoa; phylum Chordata; class Aves; order Charadriiformes; family Laridae; genus Rissa; species Rissa tridactyla. The sequence continues at coordinate 196,295 of NW_026529341.1, read as the reverse complement.
AAACCCGACGCTCTTCAATACGTTCCACCACTTTCTCTTCATCCTTCCAAAATTTTTGGGCCCACTCCTTCCCAGCCTGGGAAGGGGCACAATCATATTTTTGCAGCAGTTTATCCATGGCAATCCTGCCGACTACGCCAAATTCTGTTGCGTGAAACGGGGCCAAGCGGTTTTGGCAGAAGATAAACCCCCTTGCGTTCTAACACTCCTCACCGAGGTGGGAGGCCAGGTGCGGCTGGGTTTCAATTCTGAGTGATGCCCAATTCAGCACTATCAGCCCAATCGCGTTTAATATGTGTTAAACTATTACGATTTGGAGACACTAATAGTGGGCTGCACCTTCAGTCTAGTCGTGCTCCTGAACCAGCACGGCCTCTCTCAAGTTTTGGTCGCGTTCAGTGAGAAAGCGAAACGACTAGCTACTGAAACAGTGCAGTTTATTTAAACAACAGATATACAGGTTCTTTAGGATTGCCGGTGATAAATACACTGTCTGCAAAGCACGTGCAAATAAAGACATTGTTAAATAGACAAACGCGTGACAAAATTATAAACGATACAGCCTGGCTATAAATGTAGGGTAGAGATTCTCTAGAGAAATTTCTAGAGTCCCCGAGAAAGCACTCGGTGTAATCAAAGTCTTACCCAAAGGCGTCCTTATGGGGGGAAGAAAGGCTCAGCCCGTCGACTGATCCCAGAAAACAGCGGTGGGATTCTTCGCGATGGTGTCTTCCCAGACATTCCCCCTCTCTTGGGCTATTTTTATATTATTTTTTTAACTTCAAAGTGGAGTTTGAGTGACTTTAGTCATATGTACTTTTATTATGATTAATGTACTCAAGGAGGAGTGTTCACACCTCGGGGGCGGATAGCCTCCGGGATGGAGGTGTGTTTTGATACATTGTGGTGAGCAAAGTTCGCACAAAAGGACAGCATTTCATCAACATTTGACGAAATGTTGGCTCGGGTGGCGTGTAAGCCGCTTATCAGTTCCGTAGTACCATCTCGTCCCCATATCTGCTATTCGTCACAAGGGAAGGCCACGGAACAAGCGCGTTCCGTTCCATCCCTCGTGTAGTTTCGCAAACAACCTTGTACAGGGAATCACAGCTGTTGCATTCTTCGTGTGCTAGCTGCGGCTGTATTCTACCTCAGAAGCCTCTTGATTTTATGACTTTCCTTAATGTGTGAACAATGCTGTATTTTTGTATTCTTGGCCAATTTAGTAATTATTCCACAAGAACACACATTGGTTGCCGATTTATCAACGGGTCTAATCACCACAGGCCAACTGTAATTAAAACCATCTATGTAGACTCTACCAAAGCGGACAAATACAACACTGATTGTTACAAAATTATGGAGCCAAATTCAGATTGCTGGCACAATTTCACTTTCATCAAACCTACAGTAGTGTACTGTATTTGGGGCTACAAGGGCACAGAATTGTTATTTGAATTTATGATTGACTCAAATACACCTGAACTTGCTGAAATGAATCCAGAACCTACACCCCACAAACTCTCAAAGGCTCTCTCTTCTAAGAGAAAAAAAAAAAAAACCACCTCTCTCTTTTCTAAGCCCTCCATTAGACTAACTCCTTACATTTTCAACATTGGCCCTTACGTTATTAAACACACACAGGTCAACAACAGGTACTGTTTAATCCCACATATTCCCTCAAACGAGCAGAATTGTCAATGCAGATTAAAATCTCTGCGATCAAACCCACCTGCTCACCATTCCTGAGTACATCTTATGCAGAATGGTCAGCATGGTTACGCAAACGAACTCTTGCCACTTCACACGGACGGAAGAGGGATGCGACTGGTATCTTAGGAACAGGCCTGGGAGTCTTGAATAGTATAGATGCTGAGATACTTGCCAACAAACTAGTCACAACCGCTACTGATCTGGACAAATTAAGACATCCCCTACGGTCCTCTCTATTAGCATTGGGAAACCACCAACGGCTTTTATAGAATATATTGCCTCAATGGGAAGAAACGGGTGAAAAAGACCATCAGCTGATCACAGATGCACTTGGTACAACTCAAAGCAATGTTTCCTTGGCTCTTAGTTGTATCCAAGCCCAATTGTGGATGCAATCTATGACAGCCGCAATCATAAGGGAAGGTAAAGAAGGCACCTTGCCCACCGAAATTCGAAAAGTAATATGGGATAACGCAATTGAATTTGAGAAAAAATTTCAGTCCAGGTGGTATCTGGTTAATTTCACCTACGATCCCACTGAGAGCAAAGCCACAGCTTTTGTCTTAACGATACGCAATGCCTCCGTATACACCACATACCCAATCATCGCACTGGGGTTGAATCACCAAGGAGCTCTACTCTATCCAACACAGCACAGAGGTTGGGCACGACAAAATGAGACTAAATGGCAAACTGCTGATGTTGACGCATGCGTTTCACGAGACCAACAAGGATTCATTTGTGAGAGTAATACTCTCAAAGCACAAGACCTTTGTCTTGACACCAACCAGAATGTTTGTCACTTTGAGACACATCCGATGAAACCCCAGAGACTGTGCTTGACTATATTGGAAAGGGTGCGTTAGCATGAGGTCTCCCTGTAGTCTTGTATTCAGAGATGACATAGTAATCACTCAAATCTTTGTGTTTGAACTTTACTAACACAAAGTTACGGGATGCGACTTCAATTATTAAGCTCCTGTTACGTCTTTTCAATTGCTACAAACCTAATTATACGTTGATTCGAGATTGTTGCCTACCCCTATCGGAATGAATCTCTCCCTGGTGAAGAAGCTGCTAAAACACAATGAATTGAAGCGACTCTTGAAAGAGGCCCAAGAAAATAGACAGACAACTTTGATTACCGTCCATCATCAGGTTGAAGAAATACACAAAGCGTTGGAAAGAGTGAAGAGAGGCGAAGGACATAGATGGGGAGATCCTCTTTTTGGATGGTCACCGACAGTTACAGGACTTTATAACAAGATGCTTCACTCTGTTGTTGTTTTTACTAATACTCACTGTATTGTGCTTTGCTTAGACAATTGTTTTGCATGTTAGACTTTGGATTATGATGAAAAGTTTAAATCGCTTGATCACTCCGCGAGAAGGATTTCCACTTGATATCCCTCAGCACAAGAACACATGTGATCTTTCTTATCAGTGTTGAGTACGTCGACCTTGACTGACTGTAGACAAAGCTTTCCCTGCAGGCTCTTTGCGCGGGGGACCCATCTCCAGCCGTATGGCCATTTTTGTGCCTGGCGCGGCGCCAAGTGGGAAAGGGTGGTGTCGAGGCTGAAGGCAGCAGGAAAGCCCGCAGCCCCCAGGTCTGTGGGGCTACGCAAGCGGTTCCCAAAGAGCTTTAGAACAAGGCATAGTTTTCCCTGCTGGCTCTTTGGGCAGGGGACCCATCTCCAGCCATATGGCCATTTTTGTGCCTGGCGCGGCGCCAAGTTGGAAAGCGTGGCTTTGAGTCTGAAGGCAGCAGGAAAGCCCGCAGCCCCCAGGTCTGTGGGGCTACGCAAGCGGTTCCCAAAGAGCTTTAGAACAAGGCATAGTTTTCCCTGCTGGCTCCTTGGGCGGGGGACCCATCTCCAGCCGTATGGCCATTTTTGTGCCTAGCGCGACGCCAAGTGGGAAAGGGTGGCTTTGAGGCTGAAGGCAGCAGCAAAGCCTGCAGCCCCCAGGTCTGTGGGGCTACGCAAGCGGTTCCCAAAGAGCTTTAGAACAAGGCATAGTTTTCCCTGCTGCCTCTTTGGGCATGGGACCCATCTCCAGCCGTATGGCCATTTTTGTGCCTGGCGCGGCGCCAAGTGTGAAAGGGTGGCTTTGAGGCTGAAGGCAGCAAGACAGCCCGCAGCCCCCAGGTCTGTGTGGCTACGCAAGCGGTTCCCAAAGAGCTTTAGAACAAGGCATAGTTTTCCCTGCTGGCTCCTTGGGCGGGGGACCCATCTCCAGCCGTATGGCCATTTTTGTGCCTAGCGCGACGCCAAGTGGGAAAGCGTGGCTTTGAGGCTGAAGGCAGCAGCAAAGCCCGCAGCCCCCACGTCTGTGGGACAACGCAAGCGGTTCCCAAAGAGCTTTAGAACAAGGCATAGTTTTCCCTGCTGGCTCTTTGGGCGGGGAACCCATCTCCAGCCGTATGGCCATTTTTGAGCCTGGCGCGGCGCCAAGTGGGAAAGGGTGGTTTTGAGGCTGAAGGCAGCAGCAAAGCCTGCAGCCCTAAGGTCTGTGGGGCTACGCAAGCGGTTCCCAAAGAGCTTTAGAACAAGGCATAGTTTTCCCTGCTGGCTCTTTGGGCGGCGGACACATGTCGAGTCGTATGGCCATTTTTGTGCCTGGCGCGGCGCCAAGTGGGAAAGGCTGGTGTCGAGTCTGAAGGCAGCAGGAAAGCCTGCAGCCCCCAGGTCTGTGGGGCTACGCAAGCGGTTCCCAAAGAGCTTTAGAACAAGGCATAGTTTTCCCTGCTGGCTCTTTGGGCGGGGGACCCATCTCCAGCCGTATGGCCATTTTTGTGCCTGATAGGGCGCCAAGTGGGAAAGGGTGGTGTCGAGGCTGAAGACAGCAGGAAAGCCCGCAGCCCCCACGTCTGTGGGGCCAAGCAAACGGTTCCCAAAGAGCTTTAGAACAAGGCATAGTTTTCCCTGCTGGCTCTTTGGGCGTGGGACCCATCTCCAGACGTATGGCTATTTTTGTGCCTGGCGCGGTGCGTAGTGGCATAGGGTGGTTTTGAGGCTGAAGGCAGCAGGAAAGCCCGCAGCCCCCACGTCTGTGGGCCCAAGCAAGCGGTTCCCAGAGAGCTTTAGAACAAGGCATAGTTTTCCCTGCTGGCTCTTTGGGCGGGGGACCCATCTCCAGCCATATGGCCATTTTTGTGCCTGGCGCGGTGCGTAGTGGGAAAGGGTGGTTTTGAGGCTGAAGGCAGCAGGAAAGCCCGCAGCCCCCAGGTCTGTGGGGCCAAGCAAGCGGTTCCCAAAGAGCTTTAGAACAAGGCATAGTTTTCCCTGCTGGCTCTTTGGGCGGGGGACCCATCTCCAGCCATAGGCCATTTTTGTGCCTGGCGCGGCGCCAAGTGGGAAAGGGTGGCTTTGAGGCTGAAGGCAGCAGCAAAGCCCGCAGCCCCCAGGTCTGTGGGGCTACGCAAGCGGTTCCCAAAGAGCTTTAGAACAAGGCATAGTTTTCCCTGCTGGCTCTTTGGGCGGGGGACCCATCTCCAGCCGTATGGCCATTTTTGTGCCTGATAGGGCGCCAAGTGGGAAAGGGTGGTGTCGAGGCTGAAGGCAGCAGGAAAGCCCGCAGCCCCCAGGTCTGTGGGGCTACGCAAGCGGTTCCCAAAGAGCTTTAGAACAAGGCATAGTTTTCCCTGCTGGCTCTTTGGGTGGGGGACCCATCTCCAGCCGTATGGCCATTTTTGTGCCTGGCGCGGTGCCAAGTGGGAAAGGGTGGTGTCGAGGCTGAAGGCAGCAGGAAAGCCCGCAGTCCCCAGGTCTGTGGGGCTACGCAAGCGGTTCCCAAAGAGCTTTAGAACAAGGCATAGTTTTCCCTGCTGGCTCTCTGGGCGGGGACCCATCTCCAGCCGTATGGCCATTTTTGAGCCTGGCGCGGTGCCAGGTGGGAAAGGGTGGCTTTGAGGCTGAAGGCAGCAGGAAAGCCCGCAGCCCCCAGGTCTGTGGGGCTACGCAAGCGGTTCCCAAAGAGCTTTAGAACAAGGCATAGTTTTCCCTGCTGGCTCTTTGGGCGGGGGACCCATCTCCAGCCGTATGGCCATTTTTGTGCCTGATAGGGCGCCAAGTGGGAAAGGGTGGCTTTGAGGCTGAAGGCAGGAGCAAAGCCTGCAGCCCCCAGGTCTGTGGGGCTACGCAAGCGGTTCCCAAAGAGCTTTAGAACAAGGCATAGTTTTCCCTGCTGGCTCTTTTGGCAGGGGACCCATCTCCAGCCGTATGGCCATTTTTGTGCCTGATAGGGCGCCAAGTGGGAAAGGGTGGTGTAGAGGCTGAAGGCAGCAGCAAAGACTGCAGCCCCCACGTCTGTGGGGCCAAGCAAGCCGTTCCCAAAGAGCTTTAGAACAAGGCCTAGTTTTCCCTGCTGGCTCTTTGGGCGGGGGACCCATCTGCAGCCGTATGGCCATTTTTGAGCCTGGAGCAGTGCCAAGTGGGAAAGGGTGTTGTCGAGGCTGAAGGTAGCAGGAAAGCCCGCAGTCCCCAGGTCTGTGGGGCTACGCAAGCGGTTCCCAAAGAGCTTTAGAACAAGGCATAGTTTTCCCTGCTGGCTCTTTGGGAGGGGGACCCATCTCCAGCCGTATGGCCATTTTTGAGCCTGGCGCGGCGCCAAGTGGGAAAGGGTGGTGTCGAGGCTAAAGGCAGCAGGAAAGCCCGCAGCCCCCATGTCTGTGGGGCCAAGCAAGCAGTTCCCAAAGAGCTTTAGAACAAGGCATAGTTTTCCCTGCTGGCTCTTTGGGCGGGGGACCCATCTCCAGCCATAGGCCAATTTTTGTGCTTGATAGGGCGCCAAGTGCGAAAGGGTGGCTTTGAGGCTGAAGGCAGCAGGAAAGCCCGCAGCCCCCAGGTCTGTGGGGCTACGCAAGCAGTTCCCAAAGAGCTTTAGAACAAGGCATAGTTTTCCCTGCTGGCTCTTTGTTCGGGGGACCCATCTCCAGCCGTATGGCCATTTTTGAGCCTGGCGCGGCGCCAGGTGGGAAAGGGGGCTTTGAGGCTGAAGGCAGGAGCAAAGCCTGCAGCCCCCAGGTCTGTGGTGCTACGCAAGCGGTTCCCAAAGAGCTTTAGAACAAGGCATAGTTTTCCCAGCTGGCTCTTAGGGCATGGGACCCATCTCCAGCCATAGGCCATTTTTGTGCCTGGCGCGAAGCCAAGTGGGAAAGGGTGGCTTTGAGGCTGAAGGCAGCAGGAAAGCCCGCAGCCCCCAGGTCTGTGGGGCTACGCAAGCGGTTCCCAAAGAGTTTTAGAACAAGGCATAGTTTTCCCTGCTGGCTCTTTGGGCGGGGGACCCATCTCCAGCCGTACGGCCATTTTTGTGCCTGGCACGGCGCCAAGAGGGAAAGGGTGGTGTCGAGGCTAAAGGCAGCAGGAAAGCCCGCAGCCCCCAGGTCTGTGGGGCTACGCAAGCGGTTCCCAAAGAGCTTTAGAACAAGGCATAGTTTTCCCTGCTGGCTCTTTGGGCGGGGGACCCATCTCCAGCCGTATGGCCATTTTTGTGCATGGCGCAGCGCCAAGTGGGAAATGGTGGTATCGAGGCTGAAGGCAGCAGGAAAGCCCGCAGCCCCCAGGTCTGTGGGGCTACGCAAGCGGTTCCCAAAGAGCTTTAGAACAAGGCATAGTTTTCCCTGCTGGCTCTTTGGGCATGGGACCCATCTCCACCCATAGGCCATTTTTGTGCCTGATAGGGCGCCAAGTGGGAAAGGGTGGCTTTGAGGCTGAAGACAGCAGGAAAGCCTGCAGCCCCCAGGTCTGTGGGGCTACGCAAGCGGTTCCCAAAGACCTTTAGAACAAGGCATAGTTTTCCCTGCTGGCTCTTTGGGAGGGGGACCCATCTCCAGCCATATGGCCATTTTTGTGCCTGGCGAAGCCCCAAGTGCGAAAGGGTGGCTTTGAGGCTGAAGGCAGCAGGAAAGCCCGCAGCCCCCAGGTCTGTGGGGCTACGCAAGCGGTTCCCAAAGAGCTTTAGAACAAGGCATAGTTTTCCCTGCTGGCTCTTTGGGCGGGGGACCCATCTCCAGCCGTATGGCCATTTTTGTGGCTGATAGGGCGCCAAGTGGGAAAGGGTGGTGTCGAGGCTGAAGACAGCAGGAAAGCCCGCAGCCCCCACGTCTGTGGGCCCAAGCAAGCGGTTCCCAAAGAGCTTTAGAACAAGGCATAGTTTTCCCAGCTGGCTCTTTGGGCGTGGGACCCATCTCCAGACGTATGGCCATTTTTGTGCCTGGCGCGGAGCGTAGTGGGAAAGGGTGGTGTCGAGGCTGAAGGCAGCAGCAAAGCCCGCAGCCCCCAGGTCTGTGGGGCCAAGCAAGCGGTTCCCAAAGAGCTTTAGAACAAGGCATAGTTTTCCCTGCTGGCTCTTTGAGCATGGGACCCATCTCCAGCCGTATGGCCATTTTTGTCCCTGGCCCGGCGCCAAGTGGGAAAGGGTGGCTTTGAGGCTGAAGGCAGCAGGAAAGCCCGCAGCCCCCAGGTCTGTGGGGCTACGCAAGCGGTTCCCAAAGAGCTTTAGAACAAGGCATAGTTTTCCCTGCTGGCTCTTTGGGGGGGAGACCCATCTCCAGCCGTATGGCCATTTTTGTCCCTGGCCCGGCGCCAAGTGGGAAAGGGTGGCTTTGAGGCTGAAGGCAGCAGGAAAGCCCACAGCCCCCAGGTCTGTGGGGCTACGCAAGCGGTTCCCAAAGAGCTTTAGAACAAGGCATAGTTTTCCCTGCTGGCTCTTTGGGCGGGGGACCCATCTCCAGCCGTATGGCCATTTTTGTGCCTGGCGCGGTGCCAAGTGGGAAAGGGTGGTTTTGAGGCTGAAGGCAGCAGGAAAGCCTGCAGCCCCCAGGTCTGTGGGGCTACGCAAGCGGTTCCCAAAGAGCTTTAGAACAAGGCATAGTTTTCCCTGCTGGCTCTTTGGGCATGGGACCCATCTCCAGCCATAGGCCATTTTTGTGCCTGGCGTGACGCCAAGAGGGAAAGGGTGGCTTTGAGGCTGAAGGCAGCAGGAAAGCCCGCAGACCCCAGGTCTGTGGGGCTACGCAAGCGGTTCCCAAAGAGCTTTAGAACAAGGCATAGTTTTCCCTGCTGGCTCTTTGGGCATGGGACCCATCTCCAGCCGTATGGCCATTTTTGTGCCTGGCGCGGCGCCAAGTGGGAAAGGGTGGCTTTGAGGCTGAAGGCAGCAGGAAAGCCTGCAGCCCCCAGGTCTGTGGGGCTATGGAAGCGGTTCCCAAAGAGCTTTAGAACAAGGCATAGTTTTCCCAGCTGGCTCTTAGGGCATGGGACCCATCTCCAGCCATTGGCCATTTTTGTGCCTGGCGCGAAGCCAAGTGTGAAAGGGTGGCTTTGAGGCTGAAGGCAGCAGGAAAGCCCGCAGCCCCCAGGTCTGTGGGGCTACGCAAGCGGTTCCCAAAGAGTTTTAGAACAAGGCATAGTTTTCCCTGCTGGCTCTTTGGGCGGGGGACCCATCTCCAGCCGTACGGCCATTTTTGTGCCTGGCACGGCGCCAAGAGGGAAAGGGTGGTGTCGAGGCTAAAGGCAGCAGGAAAGCCCGCAGCCCCCAGGTCTGTGGGGCTACGCAAGCGGTTCCCAAAGAGCTTTAGAACAAGGCATAGTTTTCCCTGCTGGCTCTTTGGGCGGGGGACCCATCTCCAGCCGTATGGCCATTTTTGTGCATGGCGCAGCGCCAAGTGGGAAATGGTGGTATCGAGGCTGAAGGCAGCAGGAAAGCCCGCAGCCCCCAGGTCTGTGGGGCTACGCAAGCGGTTCCCAAAGAGCTTTAGAACAAGGCATAGTTTTCCCTGCTGGCTCTTTGGGCATGGGACCCATCTCCACCCATAGGCCATTTTTGTGCCTGATAGGGCGCCAAGTGGGAAAGGGTGGCTTTGAGGCTGAAGACAGCAGGAAAGCCTGCAGCCCCCAGGTCTGTGGGGCTACGCAAGCGGTTCCCAAAGACCTTTAGAACAAGGCATAGTTTTGGGGGCCGGGGGGGGGGGGGGGGGGGGGGGGGGGGGGGGGCTGGCCGGGGGAGGGGGACCCATCTCCAGCCATATGGCCATTTTTGTGCCTGGCGAAGCCCCAAGTGCGAAAGGGAGGCTTTGAGGCTGAAGGCAGCAGGAAAGCCCGCAGCCCCCAGGTCTGTGGGGCTACGCAAGCGGTTCCCAAAGAGCTTTAGAACAAGGCATAGTTTTCCCTGCTGGCTCTTTGGGCGGGGGACCCATCTCCAGCCGTATGGCCATTTTTGTGGCTGATAGGGCGCCAAGTGGGAAAGGGTGGTGTCGAGGCTGAAGACAGCAGGAAAGCCCGCAGCCCCCACGTCTGTGGGGCCAAGCAAGCGGTTCCCAAAGAGCTTTAGAACAAGGCATAGTTTTCCCAGCTGGCTCTTTGGGCGTGGGACCCATCTCCAGACGTATGGCCATTTTTGTGCCTGGCGCGGAGCGTAGTGGGAAAGGGTGGTGTCGAGGCTGAAGGCAGCAGCAAAGCCTGCAGCCCCCAGGTCTGTGGGGCCAAGCAAGCGGTTCCCAAAGAGCTTTAGAACAAGGCATAGTTTTCCCTGCTGGCTCTTTGAGCATGGGACCCATCTCCAGCCGTATGGCCATTTTTGTCCCTGGCCCGGCGCCAAGTGGGAAAGGGTGGCTTTGAGGCTGAAGGCAGCAGGAAAGCCCGCAGCCCCCAGGTCTGTGGGGCTACGCAAGCGGTTCCCAAAGAGCTTTAGAACAAGGCATAGTTTTCCCTGCTGGCTCTTTGGGCGGGGGACCCATCTCCAGCCGGATGGCCATTTTTGTCCCTGGCCCGGCGCCAAGTGGGAAAGGGTGGCTTTGAGGCTGAAGGCAGCAGGAAAGCCCACAGCCCCCAGGTCTGTGGGGCTACGCAAGCGGTTCCCAAAGAGCTTTAGAACAAGGCATAGTTTTCCCTGCTGGCTCTTTGGGCGGGGGACCCATCTCCAGCCGTATGGCCATTTTTGTGCCTGGCGCGGTGCCAAGTGGGAAAGGGTGGTTTTGAGGCTGAAGGCAGCAGGAAAGCCTGCAGCCCCCAGGTCTGTGGGGCTACGCAAGCGGTTCCCAAAGAGCTTTAGAACAAGGCATAGTTTTCCCTGCTGGCTCTTTGGGCATGGGACCCATCTCCAGCCATAGGCCATTTTTGTGCCTGGCGTGACGCCAAGAGGGAAAGGGTGGCTTTGAGGCTGAAGGCAGCAGGAAAGCCCGCAGACCCCAGGTCTGTGGGGCTACGCAAGCGGTTCCCAAAGAGCTTTAGAACAAGGCATAGTTTTCCCTGCTGGCTCTTTGGGCATGGGACCCATCTCCAGCCGTATGGCCATTTTTGTGCCTGGCGCGGCGCCAAGTGGGAAAGGGTGGCTTTGAGGCTGAAGGCAGCAGGAAAGCCTGCAGCCCCCAGGTCTGTGGGGCTATGGAAGCGGTTCCCAAAGAGCTTTAGAACAAGGCATAGTTTTCCCTGCTGGCTCTTTGGGCATGGGACCCATCTCCAGCCATAGGCCAATTTTGTGCCTGGCGCGGCGCCAAGTGGGAAAGGGTGCTGTCGAGGCTGAAGGCAGCAGGAAAGCCTGCAGCCCCCAGGTCTGTGGGGCTACGCAAGCGGTTCCCAAAGAGCTTTAGAACAAGGCATAGTTTTCCCTGCTGGCTCTTTGGGCGGGGGACCCATCTCCAGCCATAGGCCATTTTTGTGCCTGGCCCGGCGCCAAGTGGGAAAGGGTGGTGTCGAGTCTGAAGGCAGCAGGAAAGCCTGCAGCCCCCAGGTCTGTGGGGTTACGCAAGCGGTTCCCAAAGAGCTTTAGAACAACGCATAGTTTTCCCTGCTGGCTCTTTGGGCGAGGGACACATCTCCAGTTGTAAGGCTATTTTTATGCCTGGCGAGGTGCGTAGTGGGAAAGGGTGTTTTTGAGGTTGAAGGCAGCAGGAAAGCCCGCAGCCCCCAGGTCTGTGGGGCTACGCAAGCGGTTCCCAAAGAGCTTTAGAACAAGGCATAGTTTTCCCTGATGGCTCTTTGTGCAGGGGACCCATCTCCAGCCATAGGCCATTTTTGTGCCTGGCGCGGCGCCAAGTGGGAAAGGGTGGTGTCGAGGCTGAAGGCAGCAGGAAAGCCTGCAGCCCCCAGGTCTGTGGGGCTACGCAAGCGGTTCCCAAAGAGCTTTAGAACAAGGCCTAGTTTTCCCTGCTGGCTCTTTGGGCGGGGGACCCATCTCCAGCCGTATGGCCATTTTTGAGCCTGGCGCGGTGCCAAGTGGGAAAGAGTGGTGTCGAGGCTGAAGGCAGCAGGAAACCCTGCAGCCCCCAGGTCTGTGGGGCTACGCAAGCGGTTCCCAAAGAGCTTTAGAACAAGGCCTAGTTTTCCCTGCTGGCTCTTTGGGCGGGGGACCCATCTCCAGCCGTATGGCCATTTTTGTGCCTGGCGCGGTGCCAAGTGGGAAAGGGTGGTTTTGAGGCTGAAGGCAGCAGGAAAGCCCGCAGCCCCCAGGTCTGTGGGGCTACGCAAGCGGTTCCCAAAGAGCTTTAGAACAAGGCATAGTTTTCCCTGCTGGCTCTTTGGGCATGGGACCCATCTCCAGCCGTATGGCCATTTTCGTGCATGGCGCAGCGCCAAGTGGGAAAGGGTGGTTTTGACGCTGAAGGCAGCAGGAAAGCCCGCAGCACCCAGGTCTGTGGGGCTACGCAAGCGGTTCCCAAAGAGCTTTAGAACAAGGCATAGTTTTCCCTGCTGGCTCTTTGGGCGGGGGACCCATCTCCAGCCGTATGGCCATTTTTGTGCCTGGCGCGGTGCCAAGTGTGAAAGGGTGGCTTTGAGGCTGAAGGCAGCAGGAAAGCCCGCAGCCCCCAGGTCTGTGGGGCTACGCAAGCGGTTCCCAAAGAGCTTTAGAACAAGGCATAGTTTTCCCTGCTGGCTCTTTGGGCATGGGACCCATCTCCACCCATAGGCCATTTTTGTGCCTGGCGCGACGCCAAGTGGGAAAGGGTGCTGTCGAGGCTGAAGGCAGCAGGAAAGCCTGCTGCCCCCAGGTCTGTGGGGCTACGCAAGCGGTTCCCAAAGAGCTTTAGAACAAGGCCTAGTTTTCCCTGCTGGCTCTTTGGGCGGGGGACCAATCTCCAGCCGTATGGCTATTTTTGTGCCTGGCGCGGTGCGTAGTGGGAAAGGGTGGTTTTGAGGCTGAAGGCAGCAGGAAAGCCCGCAGCCCCCAGGTCTGTGGGGCTATGCAAGCAGTTCCCAAAGAGCTTTAGAACAAGGCATAGTTTTCCCTGCTGGCTCTTTGGGCGGGGGACCCATCTCCAGCCGTATGGCCATTTTTGTGCCTGGCGCGGTGCGTAGTGGGAAAGGGTGGTTCTGAGGCTGAAGGCAGCAGGAAAGCCCGCAGCCCCCAGGTCTGTGGGGCTACGCAAGCGGTTCCCAAAGAGCTTTAGAACAAGGCATAGTTTTCCCTGCTGGCTCTTTTGGCAGGGGACCCATCTCCAGCCGTATGGCCATTTTTGTGCCTGATAGGGCGCCAAGTGGGAAAGGGTGGTGTCGAGGCTGAAGGCAGCAGCAAAGCCTGCAGCCCCCAGGTCTGTGGGGCTACGCAAGCGGTTCCCAAAGAGCTTTAGAACAAGGCATAGTTTTCCCTGCTGGCTCTTAGGGCATGGGACCCATCTCCAGCCGTATGGCCATTTTTGTCCCTGGCCCGGCGCCAAGTGGGAAAGGGTGGCTTTGAGGCTGAAGGCAGTAGCAAAGCCTGCAGCCCCCAGGTCTGTGGGCCTACGCAAGCGGTTCCCAAAGAGCTTTAGAACAAGGCATAGTTTTCCCTGCTGGCTCTTTGGGCGGGGGACCCATCTCCAGCCATAGGCCATTTTTGTGCCTGATGCGGCGCCAAGTGGGAAAGGGTGCTGTCGAGGCTGAAGGCAGCAGGAAAGCCCGCAGCCCCCAGGTCTGTGGGGCTACGCAAGCGGTTCCCAAAGAGTTTTAGAACAAGGCCTAGTTTTCCCTGATGGCTCTTTGGGCATGGGACCCATCTCCAGCCACAGGCCATTTTTGTACCTGGCGCGGCGCCAAGTGGGAAAGGGTGGTGTCAAGGCTGAAGGCAGCAGCAAAGCCTGCAGCCCCCAGGTCTGTGGGGCTACGCAAGCGGTTCCCAAAGAGCTTTAGAACAAGGCATAGTTTTCCCTGATAGCTCTTAGGGCATGGGACCCATCTCCAGCCATTGGCCATTTTTGTGCCTGATGGGGAGCCAAGTGGGAAATGGTGGCTTTGAGGCTGAAGGCAGAAGGAAAGCCCGCAGCCCCCAGGTCTGTGGGCTACGCAAGCGGTTCCCAAAGAGCTTTAGAACAAGGCATAGTTTTCCCTGATGGCTCTTTGGGCATGGGACCCATCTCCACCCGTATGGCCATTTTTGAGCCTGGCGCGGCGCCAAGTGGGAAAGGGTGGTGTCGAGGCTGAAGGCAGGAGCAAAGCCTGCAGCCCTAAGGTCTGTGGGGCTACGCAAGCGGTTCCCAAAGAGCTTTAGAACAAGGCATAGTTTTCCCTGCTGGCTCTTTGGGCATGGGACCCATCTCCAGCCATAGGCCAATTTTGTGCCTGGCGCGGCGCCAAGTGGGAAAGGGTGGTGTCGAGGCTGAAGGCAGCAGGAGAGCCTGCAGCCCCCAGGTCTGTGGGGCTACGCAAGCGGTTCCCAAAGAGCTTTAGAACAAGGCATAGTTTTCCCTGCTTGTTCTTTGGGCGGGGGACCCATCTCCAGCCGTATGGCCATTTTTGTGCCTGGCCCGGCGCCAAGTGGGAAAGGGTGGTGTCGAGTCTGAAGGCAGCAGGAAAGCCTGCAGCCCCCAGGTCTGTGGGGCTACGCAAGCGGTTCCCAAAGAGCTTTAGAACAAGGCCTAGTTTTCCCTGCTGGCTCTTTGGGCGGGGGACCCATCTCCAGCCGTATGGCTATTTTTGTGCCTGGCGCGGTGCGTAGTGGGAAAGGGTGGTTTTGAGGCTGAAGGCAGCAGGAAAGCCCGCAGCCCCCAGGTCTGTGGGGCTATGCAAGCGGTTCCCAAAGAGCTTTAGAACAAGGCATAGTTTTCCCTGCTGGCTCTTTGGGCGGGGGACCCATCTCCAGCCGTATGGCCATTTTTGTGCCTGGCGCGGTGCGTAGTGGGAAAGGGTGGTTTTGAGGCTGAAGGCAGCAGGAAAGCCCGCAGCCCCCAGGTCTGTGGGGCTACGCAAGCGGTTCCCAAAGAGCTTTAGAACAAGGCATAGTTTTCCCTGCTGGCTCTTTTGGCAGGGGACCCATCTCCAGCCGTATGGCCATTTTTGTGCCTGGCCCGGCGCCAAGTGGGAAAGGGTGGTGTCGAGGCTGAAGGCAGCAGCAAAGCCTGCAGCCCCCAGGTCTGTGGGGCCAAGCAAGCGGTTCAAAAAGAGCTTTAGAACAAGGCCTAGTTTTCCCTGCTGGCTCTTTGGGCGGGGGACCCATCTCCAGCCATAGGCCATTTCTGTGCCTGGCGCGGCGCCAAGTGCGAAAGGGTGCTTTTGAGGCTGAAGGCAGCAGGAAAGCCCGCAGCCCCCAGGTCTGCGGGGCTACGCAAGCGGTTCCCAAAGAGCTTTAGAACAAGGCATAGTTTTCCCTGCTGGCTCTTTGGGCGGGGGACCCATCTCCAGCCGTATGGCCATTTTTGTGTCTGGCGCGGCGCCAAGTGGGAAAGGGTGGTTTTGAGGCTGAAGGCAGCAGCAAAGCCTGCAGCCCCCAGGTCTGTGGGGCTACGCAAGCGGTTCCCAAAGAGCTTTAGAACAAGGCCTAGTTTTCCCTGCTGGCTCTTTGGGCGGGGGACCCATTTCCAGCTGTATGGCCATTTTTATGCCTGGCGCGGCGCCAAGTGGGAAAGGGTGGTGTCGAGGCTGAAGGCAGCAGGAAAGCCCGCAGCCCCCAGGTCTCTGGGGCTACGCAAGCGGTTCCCAAAGAGCTTTAGAACAAGGCATAGTTTTCCCTGCTGGCTCTTTGGGCGGGGGACCCATCTCCAGCCGTATGGCCATTTTTGTGCCTGGCGCGGCGCCAAGTGGGAAAGGGTGGTGTCGAGGCTGAAGGCAGCAGGAAAGCCCGCAGCCCCCAGGTCTGTGGGGCTACGCAAGCGGTTCCCAAAGAGCTTTAGAACAAGGCATAGTTTTCCCTGCTGGCTCCTTGGGCGGGGGACCCATCTCCAGCCGTATGGCCATTTTTGAGCCTGGCGCGGCGCCAAGTGGGAAAGTGTTGCTTTGAGGCTGAAGGCAGGAGCAAAGCCTGCAGCCCCCAGGTCTGTGGGGCTACGCAAGTGGTTCCCAAAGAGCTTTAGAACAAGGCATAGTTGTCCCTGCTGGCTCTTTGGGCGGGGGACCCATCTCCAGCCGTATGGCCATTTTTGTGCCTGATGCGGCGCCAAGTGGGAAAGGGTGGTGTCAAGGCTGAAGGCAGCAGCAAAGCCTGCAGCCCCCAGGTCTGTGGGGCTACGCAAGCGGTTCCCAAAGAGGTTTAGAACAAGGCATAGTTTTCCCTGATGGCTCTTTGGGCATGGGACCCATCTCCACCCGTATGGCCATTTTTGAGCCTGGCGCGGCGCCAAGTGGGAAAGGGTGCTGTCGAGGCTGAAGGCAGCAGGAAAGCCTGCAGCCCCCAGGTCTGTGGGGCTACGCAAGCGGTTCCCAAAGAGCTTTAGAACAAGGCCTAGTTTTCCCTGCTGGCTCTTTGGGCGGGGGACCCATCTCCAGCCGTATGGCTATTTTTGTGCCTGGCGCGGTGCGTAGTGGGAAAGGGTGGTTTTGAGGCTGAAGGCAGCAGGAAAGCCCGCAGCCCCCAGGTCTGTGGGGCTATGCAAGCGGTTCCCAAAGAGCTTTAGAACAAGGCATAGTTTTCCCTGCTGGCTCTTTGGGCGGGGGACCCATCTCCAGCCGTATGGCCATTTTTGTGCCTGGCGCGGTGCGTAGTGGGAAAGGGTGGTTTTGAGGCTGAAGGCAGCAGGAAAGCCCGCAGCCCCCAGGTCTGTGGGCCCAAGCAAGCGGTTCCCAAAGAGCTTTAGAACAAGGCATAGTTTTCCCTGCTGGCTCTTTTGGCAGGGGACCCATCTCCAGCCGTATGGCCATTTTTGTCCCTGGCCCGGCGCCAAGTGGGAAAGGGTGGTGTCGAGGCTGAAGGCAGCAGCAAAGCCTGCAGCCCCCAGGTCTGTGGGGCCAAGCAAGCGGTTCAAAAAGAGCTTTAGAACAAGGCATAGTTTTCCCTGATGGCTCTTTGGGCATGGGACCCATCTCCAGCCATAGGCCATTTTTGTGCCTGGCGCGACGCCAAGTGGGAAAGGGTGCTGTCGAGGCTGAAGGCAGCAGGAAAGCCTGCTGCCCCCAGGTCTGTGGGGCTACGCAAGCGGTTCCCAAAGAGCTTTAGAACAAGGCCTAGTTTTCCCTGCTGGCTCTTTGGGCGGGGGACCCATCTCCAGCCGTATGGCTATTTTTGTGCCTGGCGCGGTGCGTAGTGGGAAAGGGTGGTTTTGAGGCTGAAGGCAGCAGGAAAGCCCGCAGCCCCCAGGTCTGTGGGGCTATGCAAGCAGTTCCCAAAGAGCTTTAGAACAAGGCATAGTTTTCCCTGCTGGCTCTTTGGGCGGGGGACCCATCTCCAGCCGTATGGCCATTTTTGTGCCTGGCGCGGTGCGTAGTGGGAAAGGGTGGTTCTGAGGCTGAAGGCAGCAGGAAAGCCCGCAGCCCCCAGGTCTGTGGGGCTACGCAAGCGGTTCCCAAAGAGCTTTAGAACAAGGCATAGTTTTCCCTGCTGGCTCTTTTGGCAGGGGACCCATCTCCAGCCGTATGGCCATTTTTGTCCATGGCCCGGCGCCAAGTGGGAAAGGGTGGTGTCGAGGCTGAAGGCAGCAGCAAAGCCTGCAGCCCCCAGGTCTGTGGGGCTACGCAAGCGGTTCCCAAAGAGCTTTAGAACAAGGCATAGTTTTCCCTGCTGGCTCTTAGGGCATGGGACCCATCTCCAGCCATAGGCCATTTTTGTGCCTGATGGGGCGCCAAGTGGGAAAGGGTGGCTTTGAGGCTGAAGGCAGCAGCAAAGCCTGCAGCCCCCAGGTCTGTGGGCCTACGCAAGCGGTTCCCAAAGAGCTTTAGAACAAGGCATAGTTTTCCCTGCTGGCTCTTTGGGCGGGGGACCCATCTCCAGCCATAGGCCATTTTTGTGCCTGATGCGGCGCCAAGTGGGAAAGGGTGGTGTCGAGGCTGAAGGCAGCAGGAAAGCCCGCAGCCCCCAGGTCTGTGGGGCTACGCAAGCGGTTCCCAAAGAGCTTTAGAACAAGGCCTAGTTTTCCCTGATGGCTCTTTGGGCATGGGACCCATCTCCAGCCACAGGCCATTTTTGTACCTGGCGCGGCGCCAAGTGGGAAAGGGTGGTGTCAAGGCTGAAGGCAGCAGCAAAGCCTGCAGCCCCCAGGTCTGTGGGGCTACGCAAGCGGTTCCCAAAGAGCTTTAGAACAAGGCATAGTTTTCCCTGATGGCTCTTAGGGCATGGGACCCATCTCCAGCCATTGGCCTCTTTTGTGCCTGATGGGGAGCCAAGTGGGAAAGGGTGGCTTTGAGGCTGAAGGCAGAAGGAAAGCCCGCAGCCCCCAGGTCTGTGGGCTACGCAAGCGGTTCCCAAAGAGCTTTAGAACAAGGCATAGTTTTCCCTGATGGCTCTTTGGGCATGGGACCCATCTCCACCCGTATGGCCATTTTTGAGCCTGGCGCAGCGCCAAGTGGGAAAGGGTGGTGTCGAGGCTGAAGGCAGGAGCAAAGCCTGCAGCCCTAAGGTCTGTGGGGCTACGCAAGCGGTTCCCAAAGAGCTTTAGAACAAGGCATAGTTTTCCCTGCTGGCTCTTTGGGCATGGGACCCATCTCCAGCCATAGGCCAATTTTCTGCCTGGCGCGGCGCCAAGTGGGAAAGGGTGCTGTCGAGGCTGAAGGCAGCAGGAAAGCCTGCAGCCCCCAGGTCTGTGGGGCTACGCAAGCGGTTCCCAAAGAGCTTTAGAACAAGGCATAGTTTTCCCTGCTTGTTCTTTGGGCGGGGGACCCATCTCCAGCCGTATGGCCATTTTTGTGCCTGGCCCGGCGCCAAGTGGGAAAGGGTGGTGTCGAGTCTGAAGGCAGCAGGAAAGCCTGCAGCCCCCAGGTCTGTGGGGCTACGCAAGCGGTTCCCAAAGAGCTTTAGAACAAGGCCTAGTTTTCCCTGCTGGCTCTTTGGGCGGGGGACCCATCTCCAGCCGTATGGCTATTTTTGTGCCTGGCGCGGTGCGTAGTGGGAAAGGGTGGTTTTGACGCTGAAGGCAGCAGGAAAGCCCGCAGCCCCCAGGTCTGTGGGGCTATGCAAGCGGTTCCCAAAGAGCTTTAGAACAAGGCATAGTTTTCCCTGCTGGCTCCTTGGGCGGGGGACCCATCTCCAGCCGTATGGCCATTTTTGTGCCTGGCGCGGTGCGTAGTGGGAAAGGGTGGTTTTGAGGCTGAAGGCAGCAGGAAAGCCCGCAGCCCCCAGGTCTGTGGGGCTACGCAAGCGGTTCCCAAAGAGCTTTAGAACAAGGCATAGTTTTCCATGCTGGCTCTTTGGGCAGGGGACCCATCTCCAGCCGTATGGCCATTTTTGTCCCTGGCCCGGCGCCAAGTGGGAAAGGGTGGCTTTGAGGCTGAAGGCAGCAGCAAAGCCCGCAGCCCCCAGGTCTGTGGGGCTACGCAAGCGGTTCCCAAAGAGCTTTAGAACAAGGCATAGTTTTCCCTGCTGGCTCTTTGGGCGGGGTACCCATCTCCAGCCGTATGGCCATTTTTGTGCCTGATGCGGCGCCAAGTGGGAAAGGGTGGTTTTGAGGCTGAAGGCAGCAGCAAAGCCTGCAGCCCCCAGGTCTGTGGGGCTACGCAAGCGGTTCCCAAAGAGCTTTAGAACAAGGCATAGTTTTCCCTGCTGGCTCTTTGGGCGGGGGACCCATTTCCAGCTGTATGGCCATTTTTATGCCTGGCGCGGCGCCAAGTGGGAAAGGGTGGTGTCGAGGCTGAAGGCAGCAGGAAAGCCCGCATCCCCCAGGTCTGTGGGGCTACGCAAGCGGTTCCCAAAGAGCTTTAGAACAAGGCATAGTTTTCCCTGCTGGCTCTTTGGGCGGGGGACCCATCTCCAGCCGTATGGCCATTTTTGTGCCTGGCGCGGCGCCAAATGGGAAAGGGTGGTGTCGAGGCTGAAGGCAGCAGGAAAGCCTGCAGCCCCCAGGTCTGTGGGGCTACGCAAGCGGTTCCCAAAGAGCTTTAGAACAAGGCATAGTTTTCCCTGCTGGCTCCTTGGGCGGGGGACCCATCTCCAGCCGTATGGCCATTTTTGAGCCTGGCGCGGCGCCAAGTGGGAAAGGGTTGCTTTGAGGCTGAAGGCAGGAGCAAAGCCTGCAGCCCCCAGGTCTGTGGGGCTACGCAAGTGGTTCCCAAAGAGCTTTAGAACAACGCATAGTTTTCCCTGCTGGCTCTTTGGGCGGGGGACCCATCTCCAGTCGTATGGCTATTTTTATGCCTGGCGCGGTGCGTAGTGGCAAAGGGTGGCTTTGAGGCTGAAGGCAGCAGGAAAGCCCGCAGCCCCCACGTCTGTGGGGCCAAGGAAGCGGTTCCCAAAGAGCTTTAGAACAAGGCATAGTTGTCCCTGCTGGCTCTTTGGGCGGGGGACCCATCTCCAGCCGTATGGCCATTTTTGTGCCTGATGCGGCGCCAAGTGGGAAAGGGTGGTGTCGAGGCTGAAGGCAGCAGGAAAGCCTGCAGCCCCCAGGTCTGTGGGGCTATGGAAGCGGTTCCCAAAGTGCTTTAGAACAAGGCCTAGATTTCCCTGCTGGCTCTTTGGGCCGGGGACCCATCTCCATCCATAGACCATTTTTGTGCCTAGCGCGGCGCCAAGTGGGAAAGGGTGGTGTCGAGGCTGAAGGCAGCAGGAAAGCCCGCAGCCCCCAGGTCTGTGGGGCTACGCAAGCGGTTCCCAAAGAGCTTTAGAACAAGGCCTAGTTTTCCCTGATGGCTCTTTGGGCATGGGACCCATCTCCAGCCATAGGCCAATTTTGTGCCTGGCGCGGCGCCAAGTGGGAAAGGGTGCTGTCGAGGCTGAAGGCAGCAGGAAAGCCTGCAGCCCCCAGGTCTGTGGGGCTACGCACGCGGTTCCCAAAGAGCTTTAGAACAAGGCCTAGTTTTCCCTGCTGGCTCTTTGGGCGGGGGACCCATCTCCAGCCGTATGGCTATTTTTGTGCCTGGCGCGGTGCGTAGTGGGAAAGGGTGGTTTTGAGGCTGAAGGCAGCAGGAAAGCCCGCAGCCCCCAGGTCTGTGGGGCTATGCAAGCGGTTCCCAAAGAGCTTTAGAACAAGGCATAGTTTTCCCTGCTGGCTCTTTGGGCGGGGGACCCATCTCCAGCCGTATGGCCATTTTTGTGCCTGGCGCGGTGCGTAGTGGGAAAGGGTGGTTTTGAGGCTGAAGGCAGCAGGAAAGCCCGCAGCCCCCAGGTCTGTGGGGCTACGCAAGCGGTTCCCAAAGAGCTTTAGAACAAGGCATAGTTTTCCCTGCTGGCTCTTTGGGCATGGGACCCATCTCCAGCCACAGGCCATTTTTGTACCTGGCGCGGCGCCAAGTGGGAAAGGGTGGTGTCAAGGCTGAAGGCAGCAGCAAAGCCTGCAGCCCCCAGGTCTGTGGGGCTAAGCAAGCGGTTCCCAAAGAGCTTTAGAACAAGGCATAGTTTTCCCTGATGGCTCTTAGGGCATGGGACCCATCTCCAGCCATTGGCCATTTTTGTGCCTGATGGGGAGCCAAGTGGGAAAGGGTGGCTTTGAGGCTGAAGGCAGAAGGAAAGCCCGCAGCCCCCAGGTCTGTGGGCTACGCAAGCGGTTCCCAAAGAGCTTTAGAACAAGGCATAGTTTTCCCTGATGGCTCTTTGGGCATGGGACCCATCTCCACCCGTATGGCCATTTTTGAGCCTGGCGCGGCGCCAAGTGGGAAAGGGTGGTGTCGAGGCTGAAGGCAGGAGCAAAGCCTGCAGCCCTAAGGTCTGTGGGGCTACGCAAGCGGTTCCCAAAGAGCTTTAGAACAAGGCATAGTTTTCCCTGCTGGCTCTTTGGGCATGGGACCCATCTCCAGCCATAGGCCAATTTTCTGCCTGGCGCGGCGCCAAGTGGGAAAGGGTGCTGTCGAGGCTGAAGGCAGCAGGAAAGCCTGCAGCCCCCAGGTCTGTGGGGCTACGCAAGCGGTTCCCAAAGAGCTTTAGAACAAGGCATAGTTTTCCCTGCTTGTTCTTTGGGCGGGGGAGCCATCTCCAGCCGTATGGCCATTTTTGTGCCTGGCCCGGCGCCAAGTGGGAAAGGGTGGTGTCGAGTCTGAAGGCAGCAGGAAAGCCTGCAGCCCCCAGGTCTGTGGCGCTACGCAAGCGGTTCCCAAAGAGCTTTAGAACAAGGCCTAGTTTTCCCTGCTGGCTCTTTGGGCGGGGGACCCATCTCCAGCCGTATGGCTATTTTTGTGCCTGGCGCGGTGCGTAGTGGGAAAGGGTGGTTTTGAGGCTGAAGGCAGCAGGAAAGCCCGCAGCCCCCAGGTCTGTGGGGCTACGCAAGCGGTTCCCAAAGAGCTTTAGAACAAGGCATAGTTTTCCATGCTGGCTCTTTGGGCAGGGGACCCATCTCCAGCCGTATGGCCATTTTTGTCCCTGGCCCGGCGCCAAGTGGGAAAGGGTGGCTTTGAGGCTGAAGGCAGCAGCAAAGCCCGCAGCCCCCAGGTCTGTGGGGCTACGCAAGCGGTTCCCAAAGAGCTTTAGAACAAGGCATAGTTTTCCCTGCTGGCTCTTTGGGCGGGGTACCCATCTCCAGCCGTATGGCCATTTTTGTGCCTGGCGCGGCGCCAAGTGGGAAAGGGTGGTTTTGAGGCTGAAGGCAGCAGCAAAGCCTGCAGCCCCCAGGTCTGTGGGGCTACGCAAGCGGTTCCCAAAGAGCTTTAGAACAAGGCATAGTTTTCCCTGCTGGCTCTTTGGGCGGGGGACCCATTTCCAGCTGTATGGCCATTTTTATGCCTGGCGCGGCGCCAAGTGGGAAAGGGTGGTGTCGAGGCTGAAGGCAGCAGGAAAGCCCGCATCCCCCAGGTCTGTGGGGCTACGCAAGCGGTTCCCAAAGAGCTTTAGAACAAGGCATAGTTTTCCCTGCTGGCTCTTTGGGCGGGGGACCCATCTCCAGCCGTATGGCCATTTTTGTGCCTGGCGCGGCGCCAAATGGGAAAGGGTGGTGTCGAGGCTGAAGGCAGCAGGAAAGCCTGCAGCCCCCAGGTCTGTGGGGCTACGCAAGCGGTTCCCAAAGAGCTTTAGAACAAGGCATAGTTTTCCCTGCTGGCTCTTTGGGCGGGGGACCCATCTCCAGCCGTATGGCCATTTTTGGGCCTGGCGAGCCACCAAGTGGGAAAGGGTGGTGTCGAGGCTGAAGGCAGCAGCAAAGCCCGCAGCCCCCAGGTCTGTGGGGCTACGCAAGCGGTTCCCAAAGAGCTTTAGAACAAGGCATAGTTTTCCCTGCTGGCTCTTTGGGCGGGGGACCCATCTCCAGCCGTATGGCCATTTTTGAGCCTGGCGCGGCGCCAAGTGGGAAAGGGTTGCTTTGAGGCTGAAGGCAGGAGCAAAGCCTGCAGCCCCCAGGTCTGTGGGGCTACGCAAGTGGTTCCCAAAGAGCTTTAGAACAACGCATAGTTTTCCCTGCTGGCTCTTTGGGCGGGGGACCCATCTCCAGTCGTATGGCTATTTTTATGCCTGGCGCGGTGCGTAGTGGCAAAGGGTGGTTTTGAGGCTGAAGGCAGCAGGAAAGCCCGCAGCCCCCACGTCTGTGGGGCCAAGCAAGCGGTTCCCAAAGAGCTTTAGAACAAGGCATAGTTGTCCCTGCTGGCTCTTTGGGCGGGGGACCCATCTCCAGCCGTATGGCCATTTTTGTGCCTGATGCGGCGCCAAGTGGGAAAGGGTGGTGTCGAGGCTGAAGGCAGCAGGAAAGCCTGCAGCCCCCAGGTCTGTGGGGCTATGGAAGCGGTTCCCAGAGTGCTTTAGAACAAGGCCTAGATTTCCCTGCTGGCTCTTTGGGCCGGGGACCCATCTCCATCCATAGACCATTTTTGTGCCTAGCGCGGCGCCAAGTGGGAAAGGGTGGTGTCGAGGCTGAAGGCAGCAGGAAAGCCCGCAGCCCCCAGGTCTGTGGGGCTACGCAAGCGGTTCCCAAAGAGCTTTAGAACAAGGCATAGTTTTCACTGCTGGCTCTTTGGGCATGGGACCCATCTCCAGCCATAGGCCATTTTTGTGCCTGATGCGGCGCCAAGTGGGAAAGGGTGGCTTTGAGGCTGAAGGCAGCAGCAAAGCCTGCAGCCCCCAGGTCTGTGGGGCTACGCAAGCGGTTCCCAAAGAGCTTTAGAACAAGGCATAGTTTTCCCTGCTGGCTCTTTGGGCATGGGACCCATCTCCAGCCATAGGCCAATTTTGTGCCTGGCGCGGCGCCAAGTGGGAAAGGGTGCTGTCGAGGCTGAAGGCAGCAGGAAAGCCTGCAGCCCCCAGGTCTGTGGGGCTACGCACGCGGTTCCCAAAGAGCTTTAGAACAAGGCCTAGTTTTCCCTGCTGGCTCTTTGGGCGGGGGACCCATCTCCAGCCGTATGGCTATTTTTGTGCCTGGCGCGGTGCGTAGTGGGAAAGGGTGGTTTTGAGGCTGAAGGCAGCAGGAAAGCCCGCAGCCCCCAGGTCTGTGGGGCTACGCAAGCGGTTCCCAAAGAGCTTTAGAACAAGGCATAGTTTTCCCTGCTGGCTCTTTTGGCAGGGGACCCATCTCCAGCCGTATGGCCATTTTTGTCCCTGGCCCGGCGCCAAGTGGGAAAGGGTGGTGTCGAGGCTGAAGGCAGCAGCAAAGCCTGCAGCCCCCAGGTCTGTGGGGCCAAGCAAGCGGTTCAAAAAGAGCTTTAGAACAAGGCATAGTTTTCCCTGATGGCTCTTTGGGCATGGGACCCATCTCCAGCCATAGGCCATTTTTGTGCCTGGCGCGACGCCAAGTGGGAAAGGGTGGCTTTGAGGCTGAAGGCAGCAGGAAAGCCTGCAGCCCCCAGGTCTGTGGGCCTACGCAAGCGGTTCCCAAAGAGCTTTAGAACAAGGCATAGTTTTCCCTGCTGGCTCTTTGGGCGGGGGACCCATCTCCAGCCGTATGGCCATTTTTGTGCCTGGCGCGGCGCCAAGTGGGAAAGGGTGGTTTTGAGGCTGAAGGCAGCAGCAAAGCCTGCAGCCCCCAGGTCTGTGGGGCTACGCAAGCGGTTCCCAAAGAGCTTTAGAACAAGGCATAGTTTTCCCTGCTGGGTCTTTGGGCGGGGGACCCATTTCCAGCTGTATGGCCATTTTTATGCCTGGCGCGGCGCCAAGTGGGAAAGGGTGGTGTCGAGGCTGAAGGCAGCAGGAAAGCCCGCATCCCCAGGTCTGTGGGGCTACGCAAGCGGTTCCCAAAGAGCTTTAGAACAAGGCATAGTTTTCCCTGCTGGCTCTTTGGGCGGGGGACCCATCTCCAGCCGTATGGCCATTTTTGTGCCTGGCGCGGCGCCAAGTGGGAAAGGGTGGTGTCGAGGCTGAAGGCAGCAGGAAAGCCTGCAGCCCCCAGGTCTGTGGGGCTACGCAAGTGGTTCCCAAAGAGCTTTAGAACAAGGCATAGTTTTCCCTGCTGGCTCCATGGGCGGGGGACCCATCTCCAGCCGTATGGCCATTTTTGGGCCTGGCGAGGCACCAAGTGGGAAAGGGTGGTGTCGAGGCTGAAGGCAGCAGCAAAGCCCGCAGCCCCCAGGTCTGTGGGGCTACGCAAGCGGTTCCCAAAGAGCTTTAGAACAAGGCATAGTTTTCCCTGCTGGCTCTTTGGGCGGGGGACCCATCTCCAGCCGTATGGCCATTTTTGAGCCTGGCGCGGCGCCAAGTGGGAAAGGGTTGCTTTGAGGCTGAAGGAAGGAGCAAAGCCTGTAGCCCCAAGGTCTGTGGGGCTACGCAAGCGGTTCCCAAAGAGCTTTAGAACAAGGCATAGTTTTCCCTGATGGCTCTTTGGGCATAGGACCCATCTCCAGCCATAGGCCATTTTTGTACCTGGCGTGACGCCAAGTGGGAAAGGGTGGCTTTGAGGCTGAAGGCAGCAGGAAAGCCTGCAGCCCCCAGGTCTGTGGGGCTACGCAAGCGGTTCCCAAAGAGCTTTAGAACAAGGCATAGTTTTCACTGCTGGCTCTTTGGGCATGGGACCCATCTCCAGCCATAGGCCATTTTTGTGCCTGATGCGGCGCCAAGTGGGAAAGGGTGGCTTTGAGGCTGAAGGCAGGAGGAAAGCCTGCAGCCCCCAGGTCTGTGGGGCTATGGAAGCGGTTCCCAAAGAGCTTTAGAACAAGGCCTAGTTTTCCCTGATGGCTCTTTGGGCATGGGACCCATCTCCAGCCACAGGCCATTTTTGTACCTGGCGCGGCGCCAAGTGGGAAAGGGTGGCTTTGAGGCTGAAGGCAGCAGGAAAGCCCGCAGCCCCCAGGTCTGTGGGGCTACGCAAGCGGTTCCCAAAGAGCTTTAGAACAAGGCATAGTTTTCCCTGCTGGCTCTTTGGGCATGGGACCCATCTCCCGCCGTATGGCCGTTTTTGAGCCTGGCGTGGCGCCAAGTGGGAAAGGGTGGTGTCGAGGCTGAAGGCAGCAGGAAAGCCTGCAGCCCCCAGGTCTGTGGGGCTACGCAAGCGGTTCCCAAAGAGCTTTAGAACAAGGCATAGTTTTCCCTGCTGGCTCTTTGGGCATGGGACCCATCTCCAGCCATAGGCCATTTTTGTGCCTGCCGCGGTGCCAAGTGGGAAAGGGTGGTGTCGAGGCTGAAGGCAGCAGGAAAGCCTGCAGCCCCCAGGTCTGTGGGGCTACGCAAGCGGTTCCCAAAGAGCTTTAGAACAAGGCCTAGTTTTCCCTGCTGGCTCTTTGGGTGGGGGACCCATCTCCAGCTGTATGGCCATTTTTGTGCCTGCCGCGGTTCCAAGTGGGAAAGGGTGGCTTTGAGGCTGAAGGCAGCAGGAAAGCCCGCAGCCCCCAGGTCTGTGGGGCTACGCAAGCGGTTCCCAAAGAGCTTTAGAACAAGGCATAGTTTTCCCTGCTGGCTCTTTGGGCGGGGGACCCATCTCCAGCCGTATGGCCATTTTTGAGCCTGGCGCGGCGCCAAGTGGGAAAGGGTGGCTTTGAGGCTGAAGGGAGGAGCAAAGCCTGCAGCCCCCAGGTCTGTGGGGCTACGCAAGCGGTTCCCAAAGAGCTTTAGAACAAGGCATAGTTTTCCCTGCTGGCTCTTTGGGCATGGGACCCATCTCCAGCCGTATGGCCATTTTTGTGCCTGGCGCGACGCCAAGTAGGAAAGGGTGTCTTTGAGGCTGAAGGCAGCAGGAAAGCCCGCAGCCCCGAGGTCTGTGGGGCTACGCAAGCGGTTCCCAAAGAGCTTTAGAACAAGGCATAGTTTTCACTGATGGCTCTTTGGGCATGGCACCCATCTCCAGCCGTATGGCCATTTTTGTGCCTGGCGCGGTGCGTAGTGGGAAAGGGTGGTTTTGACGCTGAAGGCAGCAGGAAAGCCCGCAGCCCCCAGGTCTGTGGGGCTACGCAAGCGGTTCCCAAAGAGCTTTAGAACAAGGCATAGTTTTCCCTGCTGGCTCTTTGGGCGGGGGACCCATCTCCAGCCGTATGGCCATTTTTGTCCCTGGCGCGGCGCCAAGTGGGAAAGGGTGCTGTCGAGGCTGAAGGCAGCAGCAAAGCCTGCAGCCCCCAGGTCTGTGGGGCCAAGCAAGCCGTTCAAAAAGAGCTTTAGAACAAGGCATAGTTTTCCCTGCTGGCTCTTTGGGCATGGGACCCATCTCCAGCCATAGGCCATTTTTGTGCCTGGCGCGACGCCAAGTGGGAAAGGGTGCTGTCGAGGCTGAAGGCAGCAGGAAAGCCCGCAGCCCCCAGGTCTGTGGGGCTACGCAAGCGGTTCCCAAAGAGCTTTAGAACAAGGCATAGTTTTCCCTGATGGCTCTTTGGGCATGGGACCCATCTCCAGCCGTATGGCCATTTTTGTGCCTGGCGCGGTGCCAAGTGGGAAAGGGTGGTTTTGAGGCTGAAGGCAGCAGGAAAGCCCGCAGCCCCCAGGTCTGTGGGGCTACGCAAGCGGTTCCCAAAGAGCTTTAGAACAAGGCATAGTTTTCCCTGCTGGCTCTTTGGGCGGGGGACCCATCTCCAGCCGTATGGCCATTTTTGTCCCTGGCCCGGCGCCAAGTGGGAAAGGGTGGTGTCGAGGCTGAAGGCAGGAGCAAAGCCTGCAGCCCTAAGGTCTGTGGGGCTACGCAAGCGGTTCCCAAAGAGCTTTAGAACAAGGCATAGTTTTCCCTGCTGGCTCTTTGGGCATGGGACCCATCTCCAGCCGTATGGCCATTTTTGTCCCTGGCGCGGTGCCAAGTGGGAAAGGGTGCTGTCGAGGCTGAAGGCAGCAGGAAAGCCTGCAGCCCCCAGGTCTGTGGGGCTACGCAAGCGGTTCCCAAAGAGCTTTAGAACAAGGCATAGTTTTCCCAGCTGCCTCTTAGGGCATGGGACCCATCTCCAGCCATAGGCCATTTTTGTGCCTGGCGCGGCGCCAAGTGGGAAAGGGTGGTGTCGAGGCTGAAGGCAGCAGGAAAGCCTGCAGCCCCCAGGTCTGTGGGGCTACGCAAGCGGTTCCCAAAGAGCTTTAGAACAAGGCCTAGTTTTCCCTGCTGGCTCTTTGGGCGGGGGACCCATCTCCAGCCGTATGGCTATTTTTGTGCCTGGCGCGGTGCGTAGTGGGAAAGGGTGGTTTTGAGGCTGAAGGCAGCAGGAAAGCCCGCAGCCCCCAGGTCTGTGGGGCTATGCAAGCGGTTCCCAAAGAGCTTTAGAACAAGGCATAGTTTTCCCTGCTGGCTCTTTGGGCGGGGGACCCATCTCCAGCCGTATGGCCATTTTTGTGCCTGGCGCGGTGCGTAGTGGGAAAGGGTGGTTTTGAGGGTGAAGGCAGCAGGAAAGCCCGCAGCCCC
This sequence comes from Rissa tridactyla, assembly GCF_028500815.1. NCBI lineage: Eukaryota > Metazoa > Chordata > Aves > Charadriiformes > Laridae > Rissa > Rissa tridactyla. Next base: position 167,605 of record NW_026529341.1, on the reverse strand, counting down.
CAGGTCTGTGGGGCTACGCAAGCGGTTCCCAAAGAGCTTTAGAACAAGGCATAGTTTTCCCTGCTGGCTCTTTGGGCGGGGGACCCATCTCCAGCCGTATGGCCATTTTTGTCCCTGGCCCGGCGCCAAGTGGGAAAGGGTGGTGTCGAGGCTGAAGGCAGCAGCAAAGCCTGCAGCCCCCAGGTCTGTGGGGCCAAGCAAGCGGTTCAAAAAGAGCTTTAGAACAAGGCATAGTTTTCCCTGCTGGCTCTTTGGGCATGGGACCCATCTCCAGCCATAGGCCATTTTTGTGCCTGGCGCGACGCCAAGTGGGAAAGGGTGGCTTTGAGGCTGAAGGCAGCAGGAAAGCCCGCAGCCCCCAGGTCTGTGGGGCTACGCAAGCGGTTCCCAAAGAGCTTTAGAACAAGGCATAGTTTTCCCTGCTGGCTCTTTGGGCGGGGGACCCATCTCCAGCCGTATGGCCATTTTTGTGCCTGGCGCGGCGCCAAGTGGGATAGGGTGGCTTTGAGGCTGAAGGCAGGAGCAAAGCCTGCAGCCCTAAGGTCTGTGGGGCTACGCAAGCGGTTCCCAAAGAGCTTTAGAACAAGGCATAGTTTTCCCTGATGGCTCTTTGGGCATGGGACCCATCTCCAGCCATAGGCCATTTTTGTGCCTGGCGCGGTGCCAAGTGGGAAAGGGTGCTGTCGAGGCTGAAGGCAGCAGGAAAGCCTGCAGCCCCCAGGTCTGTGAGGCTACGCAAGCGGTTCCCAAAGAGCTTTAGAACAAGGCCTAGTTTTCCCTGATGGCTCTTGGGGCGGGGGACCCATCTCCAGCCATAGACCATTTTTGTGCCTGGCGCGGTGCGTAGTGGGAAAGGGTGGTTTTGAGGCTGAAGGCAGCAGGAAAGCCCGCAGCCCCCAGGTCTGTGGGGCCAAGCAAGCGGTTCAAAAAGAGCTTTAGAACAAGGCATAGTTTTCCCTGATGGCTCTTTGGGCATGGGACCCATCTCCAGCCATAGGCCATTTTTGTGCCTGGCGCGACGCCAAGTGGGAAAGGGTGCTGTCGAGGCTGAAGGCAGCAGGAAAGCCCGCAGCCCCCAGGTCTGTGGGGCTACGCAAGCGGTTCCCAAAGAGCTTTAGAACAAGGCATAGTTTTCCCTGCTGGCTCTTTGGGCGGGGGACCCATCTCCAGCCGTATGGCCATTTTTGTGCCTGGCGCGGCGCCAAGTGGGATAGGGTGGCTTTGAGGCTGAAGGCAGGAGCAAAGCCTGCAGCCCTAAGGTCTGTGGGGCTACGCAAGCGGTTCCCAAAGAGCTTTAGAACAAGGCATAGTTTTCCCTGCTGGCTCTTTGGGCATGGGACCCATCTCCAGCCATAGGCCATTTTTGTGCCTGGCGCGGTGCCAAGTGGGAAAGGGTGCTGTCGAGGCTGAAGGCAGCAGGAAAGCCTGCAGCCCCCAGGTCTGTGAGGCTACGCAAGCGGTTCCCAAAGAGCTTTAGAACAAGGCCTAGTTTTCCCTGCTGGCTCTTTGGGCGGGGGACCCATCTCCAGCCGTATGGCTATTTTTGTGCCTGGCGCGGTGCGTAGTGGGAAAGGGTGGTTTTGAGGCTGAAGGCAGCAGGAAAGCCCGCAGCCCCCAGGTCTGTGGGGCTATGCAAGCGGTTCCCAAAGAGCTTTAGAACAAGGCATAGTTTTCCCTGCTGGCTCTTTGGGCGGGGGAGCCATCTCCAGCCATAGACCATTTTTGTGCCTGGCGCGGTGCGTAGTGGGAAAGGGTGGTTTTGAGGCTGAAGGCAGCAGGAAAGCCCGCAGCCCCCAGGTCTGTGGGGCTACGCAAGCGGTTCCCAAAGAGCTTTAGAACAAGGCATAGTTTTCCCTGCTGGCTCTTTTGGCAGGGGACCCATCTCCAGCCGTATGGCCATTTTTGTCCCTGGCGCGGCGCCAAGTGGGAAAGGGTGGTGTCGAGGCTGAAGGCAGCAGCAAAGCCTGCAGCCCCCAGGTCTGTGGGGCCAAGCAAGCGGTTCAAAAAGAGCTTTAGAACAAGGCATAGTTTTCCCTGCTGGCTCTTTGGGCATGGGACCCATCTCCAGCCATAGGCCATTTTTGTGCCTGGCGCGACGCCAAGTGGGAAAGGGTGGTTTTGAGGCTGAAGGCAGCAGGAAAGCCCGCAGCCCCCAGGTCTGTGGGGCTACGCAAGCGGTTCCCAAAGAGCTTTAGAACAAGGCATAGTTTTCCCTGCTGGCTCTTTGGGCGGGGGACCCATCTCCAGCCGTATGGCCATTTTTGTCCCTGGCCCGGCGCCAAGTGGGAAAGGGTGGTGTCGAGGCTGAAGGCAGGAGCAAAGCCTGCAGCCCTAAGGTCTGTGGGGCTACGCAAGCGGTTCCCAAAGAGCTTTAGAACAAGGCATAGTTTTCCCTGCTGGCTCTTTGGGCATGGGACCCATCTCCAGCCATAGGCCATTTTTGTGCCTGCCGCGGTGCCAAGTGGGAAAGGGTGGTGTCGAGGCTGAAGGCAGCAGGAAAGCCTGCAGCCCCCAGGTCTGTGGGGCTACGCAAGCGGTTCCCAAAGAGCTTTAGAACAAGGCCTAGTTTTCCCTGCTGGCTCTTTGGGCGGGGGACCCATCTCCAGCCATAGGCCATTATTGTGCCTGGCGCGGTGCCAAGTGGGAAAGGGTGTCTTTGAGGCTGAAGGCAGCAGGAAAGCCTGCAGCCCCCAGGTCTGTGGGGCTACGCAAGCGGTTCCCAAAGAGCTTTAGAACAAGGCATAGTTTTCCCTGCTTGTTCTTTGGGCGGGGGACCCATCTCCAGCCGTATGGCCATTTTTGTGCCTGGCGCGGCGCCAAGTGGGAAAGGGTGTTTTTGAGGGTGAAGGCAGCAGGAAAGCCTGCAGCCCCCAGGTGTGTGGGTCTACGCAAGCGGTTCCCAAAGAGCTTTAGAACAAGGCATAGTTTTCACTGCTGGCTCTTTGGGCATGGGACCCATCTCCAGCCGTATGGCCATTTTTGTGCCTGGCGCGACGCCAAGTAGGAAAGGGTGGCTTTGAGGCTGAAGGCAGCAGGAAAGCCCGCAGCCCCCAGGTCTGTGGGGCTACGCAAGCGGTTCCCAAAGAGCTTTAGAACAAGGCATAGTTTTCACTGCTGGCTCTTTGGGCATGGGACCCATCTCCAGCCGTATGGCCATTTTTGAGCCTGGCGCGGTGCGTAGTGGGAAAGGGTGGTTTTGACGCTGAAGGCAGCAGGAAAGCCCGCAGCCCCCAGGTCTGTGGGGCTACGCAAGCGGTTCCCAAAGAGCTTTAGAACAAGGCATAGTTTTCCCTGCTGGCTCTTTGGGCGGGGGACCCATCTCCAGCCGTATGGCCATTTTTGTGCCTGGCGCGGCGCCAAGTGGGATAGGGTGGCTTTGAGGCTGAAGGCAGGAGCAAAGCCTGCAGCCCTAAGGTCTGTGGGGCTATGCAAGCGGTTCCCAAAGAGCTTTAGAACAAGGCATAGTTTTCCCTGCTGGCTCTTTGGGCATGGGACCCATCTCCAGCCATAGGCCATTTTTGTGCCTGGCGCGGCGCCAAGTGGGAAAGGGTGCTGTCGAGGCTGAAGGCAGCAGGAAAGCCTGCAGCCCCCAGGTCTGTGAGGCTACGCAAGCGGTTCCCAAAGAGCTTTAGAACAAGGCATAGTTTTCCCTGCTGGCTCTTTGGGCGGGGGACCCATCTCCAGCCGTATGGCTATTTTTGTGCCTGGCGCGGTGCGTAGTGGGAAAGGGTGGTTTTGAGGCTGAAGGCAGCAGGAAAGCCCGCAGCCCCCAGGTCTGTGGGGCTATGCAAGCGGTTCCCAAAGAGCTTTAGAACAAGGCATAGTTTTCCCTGCTGGCTCTTTGGGCGGGGGAGCCATCTCCAGCCATAGACCATTTTTGTGCCTGGCGCGGTGCGTAGTGGGAAAGGGTGGTTTTGAGGCTGAAGGCAGCAGGAAAGCCCGCAGCCCCCAGGTCTGTGGGGCTACGCAAGCGGTTCCCAAAGAGCTTTAGAACAAGGCATAGTTTTCCCTGCTGGCTTTTTTGGCAGGGGACCCATCTCCAGCCGTATGGCCATTTTTGTCCCTGGCGCGGCGCCAAGTGGGAAAGGGTGGTGTCGAGGCTGAAGGCAGCAGCAAAGCCTGCAGCCCCCAGGTCTGTGGGGCCAAGCAAGCGGTTCAAAAAGAGCTTTAGAACAAGGCATAGTTTTCCCTGATGGCTCTTTGGGCATGGGACCCATCTCCAGCCATAGGCCATTTTTGTGCCTGGCGCGACGCCAAGTGGGAAAGGGTGGCTTTGAGGCTGAAGGCAGCAGGAAAGCCCGCAGCCCCCAGGTCTGTGGGGCTACGCAAGCGGTTCCCAAAGAGCTTTAGAACAAGGCATAGTTTTCCCTGATGGCTCTTTGGGCATGGGACCCATCTCCAGCCGTATGGCCATTTTTGTGCCTGGCGCGGTGCGTAGTGGGAAAGGGTGGTTTTGAGGCTGAAGGCAGCAGGAAAGCCCGCAACCCCCAGGTCTGTGGGGCTACGCAAGCGGTTCCCAAAGAGCTTTAGAACAAGGCATAGTTTTCCCTGCTGGCTCTTTGGGCGGGGGACCCATCTCCAGCCGTATGGCCATTTTTGTCCCTGGCCCGGCGCCAAGTGGGAAAGGGTGGTGTCGAGGCTGAAGGCAGGAGCAAAGCTTGCAGCCCTAAGGTCTGTGGGGTTACGCAAGCGGTTCCCAAAGAGCTTTAGAACAAGGCATAGTTTTCCCTGCTGGCTCTTTGGGCATGGGACCCATCTCCAGCCATAGGCCATTTTTGTGCCTGGCGCGGCGCCAAGTGGGAAAGGGTGGTTTTGAGGCTGAAGGCAGCAGGAAAGCCCGCATCCCCCAGGTCTGTGGGGCTACGCAAGCGGTTCCCAAAGAGCTTTAGAACAAGGCATAGTTTTCCCTGCTGGCTCTTTGGGCGGGGGACCCATCTCCAGCCGTATGGCCATTTTTGTGCCTGGCGCGGCGTCAAGTGGGAAAGGGTGGTGTCGAGGCTGAAGGCAGGAGCAAAGCCTGCAGCCCCCAGGTCTGTGGGGCTACGCAAGTGGTTCCCAAAGAGCTTTAGAACAAGGCATAGTTTTCCCTGCTGGCTCTTTGGGCGGGGGACCCATCTCCAGCCGTATGGCCATTTTTGGGCCTGGCGAGGCACCAAGTGGGAAAGGGTGGTGTCGAGTCTGAAGGCAGCAGGAAAGCCCGCAGCCCCCAGGTCTGTGGGGCTACGCAAGCGGTTCCCAAAGAGCTTTAGAACAAGGCATAGTTTTCCCTGCTGGCTCTTTGGGCGGGGGACCCATCTCCAGCCGTATGGCCATTTTTGAGCCTGGCGCGGCGCCAAGTGGGAAAGGGTTGCTTTGAAGCTGAAGGCAGCAGGAAAGCCTGCAGCCCCCAGGTCTGTGGGGCTACGCAAGCGGTTCCCAAAGAGCTTTAGAACAAGGCATAGTTTTCCCTGCTGGCTCTTTGGGCGGGGGACCCATCTCCAGTCGTATGGCTATTTTTATGCCTGGCGCGGTGCGTAGTGGGAAAGGGTGGTTTTGAGGCTGAAGGCAGCAGGAAAGCCCGCAGCCCCCAGGTCTGTGGGGCTACGCAAGCGGTTCCCAAAGAGCTTTAGAACAAGGCATAGTTTTCCCTGCTGGCTCTTTGGTTGGGGGACCCATCTCCAGCCGTATGGCCATTTTTGTGCCTGGCGCGGCGCCAAGTGGGAAAGGGTGGTTTTGAGGCTGAAGGCAGCAGGAAAGCCCGCAGCCCCCAGGTCTGTGGGGCTACGCAAGCGGTTCCCAAAGAGCTTTAGAACAAGGCATAGTTTTCCCTGCTGGCTCTTTGGGCGGGGGACCCATCTCCAGCCGTATGGCCATTTTTGTGCCTGATGCGGCGCCAAGTGGGAAAGGGTCCTGTGGAGGCTGAAGGCAGCAGGAAAGCCCGCAGCCCCCAGGTCTGTGGGGCCAAGCAAGCGGTTCCCAAAGAGCTTTAGAACAAGGCATAGTTTTCCCTGCTGGCTCTTTGGGCGGGGGACCCATCTCCAGCCATAGGCCATTTTTGTGCCTGGCGCGACGCCAAGTGGGAAAGGGTGGCTTTGAGGCTGAAGGTAGCAGGAAAGCCTGCAGCCCCCAGGTCTCTGGGGCTACGCAAGCGGTTCCCAAAGAGCTTTAGAACAAGGCATAGTTTTCCCTGCTGGCTCCTTGGGAGGGGGACCCATCTCCAGCCATATGGCCATTTTTGAGCCTGGCGCGGCGCCAAGTGGGGAAGGGTGGTGTCGAGTCTGAAGGCAGCAGGAAAGCCCGCAGCCCCCAGGTCTGTGGGGCTACGCAAGCGGTTCCCAAAGAGCTTTAGAACAAGGCATAGTTTTCCCTGCTGGCTCTTAGGGCATGGGACCCATCTCCAGCCATAGGCCATTTTTGTGCCTGATGGGGCGCCAAGTGGGAAAGGGTGGCTTTGAGGCTGAAGGCAGCAGGAAAGCCTGCAGCCCCCAGGTCTGTGGGCCTATGCAAGCGGTTCCCAAAGAGCTTTAGAACAAGGCATAGTTTTCCCTGCTGGCTCTTTGGGCGGGGGACCCATCTCCAGCCATAGGCCATTATTGTGCCTGGCCCGGCGCCAAGTGGGAAAGGGTGTCTTTGAGGCTGAAGGCAGCAGGAAAGCCTGCAGCCCCCAGGTCTGTGGGGCTACGCAAGCGGTTCCCAAAGAGCTTTAGAACAAGGCATAGTTTTCACTGCTGGCTCTTTGGGCGGGGGACCCATCTCCAGCCGTATGGCCATTTTTGAGCCTGGCGTGGCGCCAAGCGGGAAAGGGTGGCTTTGAGGCTGAAGGCAGCAGGAAAGCCTGCAGCCCCCAGGTCTGTGGGGCTACGCAAGCGGTTCCCAAAGAGCTTTAGAACAAGGCATAGTTTTCCCTGCTGGCTCTTTTGGGGGGAGACATATCTCCAGCCATAGGCCATTTTTGTGCCTAGCGCGGCGCCAAGTGGGAAAGGGTGTTGTCGAGGCTGAAGGCAGCAGCAAAGCCTGCAGCCCCCAGGTCTGTGGGGCTACGCAAGCGGTTCCCAAAGAGCTTTAGAACAAGGCCTAGTTTTCCCTGCTGGCTCTTTGGGCGGGGGACCCATCTCCAGCCATATGGCCATTTTTGTGCCTGGCGCGGTGCGTAGTGGGAAAGGGTGGTTTTGAGGCTGAAGGCAGCAGGAAAGCCCGCAGCCCCCAGGTCTGTGGGGCTATGCAAGTGGTTCCCAAAGAGCTTTAGAACAAGGCATAGTTTTCCCTGCTGGCTCTTTGGGCGGGGGACCCATCTCCAGCCGTATGGCCATTTTTGTGCCTGGCGCGGTGCGTAGTGGGAAAGGGTGGTTTTGAGGCTGAAGGCAGCAGGAAAGCCCGCAGCCCCCAGGTCTGTGGGGCTACGCAAGCGGTTCCCAAAGAGCTTTAGAACAAGGCATAGTTTTCCCTGCTGGCTCTTTGGGCGGGGGACCCATCTCCAGCCGTATGGCCATTTTTGTCCCTGGCCCGGCGCCAAGTGGGAAAGGGTGGTGTCGAGGCTGAAGGCAGCAGCAAAGCCTGCAGCCCCCAGGTCTGTGGGGCCAAGCAAGCGGTTCAAAAAGAGCTTTAGAACAAGGCATAGTTTTCCCTGATGGCTCTTTGGGCATGGGACCCATCTCCAGCCGTATGGCCATTTTTATGTCTGGCGCGGCGCCAAGTGGGAAAGGGTGGTTTTGAGGCTGAAGGCAGCAGGAAAGCCCGCAGCCCCCAGGTCTGTGGGGCTACGCAAGCGGTTCCCAAAGAGCTTTAGAACAAGGCATAGTTTTCCCTGCTGGCTCTTTTGGCAGGGGACCCATCTCCAGCCGTATGGCCATTTTTGTGCCTGGCCCGGCGCCAAGTGGGAAAGGGTGCTGTCGAGGCTGAAGGCAGCAGGAAAGCCCGCAGCCCCCAGGTCTGTGGGGCCAAGCAAGCGGTTCCCAAAGAGCTTTAGAACAAGGCATAGTTTTCCCTGATGGCTCTTTGGGCGGGGGACCCATCTCCAGCCATAGGCCATTTTTGTGCCTGGCGCGACGCCAAGTGGGAAAGGGTGGCTTTGAGGCTGAAGGTAGCATGAAAGCCTGGAGCCCCCAGGTCTGTGGGGCTACGCAAGCGGTTCCCAAAGAGCTTTAGAACAAGGCATAGTTTTCCCTGATGGCTCTTTGGGCGGGGGACCCATCTCCAGTCGTATGGCTATTTTTATGCCTGGCGCGGTGCGTAGTGGGAAAGGGTGGTTTTGAGGCTGAAGGCAGCAGGAAAGCCCGCAGCCCCCAGGTCTGTGGGGCTACGCAAGCGGTTCCCAAAGAGCTTTAGAACAAGGCATAGTTTTCCCTGCTGGCTCTTTGGGTGGGGGACCCATCTCCAGCCGTATGGCCATTTTTGTGCCTGGCGCGGTGCGTAGTGGGAAAGGGTGGTTTTGAGGCTGAAGGCAGCAGGAAAGCCCGCAGCCCCCAGGTCTGTGGGGCTACGCAAGCGGTTCCCAAAGAGCTTTAGAACAAGGCATAGTTTTCCCTGCTGGCTCTTTGGGCGGGGGACCCATCTCCAGCCGTATGGCCATTTTTGTGCCTGATGCGGCGCCAAGTGGGAAAGGGTGCTCTCGAGGCTGAAGGCAGCAGGAAAGCCCGCAGCCCCCAGGTCTGTGGGGCCAAGCAAGCGGTTCCCAAAGAGCTTTAGAACAAGGCATAGTTTTCCCTGATGGCTCTTTGGGCGGGGGACCCATCTCCAGCCATAGGCCATTTTTGTGCCTGGCGCGACGCCAAGTGGGAAAGGGTGGCTTTGAGGCTGAAGGTAGCATGAAAGCCTGGAGCCCCCAGGTCTGTGGGGCTACGCAAGCGGTTCCCAAAGAGCTTTAGAACAAGGCATAGTTTTCCCTGCTGGCTCCTTGGGCGGGGGACCCATCTCCAGCCGTATGGCCATTTTTGTGCCTGGCGCGGCGCCAAGTGGGGAAGGGTGGTGTCGAGTCTGAAGGCAGCAGGAAAGCCCGCAGCCCCCAGGTCTGTGGGGCTACGCAAGCGGTTCCCAAAGAGCTTTAGAACAAGGCCTAGTTTTCCCTGCTGGCTCTTTGGGCAGGGGACCCATCTCCAGCCGTATGGCCATTTTTGTGCCTCATGCGGCGCCAAGTGGGAAAGGGTGGTGTCGAGGCTGAAGTCAGCAGGAAAGCCTGCAGCCCCCAGGTCTGTGGGGCTATGGAAGCGGTTCCCAAAGTGCTTTAGAACAAGGCCTAGATTTCCCTCCTGGCTCCTTGGGCGGGGGACCCATCTCCAGCCATAGACCATTTTTGTGCCTAGCACGGCGCCAAGTGGGAAAGGGTGGCTTTGAGGCTGAAGGCAGCAGGAAAGCCTGCAGCCCCCAGGTCTGTGGGCCTACGCAAGCGGTTCCCAAAGAGCTTTAGAACAAGGCATAGTTTTCCCTGCTGGCTCTTTTGGGGGGAGACATATCTCCAGCCATAGGCCATTTTTGTGCCTAGCGCGGCGCCAAGTGGGAAAGGGTGGTGTCGAGGCTGAAGGCAGCAGGAGAGCCTGCAGCCCCCAGGTCTGTGGGGCTACGCAAGCGGTTCCCAAAGAGCTTTAGAACAAGGCATAGTTTTCACTGCTGGCTCTTTGGGCGGGGGACCCATCTCCAGCCGTATGGCCATTTTTGAGCCTGGCCCGGCGCCAAGTGGGAAAGGGTGGTGTCGAGGCTGAAGGCAGCAGGAAAGCCTGCAGCCCCCAGGTCTGTGGGGCTACGCAAGCGGTTCCCAAAGAGCTTTAGAACAAGGCATAGTTTTCCCTGCTGGCTCTTTTGGGGGGAGACATATCTCCAGCCATAGGCCATTTTTGTGCCTAGCGCGGCGCCAAGTGGGAAAGGGTGTTGTCGAGGCTGAAAGCAGCAGGAGAGCCTGCAGCCCCCAGGTCTGTGGGGCCAAGCAAGCGGTTCCCAAAGAGCTTTAGAACAAGGCATAGTTTTCCCTGATGGCTCTTTGGGCGGGCGACCCATCTCCAGCCGTATGTCCATTTTTGTGCCTGGCGCGGTGCGTAGTGGTAAAGGGTGGTTTTGACGCTGAAGGCAGCAGGAAAGCCCGCAGCCCCCAGGTCTGTGGGGCCAAGCAAGCGGTTCCCAAAGAGCTTTAGAACAAGGCATAGTTTTCCCTGATGGCTCTTTGGGCATGGGACCCATCTCCACCCATAGGCCATTTTTGTGCCTGGCGCGACGCCAAGTAGGAAAGGGTGGCTTTGAGGCTGAAGGCAGCAGGAAAGCACGCAGCCCCCAGGTCTGTGGGGCTACGCAAGCGGTTCCCAAAGAGCTTTAGAACAAGGCATAGTTTTCCCTGATGGCTCTTTGGGCATGGGACCCATCTCCAGCCGTATGGCCATTTTTGTGCCTGGCGCGGTGCGTAGTGGGAAAGGGTGGTTTTGAGGCTGAAGGCAGCAGGAAAGCCCGCAGCCCCCAGGTCTGTGGGGCTACGCAAGCGGTTCCCAAAGAGCTTTAGAACAAGGCATAGTTTTCCCTGCTGGCTCTTTGGGCGGGGGACCCATCTCCAGCCATAGGCCATTTTTGTGCCTGGCGCGACGCCAAGTGGGAAAGGGTGGCTTTGAGGCTGAAGGTAGCAGGAAAGCCTGCAGCCCCCAGGTCTGTGGGGCTACGCAAGCGGTTCCCAAAGAGCTTTAGAACAAGGCATAGTTTTCCCTGCTGGCTCCTTGGGAGGGGGACCCATCTCCAGCCATATGGCCATTTTTGAGCCTGGCGCGGCGCCAAGTGGGGAAGGGTGGTGTCGAGTCTGAAGGCAGCAGGAAAGCCCGCAGCCCCCAGGTCTGTGGGGCTACGCAAGCGGTTCCCAAAGAGCTTTAGAACAAGGCATAGTTTTCCCTGCTGGCTCTTAGGGCATGGGACCCATCTCCAGCCATAGGCCATTTTTGTGCCTGATGGGGCGCCAAGTGGGAAAGGGTGGCTTTGAGGCTGAAGGCAGCAGGAAAGCCTGCAGCCCCCAGGTCTGTGGGCCTATGCAAGCGGTTCCCAAAGAGCTTTAGAACAAGGCATAGTTTTCCCTGCTGGCTCTTTGGGCGGGGGACCCATCTCCAGCCGTATGGCCATTTTTGTGCCTGGCCCGGCGCCAAGTGGGAAAGGGTGCTGTCGAGGCTGAAGGCAGCAGGAAAGCCCGCAGCCCCCAGGTCTGTGGGGCTAAGCAAGCGGTTCCCAAAGAGCTTTAGAACAAGGCATAGTTTTCACTGCTGGCTCTTTGGGCGGGGGACCCATCTCCAGCCGTATGGCCATTTTTGAGCCTGGCGTGGCGCCAAGCGGGAAAGGGTGGTTTTGAGGCTGAAGGCAGCAGGAAAGCCCGCAGCCCCCAGGTCTGTGGGGCTACGCAAGCGGTTCCCAAAGAGCTTTAGAACAAGGCATAGTTTTCCCTGCTGGCTCTTTGGGCGGGGGACCCATCTCCAGCCGTATGGCCATTTTTGTGCCTGATGCGGCGCCAAGTGGGAAAGGGTGCTGTCGAGGCTGAAGGCAGCAGGAAAGCCCGCAGCCCCCAGGTCTGTGGGGCCAAGCAAGCGGTTCCCAAAGAGCTTTAGAACAAGGCATAGTTTTCCCTGCTGGCTCTTTGGGCGGGGGACCCATCTCCAGCCATAGGCCATTTTTGTGCCTGGCGCGACGCCAAGTGGGAAAGGGTGGCTTTGAGGCTGAAGGTAGCATGAAAGCCTGGAGCCCCCAGGTCTGTGGGGCTACGCAAGCGGTTCCCAAAGAGCTTTAGAACAAGGCATAGTTTTCCCTGATGGCTCTTTGGGCGGGGGACCCATCTCCAGTCGTATGGCTATTTTTATGCCTGGCGCGGTGCGTAGTGGGAAAGGGTGGTTTTGAGGCTGAAGGCAGCAGGAAAGCCCGCAGCCCCCAGGTCTGTGGGGCTACGCAAGCGGTTCCCAAAGAGCTTTAGAACAAGGCATAGTTTTCCCTGCTGGCTCTTTGGGTGGGGGACCCATCTCCAGCCGTATGGCCATTTTTGTGCCTGGCGCGGTGCGTAGTGGGAAAGGGTGGTTTTGAGGCTGAAGGCAGCAGGAAAGCCCGCAGCCCCCAGGTCTGTGGGGCTACGCAAGCGGTTCCCAAAGAGCTTTAGAACAAGGCATAGTTTTCCCTGCTGGCTCTTTGGGCGGGGGACCCATCTCCAGCCGTATGGCCATTTTTGTGCCTGATGCGGCGCCAAGTGGGAAAGGGTGCTCTCGAGGCTGAAGGCAGCAGGAAAGCCCGCAGCCCCCAGGTCTGTGGGGCCAAGCAAGCGGTTCCCAAAGAGCTTTAGAACAAGGCATAGTTTTCCCTGCTGGCTCTTTGGGCGGGGGACCCATCTCCAGCCATAGGCCATTTTTGTGCCTGGCGCGACGCCAAGTGGGAAAGGGTGGCTTTGAGGCTGAAGGTAGCATGAAAGCCTGGAGCCCCCAGGTCTGTGGGGCTACGCAAGCGGTTCCCAAAGAGCTTTAGAACAAGGCATAGTTTTCCCTGCTGGCTCCTTGGGCGGGGGACCCATCTCCAGCCGTATGGCCATTTTTGTGCCTGGCGCGGCGCCAAGTGGGGAAGGGTGGTGTCGAGTCTGAAGGCAGCAGGAAAGCCCGCAGCCCCCAGGTCTGTGGGGCTACGCAAGCGGTTCCCAAAGAGCTTTAGAACAAGGCCTAGTTTTCCCTGCTGGCTCTTTGGGCAGGGGACCCATCTCCAGCCGTATGGCCATTTTTGTGCCTCATGCGGCGCCAAGTGGGAAAGGGTGGTGTCGAGGCTGAAGTCAGCAGGAAAGCCTGCAGCCCCCAGGTCTGTGGGGCTACGCAAGCGGTTCCCAAAGTGCTTTAGAACAAGGCCTAGATTTCCCTGCTGGCTCCTTGGGCGGGGGACCCATCTCCAGCCATAGACCATTTTTGTGCCTAGCGCGGCGCCAAGTGGGAAAGGGTGGCTTTGAGGCTGAAGGCAGCAGGAAAGCCTGCAGCCCCCAGGTCTGTGGGGCCAAGCAAGCGGTTCCCAAAGAGCTTTAGAACAAGGCATGGTTTTCCCTGATGGCTCTTTGGGCATGGGACCCATCTCCAGCCGTATGGCCATTTTTGTGCCTGGCGCGACGCCAAGTAGGAAAGGGTGGCTTTGAGGCTGAAGGCAGCAGGAAAGCACGCAGCCCCCAGGTCTGTGGGGCTACGCAAGCGGTTCCCAAAGAGCTTTAGAACAAGGCATAGTTTTCCCTGATGGCTCTTTGGGCATGGGACCCATCTCCAGCCGTATGGCCATTTTTGTGCCTGGCGCGGGGCGTAGTGGGAAAGGGTGGTTTTGAGGCTGAAGGCAGCAGGAAAGCCCGCAGCCCCCAGGTCTGTGGGGCTACGCAAGCGGTTCCCAAAGAGCTTTAGAACAAGGCATAGTTTTCCCTGCTGGCTCTTTGGGCGGGGGACCCATCTCCAGCCGTATGGCCATTTTTGTCCCTGGCCCGGCGCCAAGTGGGAAAGGGTGGTGTCGAGGCTGAAGGCAGGAGCAAAGCCTGCAGCCCTAAGGTCTGTGGGGCTACGCAAGCGGTTCCCAAAAGGCTTTAGAACAAGGCATAGTTTTCCCTGCTGGCTCTTTGGGCATGGGACCCATCTCCAGCCATAGGCCATTTTTGTGCCTGCCGCGGTGCCAAGTGGGAAAGGGTGGTGTCGAGGCTGAAGGCAGCAGGAAAGCCTGCAGCCCCCAGGTCTGTGGGGCTACGCAAGCGGTTCCCAAAGAGCTTTAGAACAAGGCCTAGTTTTCCCTGCTGGCTCTTTGGGCGGGGGACCCATCTCCAGCCATAGGCCATTATTGTGCCTGGCGCGGTGCCAAGTGGGAAAGGGTGTCTTTGAGGCTGAAGGCAGCAGGAAAGCCTGCAGCCCCCAGGTCTGTGGGGCTACGCAAGCGGTTCCCAAAGAGCTTTAGAACAAGGCATAGTTTTCCCTGCTTGTTCTTTGGGCGGGGGACCCATCTCCAGCCGTATGGCCATTTTTGTGCCTGGCGCGGCGCCAAGTGGGAAAGGGTGTTTTTGAGGGTGAAGGCAGCAGGAAAGCCCGCAGCCCCCAGGTCTGTGGGGCTACGCAAGCGGTTCCCAAAGAGCTTTAGAACAAGGCATAGTTTTCACTGCTGGCTCTTTGGGCATGGGACCCATCTCCAGCCGTATGGCCATTTTTGTGCCTGGCGCGACGCCAAGTGGGAAAGGGTGGCTTTGAGGCTGAAGGCAGCAGGAAAGCCCGCAGCCCCCAGGTCTGTGGGGCTACGCAAGCGGTTCCCAAAGAGCTTTAGAACAAGGCATAGTTTTCACTGCTGGCTCTTTGGGCATGGGACCCATCTCCAGCCGTATGGCCATTTTTGTGCCTGGCGCGGTGCGTAGTGGGAAAGGGTGGTTTTGACGCTGAAGGCAGCAGGAAAGCCCGCAGCCCCCAGGTCTGTGGGGCTACGCAAGCGGTTCCCAAAGAGCTTTAGAACAAGGCATAGTTTTCCCTGCTGGCTCTTTGGGCGGGGGACCCATCTCCAGCCGTATGGCCATTTTTGTGCCTGGCGCGGCGCCAAGTGGGATAGGGTGGCTTTGAGGCTGAAGGCAGCAGCAAAGCCTGCAGCCCTAAGGTCTGTGGGGCTACGCAAGCGGTTCCCAAAGAGCTTTAGAACAAGGCATAGTTTTCCCTGCTGGCTCTTTGGGCATGGGACCCATCTCCAGCCATAGGCCATTTTTGTGCCTGGCGCGGTGCCAAGTGGGAAAGGGTGCTGTCGAGGCTGAAGGCAGCAGGAAAGCCTGCAGCCGCCAGGTCTGTGAGGCTACGCAAGCGGTTCCCAAAGAGCTTTAGAACAAGGCCTAGTTTTCCCTGCTGGCTCTTTGGGCGGGGGACCCATCTCCAGCCGTATGGCTATTTTTGTGCCTGGCGCGGTGCGTAGTGGGAAAGGGTGGTTTTGAGGCTGAAGGCAGCAGGAAAGCCCGCAGCCCCCAGGTCTGTGGGGCTATGCAAGCGGTTCCCAAAGAGCTTTAGAACAAGGCATAGTTTTCCCTGCTGGCTCTTTGGGCGGGGGAGCCATCTCCAGCCATAGACCATTTTTGTGCCTGGCGCGGTGCGTAGTGGGAAAGGGTGGTTTTGAGGCTGAAGGCAGCAGGAAAGCCCGCAGCCCCCAGGTCTGTGGGGCTACGCAAGCGGTTCCCAAAGAGCTTTAGAACAAGGCATAGTTTTCCCTGCTGGCTCTTTTGGCAGGGGACCCATCTCCAGCCGTATGGCCATTTTTGTCCCTGGCGCGGCGCCAAGTGGGAAAGGGTGGTGTCGAGGCTGAAGGCAGCAGCAAAGCCTGCAGCCCCCAGGTCTGTGGGGCCAAGCAAGCGGTTCAAAAAGAGCTTTAGAACAAGGCATAATTTTCCCTGATGGCTCTTTGGGCATGGGACCCATCTCCAGCCATAGGCCATTTTTGTGCCTGGCGCGACGCCAAGTGGGAAAGGGTGCTGTCGAGGCTGAAGGCAGCAGGAAAGCCCGCAGCCCCCAGGTCTGTGGGGCTACGCAAGCGGTTCCCAAAGAGCTTTAGAACAAGGCATAGTTTTCCCTGATGGCTCTTTGGGCATGGGACCCATCTCCAGCCGTATGGCCATTTTTGTGCCTGATGCGGCGCCAAGTGGGATAGGGTGGCTTTGAGGCTGAAGGCAGGAGCAAAGCCTGCAGCCCTAAGGTCTGTGGGGCTACGCAAGCGGTTCCCAAAGAGCTTTAGAACAAGGCATAGTTTTCCCTGCTGGCTCTTTGGGCGGGGGACCCATCTCCAGCCGTATGGCCATTTTTGTGCCTGATGCGGCGCCAAGTGGGAAAGGGTCCTGTGGAGGCTGAAGGCAGCAGGAAAGCCCGCAGCCCCCAGGTCTGTGGGGCCAAGCAAGCGGTTCCCAAAGAGCTTTAGAACAAGGCATAGTTTTCCCTGCTGGCTCTTTGGGCGGGGGACCCATCTCCAGCCATAGGCCATTTTTGTGCCTGGCGCGACGCCAAGTGGGAAAGGGTGGCTTTGAGGCTGAAGGTAGCAGGAAAGCCTGCAGCCCCCAGGTCTGTGGGGCTACGCAAGCGGTTCCCAAAGAGCTTTAGAACAAGGCATAGTTTTCCCTGCAGGCTCCTTGGGAGGGGGACCCATCTCCAGCCATATGGCCATTTTTGAGCCTGGCGCGGCGCCAAGTGGGGAAGGGTGGTGTCGAGTCTGAAGGCAGCAGGAAAGCCCGCAGCCCCCAGGTCTGTGGGGCTACGCAAGCGGTTCCCAAAGAGCTTTAGAACAAGGCATAGTTTTCCCTGCTGGCTCTTAGGGCATGGGACCCATCTCCAGCCATAGGCCATTTTTGTGCCTGATGGGGCGCCAAGTGGGAAAGGGTGGCTTTGAGGCTGAAGGCAGCAGGAAAGCCTGCAGCCCCCAGGTCTGTGGAGCTACGCAAGCGGTTCCCAAAGAGCTTTAGAACAAGGCATAGTTTTCCCTGATGGCTCTTTGGGCGGGGGACCCATCTCCAGCCATAGGCCATTTTTGTGCCTGGCGCGACGCCAAGTGGGAAAGGGTGGCTTTGAGGCTGAAGGTAGCAGGAAAGCCTGGAGCCCCCAGGTCTGTGGGGCTACGCAAGCGGTTCCCAAAGAGCTTTAGAACAAGGCATAGTTTTCCCTGATGGCTCTTTGGGCGGGGGACCCATCTCCAGTCGTATGGCTATTTTTATGCCTGGCGCGGTGCGTAGTGGGAAAGGGTGGTTTTGAGGCTGAAGGCAGCAGGAAAGCCCGCAGCCCCCAGGTCTGTGGGGCTACGCAAGCGGTTCCCAAAGAGCTTTAGAACAAGGCATAGTTTTCCCTGCTGGCTCTTTGGGTGGGGGACCCATCTCCAGCCGTATGGCCATTTTTGTGCCTGGCGCGGTGCGTAGTGGGAAAGGGTGGTTTTGAGGCTGAAGGCAGCAGGAAAGCCCGCAGCCCCCAGGTCTGTGGGGCTATGCAAGCGGTTCCCAAAGAGCTTTAGAACAAGGCATAGTTTTCCCTGCTGGCTCTTTGGGCGGGGGACCCATCTCCAGCCGTATGGCCATTTTTGTGCCTGATGCGGCGCCAAGTGGGAAAGGGTGCTCTCGAGGCTGAAGGCAGCAGGAAAGCCCGCAGCCCCCAGGTCTGTGGGGCCAAGCAAGCGGTTCCCAAAGAGCTTTAGAACAAGGCATAGTTTTCCCTGATGGCTCTTTGGGCGGGGGACCCATCTCCAGCCATAGGCCATTTTTGTGCCTGGCGCGACGCCAAGTGGGAAAGGGTGGCTTTGAGGCTGAAGGTAGCATGAAAGCCTGGAGCCCCCAGGTCTGTGGGGCTACGCAAGCGGTTCCCAAAGAGCTTTAGAACAAGGCATAGTTTTCCCTGCTGGCTCCTTGGGCGGGGGACCCATCTCCAGCCGTATGGCCATTTTTGTGCCTGGCGCGGCGCCAAGTGGGGAAGGGTGGTGTCGAGTCTGAAGGCAGCAGGAAAGCCCGCAGCCCCCAGGTCTGTGGGGCCAAGCAAGCGGTTCCCAAAGAGCTTTAGAACAAGGCCTAGTTTTCCCTGCTGGCTCTTTGGGCAGGGGACCCATCTCCAGCCGTATGGCCATTTTTGTGCCTCATGCGGCGCCAAGTGGGAAAGGGTGGTGTCGAGGCTGAAGTCAGCAGGAAAGCCTGCAGCCCCCAGGTCTGTGGGTCTATGGAAGCGGTTCCCAAAGTGCTTTAGAACAAGGCCTAGATTTCCCTGCTGGCTCCTTGGGCGGGGGACCCATCTCCAGCCATAGACCATTTTTGTGCCTAGCGCGGCGCCAAGTGGGAAAGGGTGGCTTTGAGGCTGAAGGCAGCAGGAAAGCCTGCAGCCCCCAGGTCTGTGGGCCTACGCAAGCGGTTCCCAAAGAGCTTTAGAACAAGGCATAGTTTTCCCTGCTGGCTCTTTTGGGGGGAGACATATCTCCAGCCATAGGCCATTTTTGTGCCTAGCGCGGCGCCAAGTGGGAAAGGGTGTTGTCGAGGCTGAAGGCAGCAGGAGAGCCTGCAGCCCCCAGGTCTGTGGGGCCAAGCAAGCGGTTCCCAAAGAGCTTTAGAACAAGGCATAGTTTTCACTGCTGGCTCTTTGGGCGGGGGACCCATCTCCAGCCGTATGGCCATTTTTGAGCCTGGCCCGGCGCCAAGTGGGAAAGGGTGGTGTCGAGGCTGAAGGCAGCAGGAAAGCCTGCAGCCCCCAGGTCTGTGGGGCTACGCAAGCGGTTCCCAAAGAGCTTTAGAACAAGGCATAGTTTTCCCTGCTGGCTCTTTTGGGGGGAGACATATCTCCAGCCATAGGCCATTTTTGTGCCTAGCGCGGCGCCAAGTGGGAAAGGGTGTTGTCGAGGCTGAAGGCAGCAGGAGAGCCTGCAGCCCCCAGGTCTGTGGGGCCAAGCAAGCGGTTCCCAAAGAGCTTTAGAACAAGGCATAGTTTTCCCTGATGGCTCTTTGGGCGGGCGACCCATCTCCAGCCGTATGTCCATTTTTGTGCCTGGCGCGGTGCGTAGTGGTAAAGGGTGGTTTTGACGCTGAAGGCAGCAGGAAAGCCCGCAGCCCCCAGGTCTGTGGGGCCAAGCAAGCGGTTCCCAAAGAGCTTTAGAACAAGGCATAGTTTTCCCTGATGGCTCTTTGGGCATGGGACCCATCTCCAGCCATAGGCCATTTTTGTGCCTGGCGCGACGCCAAGTAGGAAAGGGTGGCTTTGAGGCTGAAGGCAGCAGGAAAGCACGCAGCCCCCAGGTCTGTGGGGCTACGCAAGCGGTTCCCAAAGAGCTTTAGAACAAGGCATAGTTTTCCCTGATGGCTCTTTGGGCATGGGACCCATCTCCAGCCGTATGGCCATTTTTGTGCCTGGCGCGGTGCGTAGTGGGAAAGGGTGGTTTTGAGGCTGAAGGCAGCAGGAAAGCCCGCAGCCCCCAGGTCTGTGCGGCTACGCAAGCGGTTCCCAAAGAGCTTTAGAACAAGGCATAGTTTTCCCTGCTGGCTCTTTGGGCGGGGGACCCATCTCCAGCCGTATGGCCATTTTTGTCCCTGGCCCGGCGCCAAGTGGGAAAGGGTGGTGTCGAGGCTGAAGGCAGGAGCAAAGCCTGCAGCCCTAAGGTCTGTGGGGCTACGCAAGCGGTTCCCAAAGAGCTTTAGAACAAGGCATAGTTTTCCCTGCTGGCTCTTTGGGCATGGGACCCATCTCCAGCCATAGGCCATTTTTGTGCCTGCCGCGGTGCCAAGTGGGAAAGGGTGGTGTCGAGGCTGAAGGCAGCAGGAAAGCCTGCAGCCCCCAGGTCTGTGGGGCTACGCAAGCGGTTCCCAAAGAGCTTTAGAACAAGGCCTAGTTTTCCCTGCTGGCTCTTTGGGCGGGGGACCCATCTCCAGCCATAGGCCATTATTGTGCCTGGCGCGGTGCCAAGTGGGAAAGGGTGTCTTTGAGGCTGAAGGCAGCAGGAAAGCCTGCAGCCCCCAGGTCTGTGGGGCTACGCAAGCGGTTCCCAAAGAGCTTTAGAACAAGGCATAGTTTTCCCTGCTTGTTCTTTGGGCGGGGGACCCATCTCCAGCCGTATGGCCATTTTTGTGCCTGGCGCGGCGCCAAGTGGGAAAGGGTGTTTTTGAGGGTGAAGGCAGCAGGAAAGCCTGCAGCCCCCAGGTCTGTGGGGCTACGCAAGCGGTTCCCAAAGAGCTTTAGAACAAGGCATAGTTTTCACTGCTGGCTCTTTGGGCATGGGACCCATCTCCAGCCGTATGGCCATTTTTGTGCCTGGCGCGGTGCGTAGTGGGAAAGGGTGGTTTTGACGCTGAAGGCAGCAGGAAAGCCCGCAGCCCCCAGGTCTGTGGGGCTACGCAAGCGGTTCCCAAAGAGCTTTAGAACAAGGCATAGTTTTCCCTGCTGGCTCTTTGGGCGGGGGACCCATCTCCAGCCGTATGGCCATTTTTGTGCCTGGCGCGGCGCCAAGTGGGATAGGGTGGCTTTGAGGCTGAAGGCAGCAGCAAAGCCTGCAGCCCTAAGGTCTGTGGGGCTACGCAAGCGGTTCCCAAAGAGCTTTAGAACAAGGCATAGTTTTCCCTGCTGGCTCTTTGGGCATGGGACCCATCTCCAGCCATAGGCCATTTTTGTGCCTGGCGCGGTGCCAAGTGGGAAAGGGTGCTGTCGAGGCTGAAGGCAGCAGGAAAGCCTGCAGCCCCCAGGTCTGTGAGGCTACGCAAGCGGTTCCCAAAGAGCTTTAGAACAAGGCCTAGTTTTCCCTGCTGGCTCTTTGGGCGGGGGACCCATCTCCAGCCGTATGGCTATTTTTGTGCCTGGCGCGGCGCCAAGTGGGAAAGGGTGGTTTTGAGGCTGAAGGCAGCAGCAAAGCCTGCAGCCCCCAGGTCTGTGGGGCTACGCAAGCGGTTCCCAAAGAGCTTTAGAACAAGGCATAGTTTTCCCTGCTGGCTCTTTGGGCGGGGGACCCATCTCCAGCTGTATGGCCATTTTTATGCCTGGCGCGGCGCCAAGTGGGAAAGGGTGGTGTCGAGGCTGAAGGCAGCAGGAAAGCCCGCATCCCCCAGGTCTGTGGGGCTACGCAAGCGGTTCCCAAAGAGCTTTAGAACAAGGCATAGTTTTCCCTGCTGGCTCTTTGGGCGGGGGACCCATCTCCAGCCGTATGGCCATTTTTGTGCCTGGCGCGGCGCCAAGTGGGAAAGGGTGGTGTCGAGGCTGAAGGCAGCAGGAAAGCCTGCAGCCCCCAGGTCTGTGGGGCTACGCAAGTGGTTCCCAAAGAGCTTTAGAACAAGGCATAGTTTTCCCTGCTGGCTCCTTGGGCGGGGGACCCATCTCCAGCCGTATGGCCATTTTTGGGCCTGGCGAGGCACCAAGTGGGAAAGGGTGGTGTCGAGTCTGAAGGCAGCAGGAAAGCCCGCAGCCCCCAGGTCTGTGGGGCTACGCAAGCGGTTCCCAAAGAGCTTTAGAACAAGGCATAGTTTTCCCTGCTGGCTCTTTGGGCGGGGGACCCATCTCCAGCCGTATGGCCATTTTTGAGCCTGGCGCGGCACCAAGTGGGAAAGGGTGGCTTTGAGGCTGAAGGCAGCAGGAAAGCCTGCAGCCCCCAGGTCTGTGGGGCTACGCAAGCGATTCCCAAAGAGCTTTAGAACAAGGCATAGTTTTCCCTGCTGGCTCTTTGGGCGGGGGACCCATCTCCAGTCGTATGGCTATTTTTATGCCTGGCGCGGTGCGTAGTGGGAAAGGGTGGTTTTGAGGCTGAAGGCAGCAGGAAAGCCCGCAGCCCCCAGGTCTGTGGGGCTACGCAAGCGGTTCCCAAAGAGCTTTAGAACAAGGCATAGTTTTCCCTGCTGGCTCTTTGGGTGGGGGACCCATCTCCAGCCGTATGGCCATTTTTGTGCCTGGCGCGGCGCCAAGTGGGAAAGGGTGGTTTTGAGGCTGAAGGCAGCAGGAAAGCCCGCAGCCCCCAGGTCTGTGGGGCTACGCAAGCGGTTCCCAAAGAGCTTTAGAACAAGGCATAGTTTTCCCTGCTGGCTCTTTGGGCGGGGGACCCATCTCCAGCCGTATGGCCATTTTTGTGCCTAGCGCGGCGCCAAGTGGGAAAGGGTGCTGTCGAGGCTGAAGGCAGCAGGAAAGCCCGCAGCCCCCAGGTCTGTGGGGCCAAGCAAGCGGTTCCCAAAGAGCTTTAGAACAAGGCATAGTTTTCCCTGATGGCTCTTTGGGCGGGGGACCCATCTCCAGCCATAGGCCATTTTTGTGCCTGGCGCGACGCCAAGTGGGAAAGGGTGGCTTTGAGGCTGAAGGTAGCAGGAAAGCCTGCAGCCCCCAGGTCTGTGGGGCTACGCAAGCGGTTCCCAAAGAGCTTTAGAACAAGGCATAGTTTTCCCTGCTGGCTCCTTGGGAGGGGGACCCATCTCCAGCCATATGGCCATTTTTGTGCCTGGCGCGGCGCCAAGTGGGGAAGGGTGGTGTCGAGTCTGAAGGCAGCAGGAAAGCCCGCAGCCCCCACGTCTGTGCAGCTACGCAAGCGGTTCCCAAAGAGCTTTAGAACAAGGCATAGTTTTCCCTGCTGGCTCTTTGGGCGGGGGACCCATCTCCAGCCGTATGGCCATTTTTGTGCCTCATGCGGCGCCAAGTGGGAAAGGGTGGTGTCGAGGCTGAAGGCAGCAGGAAAGCCTGCAGTCCCCAGGTCTGTGGGGCTATGGAAGCGGTTCTTAAACTGCTTTAGAACAAGGCCTAGATTTCCCTGCTGGCTCTTTGGGCGGGGGACCCATCTCCAGCCATAGACCATTTTTGTGCCTAGCGCGGCGCCAAGTGGGGAAGGGTGGTGTCGAGGCTGAAGGCAGCAGGAAAGCCCGCAGCCCCCAGGTCTGTGGGACAACGCAAGCGGTTCCCAAAGAGCTTTAGAACAAGGCATAGTTTTCCCTGCTGGCTCTTTGGGCATGGGACCCATCTCCAGCCATAGGCCATTTTTGTGCCTGATGGGGCGCCAAGTGGGAAAGGGTGGCTTTGAGGCTGAAGGCAGCAGGAAAGCCTGCAGCCCCCAGGTCTGTGGGCCTACACAAGCGGTTCCCAAAGAGCTTTAGAACAAGGCATAGTTTTCCCTGCTGGCTCTTTGGGCGGGGGACCCATCTCCAGCCGTATGGCCATTTTTGTGCCTGGCCCGGCGCCAAGTGGGAAAGGGTGGTGTCGAGGCTGAAGGCAGCAGGAAAGCCCGCAGCCCCCAGGTCTGTGGGGCTAAGCAAGCGGTTCCCAAAGAGCTTTAGAACAAGGCATAGTTTTCCCTGCTGGCTCTTTGGGCGGGGGACCCATCTCCAGCCGTATGGCCATTTTTGAGCCTGGCGTGGCGCCAAGCGGGAAAGGGTGGTGTCGAGGCTGAAGGCAGCAGGAAAGCCTGCAGCCCCCAGGTCTGTGGGGCTACGCAAGCGGTTCCCAAAGAGCTTTAGAACAAGGCATAGTTTTCCCTGCTGGCTCTTTTGGGGGGAGACATATCTCCAGCCATAGGCCATTTTTGTGCCTAGCGCGGCGCCAAGTGGGAAAGGGTGTTGTCGAGGCTTAAGGCAGCAGGAGAGCCTGCAGCCCCCAGGTCTGTGTTGCCAAGCAAGCGGTTCCCAAAGAGCTTTAGAACAAGGCATAGTTTTCCCTGCTGGCTCTTTTGGCAGGGGACCCATCTCCAGCCGTATGGCCATTTTTGTGCCTGGCGCGGCGCCAAGTGGGAAAGGGTGCTGTCGAGGCTGAAGGCAGCAGCAAAGCCTGCAGCCCCCAGGTCTGTGGGGCTACGCAAGCGGTTCCCAAAGAGCTTTAGAACAAGGCCTAGTTTTCCCTGCTGGCTCTTTGGGCGGGGGACCCATCTCCAGCCGTATGGCTATTTTTGTGCCTGGCGCGGTGCGTAGTGGGAAAGGGTGGTTTTGAGGCTGAAGGCAGCAGGAAAGCCCGCAGCCCCCAGGTCTGTGCGGCTATGCAAGCGGTTCCCAAAGAGCTTTAGAACAAGGCATAGTTTTCCCTGCTGGCTCTTTGGGCGGGGGACCCATCTCCAGCCGTATGGCCATTTTTGTGCCTGGCGCGGTGCGTAGTGGGAAAGGGTGGTTTTGAGGCTGAAGGCAGCAGGAAAGCCCGCAGCCCCCAGGTCTGTGCGGCTACGCAAGCGGTTCCCAAAGAGCTTTAGAACAAGGCATAGTTTTCCCTGCTGGCTCTTTGGGCGGGGGACCCATCTCCAGCCGTATGGCCATTTTTGTCCCTGGCCCGGCGCCAAGTGGGAAAGGGTGGTGTCGAGGCTGAAGGCAGCAGCAAAGCCTGCAGCCCCCAGGTCTGTGGGGCCAAGCAAGCGGTTCAAAAAGAGCTTTAGAACAAGGCATAGTTTTCCCTGATGGCTCTTTGGGCATGGGACCCATCTCCAGCCATAGGCCATTTTTGTGCCTGGCGCGGCGCCAAGTGGGAAAGGGTGGCTTTGAGGCTGAAGGCAGCAGGAAAGCCCGCAACCCCCAGGTCTGTGGGGCTACGCAAGCGGTTCCCAAAGAGCTTTAGAACAAGGCATAGTTTTCCCTGCTGGCTCTTTGGGCGGGGGATCCATCTCCAGCCATATGGCCATTTTTGTGCCTGGCGCGGCGCTAAGTGGGAAAGGGTGGTTTTGAGGCTGAAGGCAGCAGCAAAGCCTGCAGCCCCCAGGTCTGTGGGGCTACGCAAGCGGTTCCCAAAGAGCTTTAGAACAAGGCATAGTTTTCCCTGCTGGCTCTTTGGGCGGG
The DNA here is from genome assembly GCF_028500815.1 of Rissa tridactyla. Lineage (NCBI taxonomy): Eukaryota > Metazoa > Chordata > Aves > Charadriiformes > Laridae > Rissa > Rissa tridactyla. The sequence continues at coordinate 143,454 of NW_026529341.1, read as the reverse complement.
GGACCCATCTCCAGCCGTATGGCCATTTTTGTGCCTGATGCGGCGCCAAGTGGGAAAGGGTGCTGTCGAGGCTGAAGGCAGCAGGAAAGCCCGCAGCCCCCAGGTCTGTGGGGCCAAGCAAGCGGTTCCCAAAGAGCTTTAGAACAAGGCATAGTTTTCCCTGATGGCTCTTTGGGCGGGGGACCCATCTCCAGCCATAGGCCATTTTTGTGCCTGGCGCGACGCCAAGTGGGAAAGGGTGGCTTTGAGGCTGAAGGTAGCATGAAAGCCTGGAGCCCCCAGGTCTGTGGGGCTACGCAAGCGGTTCCCAAAGAGCTTTAGAACAAGGCATAGTTTTCCCTGATGGCTCTTTGGGCGGGGGACCCATCTCCAGTCGTATGGCTATTTTTATGCCTGGCGCGGTGCGTAGTGGGAAAGGGTGGTTTTGAGGTTGAAGGCAGCAGGAAAGCCCGCAGCCCCCAGGTCTGTGGGGCTACGCAAGCGGTTCCCAAAGAGCTTTAGAACAAGGCATAGTTTTCCCTGCTGGCTCTTTTGGGGGGAGACATATCTCCAGCCATAGGCCATTTTTGTGCCTAGCGCGGCGCCAAGTGGGAAAGGGTGTTGTCGAGGCTGAAGGCAGCAGGAGAGCCTGCAGCCCCCAGGTCTGTGGGGCCAAGCAAGCGGTTCCCAAAGAGCTTTAGAACAAGGCATAGTTTTCCCTGCTGGCTCTTTGGGCGGGCGACCCATCTCCAGCCGTATGTCCATTTTTGTGCCTGGCGCGGTGCGTAGTGGTAAAGGGTGGTTTTGACGCTGAAGGCAGCAGGAAAGCCCGCAGCCCCCAGGTCTGTGGGACCAAGCAAGCGGTTCCCAAAGAGCTTTAGAACAAGGCATAGTTTTCCCTGATGGCTCTTTGGGCATGGGACCCATCTCCAGCCATAGGCCATTTTTGTGCCTGGCGCGACGCCAAGTAGGAAAGGGTGGCTTTGAGGCTGAAGGCAGCAGGAAAGCCCGCAGCCCCCAGGTCTGTGGGGCTACGCAAGCGGTTCCCAAAGAGCTTTAGAACAAGGCATAGTTTTCCCTGATGGCTCTTTGGGCATGGGACCCATCTCCAGCCATAGGCCATTTTTGTGCCTGATGCGGCGCCAAGTGGGATAGGGTGGCTTTGAGGCTGAAGGCAGGAGCAAAGCCTGCAGCCCTAAGGTCTGTGGGGCTACGCAAGCGGTTCCCAAAGAGCTTTAGAACAAGGCATAGTTTTCCCTGCTGGCTCTTTGGGCATGGGACCCATCTCCAGCCGTATGGCCATTTTTGTGCCTGGCGCGGTGCCAAGTGGGAAAGGGTGCTGTCGAGGCTGAAGGCAGCAGGAAAGCCTGCAGCCCCCAGGTCTGTGGGGCTACGCAAGCGGTTCCCAAAGAGCTTTAGAACAAGGCCTAGTTTTCCCTGCTGGCTCTTTGGGCGGGGGACCCATCTCCAGCCGTATGGCTATTTTTGTGCCTGGCGCGGTGCGTAGTGGGAAAGGGTGGTTTTGAGGCTGAAGGCAGCAGGAAAGCCCGCAGCCCCCAGGTCTGTGGGGCTATGCAAGCGGTTCCCAAAGAGCTTTAGAACAAGGCATAGTTTTCCCTGCTGGCTCTTTGGGCATGGGACCCATCTCCAGCCGTATGGCCATTTTTGTGCCTGGCGCGGTGCCAAGTGGGAAAGGGTGCTGTCGAGGCTGAAGGCAGCAGGAAAGCCTGCAGCCCCCAGGTGTGTGGGGCTACGCAAGCGGTTCCCAAAGAGCTTTAGAACAAGGCCTAGTTTTCCCTGCTGGCTCTTTGGGCGGGGGACCCATCTCCAGCCGTATGGCTATTTTTGTGCCTGGCGCGGTGCGTAGTGGGAAAGGGTGGTTTTGAGGCTGAAGGCAGCAGGAAAGCCCGCAGCCCCCAGGTCTGTGGGGCTATGCAAGCGGTTCCCAAAGAGCTTTAGAACAAGGCATAGTTTTCCCTGCTGGCTCTTTGGGCGGGGGAGCCATCTCCAGCCATAGACCATTTTTGTGCCTGGCGCGGTGCGTAGTGGGAAAGGGTGGTTTTGAGGCTGAAGGCAGCAGGAAAGCCCGCAGCCCCCAGGTCTGTGGGGCTACGCAAGCGGTTCCCAAAGAGCTTTAGAACAAGGCATAGTTTTCCCTGCTGGCTCTTTTGGCAGGGGACCCATCTCCAGCCGTATGGCCATTTTTGTCCCTGGCGCGGCGCCAAGTGGGAAAGGGTGCTGTCGAGGCTGAAGGCAGCAGCAAAGCCTGCAGCCCCCAGGTCTGTGGGGCCAAGCAAGCGGTTCAAAAAGAGCTTTAGAACAAGGCATAATTTTCCCTGATGGCTCTTTGGGCATGGGACCCATCTCCAGCCATAGGCCATTTTTGTGCCTGGCGCGACGCCAAGTGGGAAAGGGTGCTGTCGAGTCTGAAGGCAGCAGGAAAGCCCGCAGCCCCCAGGTCTGTGGGGCTACGCAAGCGGTTCCCAAAGAGCTTTAGAACAAGGCATAGTTTTCCCTGATGGCTCTTTGGGCATGGGACCCATCTCCAGCCGTATGGCCATTTTTGTGCCTGATGCGGCGCCAAGTGGGATAGGGTGGCTTTGAGGCTGAAGGCAGGAGCAAAGCCTGCAGCCCTAAGGTCTGTGGGGCTACGCAAGCGGTTCCCAAAGAGCTTTAGAACAAGGCATAGTTTTCCCTGATGGCTCTTTGGGCATGGGACCCATCTCCAGCCGTATGGCCATTTTTGTGCCTGGCGCGGTGCCAAGTGGGAAAGGGTGCTGTCGAGGCTGAAGGCAGCAGGAAAGCCTGCAGCCCCCAGGTCTGTGGGGCTACGCAAGCGGTTCCCAAAGAGCTTTAGAACAAGGCCTAGTTTTCCCTGCTGGCTCTTTGGGCGGGGGACCCATCTCCAGCCGTATGGCTATTTTTGTGCCTGGCGCGGTGCGTAGTGGGAAAGGGTGGTTTTGAGGCTGAAGGCAGCAGGAAAGCCCGCAGCCCCCAGGTCTGTGGGGCTATGCAAGCGGTTCCCAAAGAGCTTTAGAACAAGGCATAGTTTTCCCTGCTGGCTCTTTGGGCGGGGGAGCCATCTCCAGCCATAGACCATTTTTGTGCCTGGCGCTGTGCGTAGTGGGAAAGGGTGGTTTTGAGGCTGAAGGCAGCAGGAAAGCCCGCAGCCCCCAGGTCTGTGGGGCTACGCAAGCGGTTCCCAAAGAGCTTTAGAACAAGGCATAGTTTTCCCTGCTGGCTCTTTTGGCAGGGGACCCATCTCCAGCCGTATGGCCATTTTTGTCCCTGGCGCGGCGCCAAGTGGGAAAGGGTGCTGTCGAGGCTGAAGGCAGCAGCAAAGCCTGCAGCCCCCAGGTCTGTGGGGCCAAGCAAGCGGTTCAAAAAGAGCTTTAGAACAAGGCATAATTTTCCCTGATGGCTCTTTGGGCATGGGACCCATCTCCAGCCATAGGCCATTTTTGTGCCTGGCGCGACGCCAAGTGGGAAAGGGTGCTGTCGAGGCTGAAGGCAGCAGGAAAGCCCGCAGCCCCCAGGTCTGTGGGGCTACGCAAGCGGTTCCCAAAGAGCTTTAGAACAAGGCATAGTTTTCCCTGATGGCTCTTTGGGCATGGGACCCATCTCCAGCCGTATGGCCATTTTTGTGCCTGGCGCGGTGCGTAGTGGGAAAGGGTGGTTTTGACGCTGAAGGCAGCAGGAAAGCCCGCAGCCCCCAGGTCTGTGGGGCTACGCAAGCGGTTCCCAAAGAGCTTTAGAACAAGGCATAGTTTTCCCTGCTGGCTCTTTGGGCGGGGGACCCATCTCCAGCCGTATGGCCATTTTTGAGCCTGGCGCGGCGCCAAGTGGGAAAGGGTGGTGTCGAGGCTGAAGGCAGGAGGAAAGCCTGCAGCCCTAAGGTCTGTGGGGCTACGCAAGCGGTTCCCAAAGAGCTTTAGAACAAGGCATAGTTTTCCCTGCTGGCTCTTTGGGCATGGGACCCATCTCCAGCCATAGGCCATTTTTGTGCCTGGCGCGGTGCCAAGTGGGAAAGGGTGCTGTCGGGGCTAAGGGCAGCAGGAAAGCCTGCAGCCCCCAGGTCTGTGGGGCTACGCAAGCGGTTCCCAAAGAGCTTTAAAACAAGGCATAGTTTTCCCAGCTGCCTCTTAGGGCATGGGACCCATCTCCAGCCGTATGGCCATTTTTGTGCCTGGCACGACGCCAAGTGGGAAAGGGTGCTGTCGGGGCTAAGGGCAGCAGGAAAGCCTGCAGCCCCCAGGTCTGTGGGGCTACGCAAGCGGTTCCCAAAGAGCTTTAAAACAAGGCATAGTTTTCCCAGCTGCCTCTTAGGGCATGGGACCCATCTCCAGCCATAGGCCATTTTTGTGCCTGGCGCGACGCCAAGTGGGAAAGGGTGCTGTCGAGGCTGAAGGCAGCAGCAAAGCCTGCAGCCCCCAGGTCTGTGGGGCCAAGCAAGCGGTTCAAAAAGAGCTTTAGAACAAGGCATAATTTTCCCTGATGGCTCTTTGGGCATGGGATCCATCTCCAGCCATAGGCCATTTTTGTGCCTGGCGCGACGCCAAGTGGGAAAGGGTGCTGTCGAGGCTGAAGGCAGCAGGAAAGCCCGCAGCCCCCAGGTCTGTGGGGCTACGCAAGCGGTTCCCAAAGAGCTTTAGAACAAGGCATAGTTTTCCCTGATGGCTCTTTGGGCATGGGACCCATCTCCAGCCGTATGGCCATTTTTGTGCCTGGCGCGGTGCGTAGTGGGAAAGGGTGGTTTTGACGCTGAAGGCAGCAGGAAAGCCCGCAGCCCCCAGGTCTGTGGGGCTACGCAAGCGGTTCCCAAAGAGCTTTAGAACAAGGCATAGTTTTCCCTGCTGGCTCTTTGGGCGGGGGACCCATCTCCAGCCGTATGGCCATTTTTGAGCCTGGCGCGGCGCCAAGTGGGAAAGGGTGGTGTCGAGGCTGAAGGCAGGAGCAAAGCCTGCAGCCCTAAGGTCTGTGGGGCTACGCAAGCGGTTCCCAAAGAGCTTTAGAACAAGGCATAGTTTTCCCTGCTGGCTCTTTGGGCATGGGACCCATCTCCAGCCATAGGCCATTTTTGTGCCTGGCGCGACGCCAAGTGGGAAAGGGTGCTGTCGAGGCTGAAGGCAGCAGGAAAGCCTGCAGCCCCCAGGTCTGTGGGGCTACGCAAGCGGTTCCCAAAGAGCTTTAGAACAAGGCCTAGTTTTCCCTGCTGGCTCTTTGGGCGGGGGACCCATCTCCAGCCGTATGGCCATTTTTGTGCCTGGCGCGGTGCGTAGTGGGAAAGGGTGGTTTTGAGGCTGAAGGCAGCAGGAAAGCCTGCAGCCCCCAGGTCTGTGGGGCTATGCAAGCGGTTCCCAAAGAGCTTTAGAACAAGGCATAGTTTTCCCTGCTGGCTCTTTGGGCGGGGGACCCATCTCCAGCCGTATGGCCATTTTTGTGCCTGGCGCGGTGCGTAGTGGGAAAGGGTAGTTTTGAGGCTGAAGGCAGCAGGAAAGCCCGCAGCCCCCAGGTCTGTGGGGCTACGCAAGCGGTTCCCAAAGAGCTTTAGAACAAGGCATAGTTTTCCCTGCTGGCTCTTTGGGCGGGGGACCCATCTCCAGCCGTATGGCCATTTTTGGGCCTGGCGAGGCACCAAGTGGGAAAGGGTGGTGTCGAGGCTGAAGGCAGCAGCAAAGCCCGCAGCCCCCAGGTCTGTGGGGCTACGCAAGCGGTTTCCAAAGAGCTTTAGAACAAGGCATAGTTTTCCCTGCTGGCTCTTTGGGCGGGGGACCCATCTCCAGCCGTATGGCCATTTTTGAGCCTGGCGCGGCGCCAAGTGGGAAAGGGTTGCTTTGAGGCTGAAGGCAGGAGCAAAGCCTGCAGCCCCAAGGTCTGTGGGGCTACGCAAGCGGTTCCCAAAGAGCTTTAGAACAAGGCATAGTTTTCCCTGATGGCTCTTTGGGCATGGGACCCATCTCCAGTCGTATGGCTATTTTTATGCCTGGCGCGGTGCGTAGTGGGAAAGGGTGGTTTTGAGGCTGAAGGCAGCAGGAAAGCCCGCAGCCCCCAGGTCTGTGGGGCTACGCAAGCGGTTCCCAAAGAGCTTTAGAACAAGGCATAGTTTTCCCTGCTGGCTCTTTGGGCGGGGGACCCATCTCCAGCCGTATGGCCATTTTTGTGCCTGGCGCGGCGCCAAGTGGGAAAGGGTGGCTTTGAGCCTGAAGGCAGGAGGAAAGCCCGCAGCCCCCAGGTCTGTGGGGCTACGCAAGCGGTTCCCAAAGAGCTTTAGAACAAGGCATAGTTTTCCCTGCTGGCTCTTTGGGCGGGGGACCCATCTCCAGCCGTATGGCCATTTTTGTGCCTGATGCGGCGCCAAGTGGGAAAGGGTGCTGTCGAGGCTGAAGGCAGCAGGAAAGCCCGCAGCCCCCAGGTCTGTGGGGCCAAGCAAGCGGTTCCCAAAGAGCTTTAGAACAAGGCATAGTTTTCCCTGATGGCTCTTTGGGCATGGGACCCATCTCCAGCCATAGGCCATTTTTGTGCCTGGCGCGACGCCAAGTGGGAAAGGGTGGCTTTGAGGCTGAAGGCAGCAGGAAAGCCTGCAGCCCCCAGGTCTGTGGGGCTACGCAAGCGGTTCCCAAAGAGCTTTAGAACAAGGCATAGTTTTCCCTGCTGGCTCCTTGGGCGGGGGACCCATCTCCAGCCATATGGCCATTTTTGAGCCTGGCGCGGCGCCAAGTGCGGAAGGGTGGTGTCGAGTCTGAAGGGAGCAGGAAAGCCCGCAGCCCCCAGGTCTGTGGGGCTACGCAAGCGGTTCCCAAAGAGCTTTAGAACAAGGCATAGTTTTCCCTGCTGGCTCTTTGGGCGGGGGACCCATCTCCAGCCGTATGGCCATTTTTGTGCCTGATGCGGCGCCAAGTGGGAAAGGGTGGTGTCGAGGCTGAAGGCAGCAGGAAAGCCTGCAGCCCCCAGGTCTGTGGGGCTATGGAAGCGGTTCCCAAAGTGCTTTAGAACAAGGCCTAGATTTCCCTGCTCGCTCTTTGGGCGGGGGACCCATCTCCAGCCATAGACCATTTTTGTGCCTAGCGCGGCGCCAAGTGGGAAAGGGTGGTGTCGAGGCTGAAGGCAGCAGGAAAGCCCGCAGCCCCCAGGTCTGTGGGTCTACGCAAGCGGTTCCCAAAGAGCTTTAGAACAAGGCATAGTTTTCCCTGCTGGCTCTTAGGGCATGGGACCCATCTCCAGCCGTATGGCCATTTTTGTGCCTGATGGGGCGCCAAGTGGGAAAGGGTGGCTTTGAGGCTGAAGGCAGCAGGAAAGCCTGCAGCCCCCAGGTCTGTGGGCCTACGCAAGCGGTTCCCAAAGAGCTTTAGAACAAGGCATAGTTTTCCCTGCTGGCTCTTTGGGCGGGGGACCCATTTCCAGCCGTATGGCCATTTTTGTGCCTGGCCCGGCGCCAAGTGGGAAAGGGTGGTGTCGAGGCTGAAGGCAGCAGGAAAGCCCGCAGCCCCCAGGTCTGTGGGGCTACGCAAGCGGTTCCCAAAGAGCTTTAGAACAAGGCATAGTTTTCACTGCTGGCTCTTTGGGCGTGGGACCCATCTCCAGCCGTATGGCCATTTTTGAGCCTGGCGTGGCGCCAAGCGGGAAAGGGTGGTGTCGAGGCTGAAGGCAGCAGGAAAGCCTGCAGCCCCAGGTCTGTGGGGCTACGCAAGCGGTTCCCAAAGAGCTTTAGAACAAGGCATAGTTTTCCCTGCTGGCTCTTTTGGGGGGAGACATATCTCCAGCCATAGGCCATTTTTGTGCCTAGCGCGGCGCCAAGTGGGAAAGGGTGTTGTCGAGGCTGAAGGCAGCAGGAGAGCCTGCAGCCCCCAGGTCTGTGGGGCCAAGCAAGCGGTTCCCAAAGAGCTTTAGAACAAGGCATAGTTTTCCCTGCTGGCTCTTTGGGCGGGCGACCCATCTCCAGCCGTATGTCCATTTTTGTGCCTGGCGCGGTGCGTAGTGGGAAAGGGTGGTTTTGACGCTGAAGGCAGCAGGAAAGCCCGCAGCCCCCAGGTCTGTGGGGCTACGCAAGCGGTTCCCAAAGAGCTTTAGAACAAGGCATAGTTTTCCGTGATGGCTCTTTGGGCATGGGACCCATCTCCAGCCATAGGCCATTTTTGTGCCTGGCGCGACGCCAAGTGGGAAAGGGTGGCTTTGAGGCTGAAGGCAGCAGGAAAGCCCGCAGCCCCCAGGTCTGTGGGGCTACGCAAGCGGTTCCCAAAGAGCTTTAGAACAAGGCATAGTTTTCCCTGCTGGCTCCTTGGGCATGGGACCCATCTCCAGCCATAGGCCATTTTTGTGCCTGATGCGGCGCCAAGTGGGAAAGGGTGGCTTTGAGGCTGAAGGCAGCAGGAAAGCCTGCAGCCCCAGGTCTGTGGGGCTACGCAAGCGGTTCCCAAAGAGCTTTAGAAAAAGGCATAGTTTTCCCTGCTGGCTCTTTGGGCGGGGGACCCATCTCCAGCCGTATGGCCATTTTTGTGCCTGGCGCGGTGCGTAGTGGGAAAGGGTGGTTTTGACGCTGAAGGCAGCAGGAAAGCCCGCAGACCCCAGCTCTGTGGGGCTACGCAAGCGGTTCCCAAAGAGCTTTAGAACAAGGCATAGTTTTCCCTGCTGGCTCTTTGGGCATGGGACCCATCTCCAGCCATAGGCCATTTTTGTGCCTGGCGCGACGCCAAGTGGGAAAGGGTGGCTTTTAGGCTGAAGGCAGCAGGAAAGCCTGCAGCCCCCAGGTCTGTGGGGCTACGCAAGCGGTTCCCAAAGAGCTTTAGAACAAGGCATAGTTTTCCCTGATGGCTCTCTGGGCGGGGGATCCATCTCCAGCCATAGGCCATTTTTGTGCCTAGCGCGGCGCCAAGTGGGAAAGGGTGGTGTCGAGGCTGAAGGCAGCAGCAAAGCCTGCAGCCCCCAGGTCTGTGCGGCTACGCAAGTGGTTCCCAAAGAGCTTTAGAACAAGGCATAGTTTTCCCTGCTGGCTCTTTGTGCGGGGAACCCATCTCCAGCCGTATGGCCATTTTTGAGCCTGGCGTGGCGCCAAGTGGGAAAGGGTGGTGTCGAGGCTGAAGGCAGCAGGAAAGCCTGCAGCCCCCAGGTCTGTGGGGCTATGCAAGCGGTTCCCAAAGAGCTTTAGAACAAGGCATAATTTTCCCTGCTGGCTCTTTTGGGGGGAGACATATCTCCAGCCCTAGGCCATTTTTGTGCCTAGCGCGGCGCCAAGTGGGAAAGGGTGGTGTCGAGGCTGAAGGCAGCAGGAAAGCCTGCAGCCCCCACGTCTGTGGGGCTACGCAAGCGGTTCCCAAAGAGCTTTAGAACAAGGCATAGTTTTCCCTGCTGGCTCTTTGGGCGGGGGACCCATCTCCAGTCGTATGGCTATTTTTATGCCTGGCGCGGTGCGTAGTGGGAAAGGGTGTTTTTGAGGCTGAAGGCAGCAGGAAAGCCCGCAGCCCCCAGGTCTGTGGGGCTACGCAAGCGGTTCCCAAAGAGCTTTAGAACAAGGCATAGTTTTCCCTGCTGCCTCTTTGGGCATGGGACCCATCTCCAGCCATAGGCCATTTTTGTGCCTGGCGCGACGCCAAGTGGGAAAGGGTGGCTTTTAGGCTGAAGGCAGCAGGAAAGCCTGCAGCCCCCAGGTCTGTGGGGCTACGCAAGCGGTTCCCAAAGAGCTTTAGAACAAGGCATAATTTTCCCTCCTGGCTCTCTGGGCGGGGGATCCATCTCCAGCCATAGGCCACTTTTGTGCCTGGCGCGGCGCCAAGTGGGAAAGGGTGCTGTCGAGGCTGAAGGCAGCAGCAAAGCCTGCAGCCCCCAGGTCTGTGGGGCTACGCAAGTGGTTCCCAAAGAGCTTTAGAACAAGGCATAGTTTTCCCTGCTGGCTCTTTGGGCGGGGAACCCATCTCCAGCCGTATGGCCATTTTTGAGCCTGGCGTGGCGCCAAGTGGGAAAGGGTGGTGTCGAGGCTGAAGGCAGCAGGAAAGCCTGCAGCCCCCAGGTCTGTGGGGCTACGCAAGCGGTTCCCAAAGAGCTTTAGAACAAGGCATAGTTTTCCCTGCTGGCTCTTTGGGCATGGGACCCATCTCCAGCCATAGGCCATTTTTCTACCTGGCGCGATGCCAAGTGGGAAAGGGTGGCTTTGAGGCTGAAGGTAGCATGAAAGCCTGGAGCCCCCAGGTCTGTGGGGCTACGCAAGCGGTTCCCAAAGAGCTTTAGAACAAGGCCTAGTTTTCCCTGCTGGCTCCTTGGGCGGGGGACCCATCTCCAGCCATATGGCCATTTTTGAGCCTGGCGCGGCGCCAAGTGGGGAAGGGTGGTGTCGAGTCTGAAGGTAGCAGGAAAGCCTGCAGCCCCCAGGTCTGTGGGGCTATGGAAGCGGTTCCCAAAGTGCTTTAGAACAAGGCCTAGATTTCCCTGCTGGCTCCTTGGGCGGGGGACCCATCTCCAGCCATAGGCCATTTTTGTGCCTGGCGCGACGCCAAGTAGGAAAGGGTGGCTTTGAGGCTGAAGGCAGCAGGAAAGCCCGCAGCCCCCAGGTCTGTGGGTCTACGCAAGCGGTTCCCAAAGAGCTTTAGAACAAGGCATAGTTTTCCCTGCTGGCTCTTTGGGCGGGGGACCCATCTCCAGCCGTATGGCCATTTTTGTGCCTGGCGCGGCGCCAAGTGGGAAAGGGTGGTTTTGAGGCTGAAGGCAGCAGGAAAGCCCGCAGCCCCCACGTCTGTGGGGCCAAGCAAGCGGTTCCCAAAGAGCTTTAGAACAAGGCATAGTTTTCCCTGCTGGCTCTTTGGGCATGGGACCCATCTCCAGCCATAGGCCATTTTTGTGCCTGGCGCGGCGCCAAGTGGGAAAGGGTGGTGTCGAGGCTGAAGGCAGCAGGAAAGCCTGCAGCCCCCAGGTCTGTGGGGCCAAGCAAGCGGTTCCCAAAGAGCTTTAGAACAAGGCATAGTTTCCCCTGCTGGCTCTTTTGGCATGGGACCCATCTCCAGCCATAGGCCATTTTTGTGCCTGGCGCGGCGCCAAGTGGGAAAGGGTGCTGTCGAGGCTGAAGGCAGCAGGAAAGCCCGCAGCCCCCAGGTCTGTGGGGCTACGCAAGCGGTTCCCAAAGAGCTTTAGAACAAGGCATAGTTTTCCCTGCTGGCTCTTTGGGCATGGGACCCATCTCCAGCCATATGGCCATTTTTGTGCCTGGCGCATTGCCAAGTGGGAAAGGGTGGTGTCGAGGCTGAAGGCAGCAGGAAAGCCCGCATCCCCCAGGTCTGTGCGGCTACGGAAGCGGTTCCCAAAGAGCTTTGGAACAAGGCATAGTTTTCCCTGCTGGCTCTTTGGGCGGGGGACCCATCTCCAGCCGTATGGCCATTTTTGTGCCTGGTGCGGCGCCAAGTGGGAAAGGGAGGTGTCGAGGCTGAAGGCAGCAGGAAAGCCCACAGCCCCCAGGTCTGTGGGGCTACACAAGCGGTTCCCAAAGAGCTTTAGAACAAGGCATAGTTTTCCCTGCTGGCTCCTTGGGCGGGGGACCCATCTCCAGTCGTATGGCTATTTTTATGCCTGGCGCGGTGCGTAGTGGGAAAGGGTGGTGTCGAGGCTGAAGGCAGCAGGAAAGCCCGCAGCCCCCAGGTCTGTGGGGCTACGCAAGCGGTTCCCAAGGAGCTTTAGAACAAGGCATAGTTTTCCCTGCTGGCTCCTTGGGCGGGGGAACGATCTCCAGCCACAGGCCATTTTTGTGCCTGGCGCGGCGCCAAGTGGGAAAGAGTGGTTTTGAGGCTGAAGGCGTCGCGAAAGCCTGCCGTCCGAGGGTTTCTTAATGACTGTTCTTAATGATGTCTCCACAATGTGGAGTTTTGCAGGATTTGAAAAAGTAATAGACACAGTGAAATTGAGTCTATTGGAAACTTCCATACTTTTCCCTCCCTCTAAAATCTCTGCTGTCCTGTAGTATCCACTGCCTTCAACTGCTGTTGCAGGAGCAGACAGATTGGTATCAGATTTAGAAAAAAGGGACATCATTAAGAGGATTCACTCGCCTTTTTTTTCACCGGTGTGGCCAGTAAAGAAACCAAAAAGGCAATGGCGGTTCACAGTAGATTACGGAAAATTAAATGCCAACACTGCACCCCTGACCGCTGTGGTTCCGAATATCGCGGAAATTGTGACAATGATAAAAGGAGCTGCCCATCCTTGGAGGGTTGCCTTAGATTTTAAAGACATATTTTTTTATGATTCCCCTCCTTGAGCAGGACAAAGCGCAGTTTGCATTCGCATGGAAAGGAGTGCAATATACCTTTAACCGTTTTCCGCAAGGATACAAACATTCCCCCACTATTGCCCATAATGCTTTGGCTAAAGTGCTATCAGAGATTCCTGTTTCACAGGGATTTAGAGTATACCAATATATTATTGATGACATCTTAATAGGGGAGAGAACCAAGAAAGTGTACAAGACATGATGGAAAACATCCGAAAAACATTATCAGATTTGGGATTGGAAATTCCCGACTCAAAGTGTCAGGGACCCGCACAGGAAGTTAAATTCCTGGGGGTCTGGTGGATTAAGGGAGCTGCTTCTGTCCCTCAGGATACCCTGAAAAAATAGAACATGGACAGAATCCTTCCAGCACGAAGGAGTTACAGCAGGTCCTGGGAACTTTAAGTTATTGGCGTAAACACATCCCTGGCTTTTCCATCATTGCTCGCCCCCTTCATAGCTTGGCAAAAAAGGGTAAATCCTGGGTGTGGACTGAACAACACACTAATGCTCTGCAATTACTAATAAAGGAGCTAAGGTTATTCCAACAGCTTGGTCCTATTCATCCAACTGACCCTGTCCATGTAGAATGGGGGTTCAGTGAACATGGTTCCCGTTGTAATTTATGGCAGAAGGGACCAGCAGGACCGGAGAGACCATTAGAATTTTGCTCCCACTCCTTCAATGATACTGAATGCAGCTATTCAGACCTGGAGAAGGGTTTACTGTCCCTGGTGCGAGCGTTGCAACGAGCAGAGCAGATAAGAAGAGAACAGAGTGTGATCTTTCCTGGGACCTTTTCGCCTCCCAGATGTGGTCCTTAAAGGAACACCACCACCAGCTGGCATTGCCCAGAGACCTACAGTTCGAAAGTGGTATGCTTATTTAGAAGGCATTAATGAAATCAAGCCAGTCTCTGAAGGCAGTGTTAAAGTATCCAAGGCTACTTCACAAGGATACCAAAGGATATAGATGGTGCCCTATTGTTCCAATCCCCACCAAACAGACCATCTCCGATCCAAGAAGCACCTCCTTTGAGGGACAGCAGTGATCTTACAGGAGTGTGGTTTACTGGTGCGTCATCTCACCGTTAAAAAAATAAGTGCAAATATAAGGCCGTAGCACTGGAAGTAACAACGGGAGAAAGAGCAATTGAAACAGGGGAGGGTAGGGGAACTCAGAGCTGTCCTACTAGCTGCACAACATGGAGCCACCTCCTTTTACGCTGAGTCATATGCTGTTTTTAAAGGAGCCACTGAATGGCTAGGACACTGGGTAGCCAACGATTGGCAGGTGAATAGAGTCCCAGTTTGGGAGACAGATAATTGGAAGCAACTGTTGGAAATAGGAGGACAGAGACCATTGCACATTGCTTGGGTAAAAGGCCACGATCGTTCAAACTCGATCACTGCTCAGTTCAACCAACAGGTAGATGGCCTCACGCGGCTACAACAAATTGACATTGTAGATGATGGTCGGGAATGGGAACGCTTACTTGAATCGTTACATGTTAAACGTGGCCGCACAGGCCGTCCTGACCTGTGTCGGGAAGGTGGGTGGCTTGTGTCGGTTAAGCTGTGCGAACAAATAGTAACTGCCTGTTCACAATGTCGCCTACGACTCAGCAAAGATCATCCGAGTAAGGCGCCTCCCTTACACATGCGGGACAAGAAAGCGTTGTGGCATTCATGGCAGCTTGATTATATTGGGCCCTTGAGATCATCAGGTGGGAAAAGATATGTCCTGGTAGGAGTGGAGATTATCTCCAGCCTCAGTATGGCCAGCAGTTTCAAACCAGCTACCAGGGACAACACAGTGAAAGGCCTAACAGGGTGGTTCAGCACACTTCCCCTTCCCGACGAAATCCAGAGTGATAACGTTTCACACTTTACGGCTTCGGTGGTACAAGATTGGGCCAAGGAAGAAGGGATTCGATGGGTATTTCATACTCCCTGTTATCCCCAGGCTAATGGCATTGTTGAACGCACCAATAGATTGGTTAAGCGTTTTGCAAAAAGTCATGAACCTGGTTGGCATTTGCGATTGGATGATGCCATCTATCAACTAAATAACAAATGGAGTGGAGACGGCTGTCCTAAAATGAAAGCTTTCTGTGTACCTGCCAATATTATCTCGCCAAAGGCTGCCAATGAACCGGGAAAATACCCCGGAAGATTTCACCCTGGACTACCTGTGCTAGTGAAAATGCCTCAAAATGGGACGGTGCCAATGGTGCTAGCTACTCCCCAAAATCCCTATGCATGGGAAGCCAAGGATTGTTCAGGGAAGATACACCGGATCAGCACCCGGTGGACCGCACCTTCTTTTTAACCCCGTCGGTCGAATAAGACCGAGCAGATTTTCTTTTCCTTTATGTCTTACAGGAACCTTGGATGAGCTGTACAGACGGATTGGCCTACGCTACCTTTGAATGTCTCCAGGGAATCCTGACATTGAACCTGGCAATAATACTACTTTTATGATGTATGGCTATTTGGAGGCCCAAATTCTAAAATGACGAATTGGCAGATGGAATTGATGCTATTCAGTTTCACCTTTTTATTCCCTGTTGTTTGTAGTCAAAGAGACCCAGAGTGGCCATGGTCTCAAGCCTTTCTCGTCTATAATACAAGACTACAGGGAGACCTCATGCTAACGCACCCTTTCCCAATATAGTCAAGCACAGTCTCTGGGGTTTCATCGGGATGTGTCTCAAAGTGACAAGCATTCTGGTTGGTGTCAAGACAAAGGTCTTGTGCTTTGAGAGTATTACTCTCACAAATGAATCCTTGTTGGTCTCGTGAAACGCATGCGTCAACATCAGCAGTTTGCCATTTAGTCTCATTTTGTCGTGCCCAACCTCTGTGCTGTGTTGGATAGAGTAGAGCTCCTTGGTGATTCAACCCCAGTGCGATGATTGGGTATATGGTGGATACTGAGGCATTGCGTATCGTTAAGACAAAAGCTGTGGCTTTGCTCTCAGTGGGATCGTAGGTGAAATTAACCAGATACCACCAGGATTGAAATTTTCTCTCAAACTCAATTGCGTTATCCCATATTACTTTTCGAATTTCGGTGGGCAAGGTGCCTTCTTCACCTTCCCTTATGATTTATGAGTTTTTGCAAAACGCTTAACCAATCCGTTGGTGCATTCAACAATGCCATTAGCCTGAGGATAATAGGGAGTATGAAATACCCATCGAATCCCTTCTTCTTTGGCCCAATCTTGTACCACTGTAGCGGTAAAGTGTGAACCGTTATCACTTTGGATTTCCTCGGGAAGGGGAAGTGTGCTGAACCACCCTTTTAGGCCTTTCACTGTGTTGTCCCCAGCAGCTGATTTGAAGCCAGTGGCCATACTGAGGCTGGAGATAATCTCCACTCCGACTAGGACATATCTTTTCCCACCTGATGATCTCAAGGGCCCAATATAATCAATCTGCCATGAATGCCACAACATTTTCTTGTCCCGCATGTGTAAGGGAGGCGCCTTACTCGGATGATCTTTGCTGAGTCGTAGGCGACATTGTGACCAGGCAGTTACTACTTGTTCGCACAGCTTAACCGACACAGGCCACCCCCGGGCTAGACCTTCCTGATACAGATCAGCACGGCCTGTATGGCCAGGCTTAATATGTAACCATTCCCGACCATCATCTACAGTGTCAATTTGTTGTAGCCGCGTGAGGCTATCTACCTGTTGGTTGAACTGAGCAGTGATCGAGTTTGAACGATCGTGGCCTTTTACCCAAGCAATGTGCAATGGTCTCTGTCCTCCTATTTCCAACAGTTGCTTCCAACTGTCTGTCTCCCAGATTGGGACTCTATTCACCTGCCAATCATTGGCTGCCCAGTGTCCTAGCCATTCAGTGGCTCCTTTAAAAACAGCATATGAGTCAGTGTAAATGTAAGTAGCTCCATGTTGTGCAGCTAGTAGGACGGCTCTGAGTTCCCCTACTTGTGCCCTACCTTCTCCTGTTTCAATTGCTCTTTCCCCCGTTGCTACTTCCAGTGCTACGGCCTTGTATTTCCACTTGCTGTTCTCACGGTGAGATGACACACCAGTAAACCACACTCCTGTAAGATCACTGCCTGCTTTCAGAGGAGGTGCTTCTTGGATTGGAGATGGTCTGTTTGGTGGGGATTGGAACAATAGGGCACCATCTCTATCCTTCTGGAGCATGGATACTTTGATACTACCTTCAGAGACTGGCATGATAGCATTAATGCCTTCTAAATAAGCATACCACTTTCTAACTGTGGGTTTCTGGGCAATGCCGGCTGGCGGTGCTGTCCCTTTACGGACCACATCTGGGAGGCGAAAAGGTCCCAGGAAAGATCACACTCTGTTCTCTCCTTATCTGCTCTGCTCGTTGCAATGCTCGCACCAGGGACAGTAAACCCTTCTCCAGGTCTGAATAGCTGCTCTCAGTATCATTAAAGGCGTGAGAGCTAAATTCTAATGGTCTCTCCGGTCCTGCTGGTCCCTTCTGCCATAAATTACAACGGGAACCATGTTCACTGAGCCCCCATTCTACATGGACAGGGTCAGTTGGATGTATGGGGCCAAGTTGTTGGAATAACCTTAGCTCTTTTATTAGCAATTCTAGTGCATTAGTGTGTTGTTCAGTCGACTCCCAGGATTTACCTTTTTTGAGCAAACAATAAAGGGGGCGAGCAATGATGGAAAAGCCAGGGATGTGTTTACGCTAATAACTTAAAGTTCCCAGGACTTGCTGTAACTCCTTCGTGCTGGAAGGATTCTGTCCATGTTCTATTTTTTCAGGGTATCCTGAGGGACAGAAGCAGCTCCCTTAATCCACCAGACCCCCAGGAATTTAACTTCCTGTGCGGGTCCCTGACACTTTGAGTCGGGAATTTCCAATCCCAAATCTGATAATGTTTTTCGGATGTTTTGCATCATGTCTTGTACACTTTCTTGGCTCTCTCCCCCTATTAAGATGTCGTCAATATATTGGTATACCGTACATCCCTGTGAAACAGGAATCTCTGATAGCACTTTAGCCAAAGCATTATGGGCAATAGTGGGGGAATGTTTGTATCCTTGCGGAAAGCGGTTAAAGGTATATTGGACTCCTTTCCATGTGAATGCAAACTGCGCTTTGTCCTGCTCAAGGAGGAGAATCATAAAAAAAAATATGTCTTTAACATCTAAGGCAGCCACCCAAGCATGGGCAGCTCCTTTTATCATTGCCACAATTTCCGCGATATTCGGAACCGCAGCGGTCAGGGGTGCAGTGTTGGCATTTAATTTTCCGCAATCTACTGTGAAACGCCATTGCCTTTTTGGTTTCTTTACTGGCCACACCGGTGAATTATAAGGCGCGTGAGTCCTCTTAATGATGTTTCTTTTTTCTAAATCTGATACCACCCCGTCTGCTCCTGCAAGTGCAGCTGCAGGCAGTGGGTACTGTCGGACGTTGGTAATTTTAGAAGGAGGTAAAAGTATAGATGTTTCTAATAGCCCCAATTTAACTGTGTCTAATCCTTTTTTGCGTCCTGCAAAACTCCACACAGTTCCATCTGGGAGTTTCCACATTCGCCCACGCAGTATGTCAAATCCTAGGAGGTTAGTACGTGAGGCACCCACTAACACTTCTGCCCTAGTCATTCGCTGCTCTCCCGGCAACCAGAGGTTAATTTTTGCAGTGGGGCATGTTTTTACCACACCATCAATTCCTGTGAAGTTGACTCTGCGTCGGGTGGGATTTATACCTAGAAGTTGTGCCGTTTCGTTAGTGATTGCAGACATTTGGGCTCCGGTATCAATAATAAAATTTACCAATATCTTCCGGGGTCCAACAGGAATGACAATAACGGGTTCGGAGTCTTTATGAGAGCGCCATTGGATTGCTAGTACCTGCCGGACAGGGTGGCTCACTGCCCTCCCCGGGGATAGGAGTGTTTTGGCTGGGACTCTGTCAAATCAATCAAGTTACGTTCCGGTGCAGAAGGCACAATTTTCTCACGGCTTGGGGATTCTCTGGTTAGACTTTTCTCCCCAGCCGCATTATTCTTTCTAGGTAGAGATTGGACTAGCATACGGAGATCTCCCGTAGGGTCACCGTGCAAGAATTGTCGGGGCACCCCTAATTGTAGGGCTTTACGCCACAACTCATTTCGGTCCTTATCAGGCTTAAACCTTCCCTCTGATTTAGGGTTTTGAGTGTGAGTTTGGACTTGGCGAACCTTTCGCGGGTGTTCGGAGGATTTCTCACTAGTTTGGCTGGCCCAGCCCATTCGGCGCCCATATTGATCTATTTCCTGTACATTCCAGGTGGGCATGTAGTGACGACGGCCCCGCCCATGAGCACCCCGAGCATCCCGTATACGATCTTGAGTGCGAACAAGGAACGGTTTCAGGCAACCGGGAAGACCACGGATGAGAGGGGCTAATCGATCGGGGTCGATAGGGGCTGACATTGGGGATTTCCGAAATTCCTCTCTGTCATACATGGCTTGCAGACAAGCTGCTTTCCGTACAGCCGCAAACAGATCAGAGTAGCCTGTAGCTCTAATCTCTAACGGCTCCCCCCTCTCTCGCGGATCCATACCCCCTGCCCAAAAGGCTGCTCGAGCGGTTAGGGAATAATTATGATCCCCAGGCATAGTGGTTAAAAACACTCCTGGTCCCCAAGAGTCTCCTGCTTCTTCCTCACTCAGCATAATTCTGCCCCCCCCTTCAGAAGAAACTCGCCACACGTACTCAACAGCTGACTCTTCTGGTCGCCTCGAATATTTCTCCCTTATTTTTGTTAACTCGGTTGGTGTCCATGGAACGGTACGCACAGTGGTGTGAATTTCATCACCATCATCAACTGCAGTTTCAGTTTTAACCAGAGGACGTAAAGGAAAAACTTGGGATTTCAAAGTAAAAGTCCTTTCCTCCTCATCTTCTTCGTCATCCTCACTATTAGACAAAAAAATCTCCGGTCTGGGTTCCGGAATTTGGATAACACATTAACTTACGAATCTGTTGGACCTGGGTCGAGGGCTGCATTTTATCTAAGAGCCCGGTCACCCTTTCAATAACATTTTAAGTTGGCGATTTTCACTCCCAAGTTGAGCATTCCGGTTTCCTAAACATTCATTCTCACTCACAAGCTTATCGACTTGAGTTCTTAATCTTTCTCCTGTCTCCTTTTGCAAGGCTAATGATGACTTCAGCACCTCATTCTCCGATTTCAGGGTTGCATATTCTACAGCTGAAATCAGATTAGGAGCGGGGGTTTCTCTAGCTTCTTGTTGTGCACAAGATAAACAGGCGCCTAACACAGCACAAATCACACCCTTGCCTTTCCCCGCTCTGAGCTTCTGTGAAACCCGACGCTCTTCAATACGTTCCACCACTTTCTCTTCATCCTTCCAAAATTTTTGGGCCCACTCCTTCCCACCCTGGGAAGGGGCACAATCATATTTTTGCAGCAGTTTATCCATGGCAATCCTGCCGACTACGCCAAATTCTGTTGCGTGAAACGGGGCCAAGCGGTTTTGGCAGAAGATAAACCCCCTTGCGTTCTAACACTCCTCACCGAGGTGGGAGGCCAGGTGCGGCTGGGTTTCAATTCTGAGTGATGCCCAATTCAGCACTATCAGCCCAATCGCGTTTAATATGTGTTAAACTATTACGATTTGGAGACACTAATAGTGGGCTGCACCTTCAGTCTAGTCGTGCTCCTGAACCAGCACGGCCTCTCTCAAGTTTTGGTCGCGTTCAGTGAGAAAGCGAAACGACTAGCTACTGAAACAGTGCAGTTTATTTAAACAACAGATATACAGGTTCTTTAGGATTGCCGGTGATAAATACACTGTCTGCAAAGCACGTGCAAATAAAGACATTGTTAAATAGACAAACGCGCGACAAAATTATAAACGATACAGCCTGGCTATAAATGTAGGGTAGAGATTCTCTAGAGAAATTTCTAGAGTCCCCGAGAAAGCACTCGGTGTAATCAAAGTCTTACCCAAAGGCGTCCTTATGAGGGGGAAGAAAGGCTCAGCCCGTCGACTGATCCCAGAAAACAGCGGTGGGATTCTTCGCGATGGTGTCTTCCCAGACATTCCCCCTCTCTTGGGCTATTTTTATATTATTTTTTTAACTTCAAAGTGGAGTTTGAGTGACTTTAGTCATATGTACTTTTATTATGATTAATGTACTCAAGGAGGAGTGTTCACACCTCGGGGGCGGATAGCCTCCGGGATGGAGGTGTGTTTTGGTACATTGTGGTGAGCAAAGTTCGCACAAAAGGACAGCATTTCATCAACATTTGACGAAATGTTGGCTCGGGTAGCGTGTAGGCCGCTTATCAGTTCCGTAGTACCATCTCGTCCCCATATCTGCTATTCGTCACAAGGGAAGGCCACGGAACAAGCGCGTTCCGTTCCATCCCTTGTGTAGTTTCGCAAACAACCTTGTACAGGGAATCACAGCTGTTGCATTCTTCGTGTGCTAGCTGCGGCTGTATTCTACCTCAGAAGCCTCTTGATTTTATGACTTTCCTTAATGTGTGAACAATGCTGTATTTTTGTATTCTTGGCCAATTTAGTAATTATTCCACAAGAACACACATTGGTTGCCGATTTATCAACGGGTCTAATCACCACAGGCCAACTGTAATTAAAACCATCTATGTAGACTCTACCAAAGCGGACAAATACAACACTGATTGTTACAAAATTATGGAGCCAAATTCAGATTGCTGGCACAATTTCACTTTCATCAAACCTACAGTAGTGTACTGTATTTGGGGCTACAAGGGCACAGAATTGTTATTTGAATTTATGATTGACTCAAATACACCTGAACTTGCTGAAATGAATCCAGAACCTACACCCCACAAACTCTCAAAGGCTCTCTCTTCTAAGAGAAAAAAAAAAAAACCACCTCTCTCTTTTCTAAGCCCTCCATTAGACTAACTCCTTGCATTTTCAACATTGGCCCTTACGTTATTAAACACACACAGGTCAACAACAGGTACTGTTTAATCCCACATATTCCCTCAAACGAGCAGAATTGTCAATGCAGATTAAAATCTCTGCGATCAAACCCACCTGCTTACCATTCCTGAGTACATCTTATGCAGAATGGTCAGCATGGTTACGCAAACGAACTCTTGCCACTTCACACGGACGGAAGAGGGATGCGACTGGTATCTTAGGAACAGGCCTGGGAGTCTTGAATAGTATAGATGCTGAGATACTTGCCAACAAACTAGTCACAACCGCTACTGATCTGGACAAATTAAGACATCCCCTACGGTCCTCTCTATTAGCATTGGGAAACCACCAACGGCTTTTATCGAATATATTGCCTCAATGGGAAGAAACGGGTGAAAAAGACCATCAGCTGATCACAGATGCACTTGGTACAACCCAAACCAATGTTTCCTTGGCTCTTAGTTGTATCCAAGCCCAATTGTGGATGCAATCTATGACAGCCGCAATCATAAGGGAAGGTAAAGAAGGCACCTTGCCCACCGAAATTCGAAAAGTAATATGGGATAACGCAATTGAATTTGAGAAAAAATTTCAGTCCAGGTGGTATCTGGTTAATTTCACCTACGATCCCACTGAGAGCAAAGCCACAGCTTTTGTCTTAACGATACGCAATGCCTCAGTATCCACCATATACCCAATCATCGCACTGGGGTTGAATCACCAAGGAGCTCTACTCTATCCAACACAGCACAGAGGTTGGGCACGACAAAAATGAGACTAAATGGCAAACTGCTGATGTTGACGCATGCGTTTCACGAGACCAACAAGGATTCATTTGTGAGAGTAATACTCTCAAAGCACAAGACCTTTGTCTTGACACCAACCAGAATGTTTGTCACTTTGAGACACATCCCGATGAAACCCCAGAGACTGTGCTTGTCTAGATTGGGAAAGGGTGCGTTAGCATGAGGTCTCCCTGTAGTCTTGTATTCAGAGATGACATAGTAATCACTCAAATCTTTGTGTTTGAACTTTACTAACACAAAGTTACGGGATGCGACTTCAATTTTTAAGCTCTTGTTACGTCTTTTCAATTGCTACAACCTAATTATACGTTGATTCGAGATTGTTCCCTCCCCCTATCAGAATGAATCTCTCCCTGGTGAAGAAGCTGCTAAAACACAATGAATTGAAGCGACTCTTGAAAGAGGCCCAAGAAAATAGACAGACAACTTTGATTACCGTCCATCATCAGGTTGAAGAAATACACCAAGCGTTGGAAAGAGTGAAGAGAGGCGGAGGACACAGATGGGGAGATACTCTTTTTGGATGGTCACCGACAGTTACAGGACTTTATAACAAGATGCTTCACTCTGTTGTTGTTTTACTAATACTCACTGTATTGTGCTTTGCTTAGACAATTGTTTTGCATGTTAGACTTTGGATTATGATGAAAAGTTTAAATCGCTTGACCACTCCGCGAGAAGGATTTCCACTTGATATCCCTCACCACAAGAACACATGTGATCTTTCTTATCAGTGTTGAGTACGTCGACCTTGACTGACTGTAGACAAAGTTTTCCCTGCAGGCTCTTTGGGCGGGGGACCCATCTCCAGCCGTATGGCCATTTTTGTGCCTGGCGCGGCGCCAAGTGGGAAAGGGTGGCTTTGAGGCTGAAGGCAGCAGGAAAGCCTGCAGCCCCCAGGTCTGTGGGGCTACGCAAGCGGTTCCCAAAGAGCTTTAGAACAAGGCATAGTTTTCCCTGCTGGCTCTTTGGGCGGGGGACCCATCTCCAGCCGTATGGCCATTTTTGTGCCTGGCGCGGCGCCAAGTGGGAAAGGGTGGTGTCGATGCTGAAGGCAGCAGGAAAGCCCGCAGCCCCCAGGTCTGTGGGGCTACGCAAGCGGTTCCCAAAGAGCTTTAGAACAAGGCATAGTTTTCCCTGCTGGCTCTTTGGGCGGGGGACCCATCTCCAGCCATAGGCCATTTTTGTGCCTAGCGCGGCGCCAAGTGGGAAAGGGTGGCTTTGAGGCTGAAGGCAGCAGCAAAGCCCGCAGCCCCCAGGTCTGTGGGGCTACGCATGCCGTTCCCAAAGAGCTTTAGAACAAGGCATAGTTTTCCCTGCTGGCTCTTTGGGCGGGGGACCCATCTCCAGCCATAGGCCATTTTTGTGCCTGGCGCGACGCCAAGTGGGAAAGGGTGGTGTCGAGGTTGAAGGCAGCAGGAAAGCCTGCAGCCCCCAGGTCTGTGGGGCTACACAAGCGGTTCCCAAAGAGCTTTAGAACAAGGCATAGTTTTCCCTGCTGGCTCTTTGGGCGGGGGACCCATCTCCAGCCGTATGGCCATTTTGTGCCTGGCGCGGCGCCAAGTGGGAAAGGGTGGTGTCGAGGCTGAAGGCAGCAGGAAAGCCCGCAGCCCCCAGGTCTCTGGGGCTACGCAAGCGGTTCCCAAAGAGCTTTAGAACAAGGCATAGTTTTCCCTGCTGGCTCTTTGGGCAGGGGACCCATCTCCAGCCGTATGGCCATTTTTGTGCCTGATGCGGCCTCCAGTGGAAAAGGGTGGCTTTGAGGCTGAAGGCAGCAGCAAAGCCTGCAGCCCCCAGGTCTGTGGGGCTACGCAAGCGGTTCCCAAAGAGCTTTAGAACAAGGCATAGTTTTCCCTGCTGGCTCTTTGGGCGGGGGACCCATCTCCAGCCGTATGGCCATTTTTGTGCTTGGCGCGGCGCCAAGTGGGAAAGGGTGGTGTCGAGGCTGAAGGCAGCAGGAAAGCCCACAGCCCCCAGGTCTGTGGGGCTACGCAAGTGGTTCCCAAAGAGCTTTAGAACAAGGCATAGTTTTCCCTGCTAGCTCTTTGGGCGGGGGACCCATCTCCAGCCGTATGGCCATTTTTGTGCCTGGCGCGGTGCGTAGTGGGAAAGGGTGGTGTCGAGTCTGAAGGCAGCAGGAAAGCCCGCAGCCCCCAGGTCTGTGGGGCTACGCAAGCGGTTCCCAAAGAGCTTTAGAACAAGGCATAGTTTTCCCTGATGGCTCTTTGGGCATGGGACCCATCTCCAGCCATAGGCCATTTTTGTGCCTGATAGGGCGCCAAGTGGGAAAGGGTGGCTTTGAGGCTGAAGGCAGCAGGAAAGCCTGCAGCCCCCAGGTCTGTGGGGCTACGCAAGCGGTTCCCAAAGAGCTTTAGAAGAAGGCATAGTTTTCCCTGCTGGCTCTTTGGACGGGGGACCCATTTCCAGCCGTATGGCCATTTTTGTGCCTGGCGCGGTGCGTAGTGGTAAAGGGTGGTTTTGACGCTGAAGGCAGCAGGAAAGCCCGCAGCCCCCAGGTCTGTGCGGCTACGCAAGCGGTTCCCAAAGAGCTTTAGAACAAGGCATAGTTTTCCCTGCTGGCTCTTTGGGCGGGGGACCCATCTCCAGCCGTATGGCAATTTTTGTGCCTGGCGCGGCGCCAAGTGGGAAAGGGTGGTTTTGAGGCTGAAGGCAGCAGCAAAGCCTGCAGCCCCCAGGTCTGTGGGGCTACGCAAGCGGTTCCCAAAGAGCTTTAGAACAAGGCATAGTTTTCCCTGCTGGCTCTTTGGGCATGGGACCCATCTCCAGCCATATGGCCATTTTTGTGCCTGGCGCGGCGCCAAGTGGGAAAGGGTGGCTTTGAGGCTGAAGGCAGCAGGAAAGCCTGCAGCCCCCAGGTCTCTTGGGCTACGCAAGCAGTTCCCAAAGAGCTTTAGAACAAGGCATAATTTTCCCTGCTGTCTCTCTGGGCGGGGGACCCATCTCCAGCCATAGGCCGTTTTTGTGCCTGGCGCGGCGCCAAGTGGGAAAGGGTGCTGTCGAGGCTGAAGGCAGCAGCAAAGCCTGCAGCCCCCAGGTCTGTGGGGCTATGCAAGCGGTTCCCAAAGAGCTTTAGAACAAGGCATAGTTTTCCCTGCTGGCTCTTTGGGCGGGGGACCCATCTCCAGTCGTATGGCTATTTCTATGCCTAGCGCGGTGCGTAGTGGCAAAGGGTGGTTTTGAGGCTGAAGGCAGCAGGAAAGCCCGCAGCC
The DNA here is from genome assembly GCF_028500815.1 of Rissa tridactyla. NCBI lineage: Eukaryota > Metazoa > Chordata > Aves > Charadriiformes > Laridae > Rissa > Rissa tridactyla. The sequence continues at coordinate 118,237 of NW_026529341.1, read as the reverse complement.
CCCAGGTCTGTGGGACTACGCAAGCAGTTCCCAAAGAGCTTTAGAACAAGGCATAATTTTCCCTGCTGTCTCTTTGGGCGGGGGACCCATCTCCAGCCGTAGGCCATTTTTGTGCCTGGCCCGGCGCCAAGTGGGAAAGGGTGGTGTGAAGGCTGAATGCAGCAGGAAAGCCCACAGCCCCCAGGTCTGTGGGGCTACGCAAGCGGTTCCCAAAGAGCTTTAGAACAAGGCATAGTTTTCCCTGCTGGCTCTTTGAGCATGGGACCCATCTCCAGCCATAGGCCATTTTTGTGCCTGATGCGGCGCCAAGTGGGAAAGGGTGGCTTTGAGGCTGAAGGCAGCAGGAAAGCCTGCAGCCCCCAGGTCTGTGGGGCTACGCAAGCGGTTCCCAAAGAGCTTTAGAACAAGGCCTAGTTTTCCCTGCTGGCTCTTTGGGCGGGGGACCCATCTCCAGCCGTATGGCCATTTTTGTGCCTGGCGCGGCACCAAGAGGGAAAGGGTGGCTTCGAGGCTGAAGGCAGCAGCAAAGCCCGCAGCCCCCAGGTCTGTGGGGCTACGCAAGTGGTTCCCAAAGAGCTTTAGAACAAGGCATAGTTTTCCCTGCTGGCTCTTTGGGCGGGGGACCCATCTCCAGCCGTATGGCCATTTTTGAGCCTGGCGCGGTGCGTAGCGGGAAAGGGTGGCTTTGAGGCTGAAGGCAGCAGGAAAGCCTGCAGCCCCCAGGTCTGTGGGGCCAAGCAAGCGGTTCCCAAAGAGCTTTAGAACAAGGCATAGTTTTCCCTGATGGCTCTTTGGGCATGGGACCGATCTCCAGCCATAGGCCATTTTTGTGCCTGATAGGGCGCCAAGTGGGAAAGGGTGGCTTTGAGGCTGAAGGCAGCAGGAAAGCCTGCAGCCCCAGGTCTGTGGGGCTACGCAAGCGGTTCCCAAAGAGCTTTAGAACAAGGCATAGTTTTCCCTGCTGGCTCTTTGGCGGGGGACCCATCTCCAGCCATAGGCCGTTTTTGTGCCTGGCGCGGCGCCAAGTGGGAAAGGGTGCTGTCGAGGCTGAAGTCAGCAGCAAAGCCTGCAGCCCCCAGGTCTGTGGGGCTATGCAAGAGGTTGCCTAAGATCTTTAGAACAAGGCATAGTTTTCCTTGCTGGGTCTTTGGGCATGGGACCCATCTCCAGCCATAGGCCATTTTTGTGCCTGATGCAGCGCCAAGTGGGAAAGGGTGGCTTTGAGGCTGAAGGCAGCAGGAAAGCATGCAGCCCCCAGGTCTGTGGGGCTATGGAAGCGGTTCCCAAAGAGCTTTAGAACAAGGCATAGTTTTCCCTGCTGGCTCCTTGGGCATGGGACCCATCTCCAGCCATAGGCCATTTTTGTGCCTGGCGCATTGCGAAGTGGGAAAGGGTGTCTTTGAGGCTGAAGGCAGCAGGAAAGCCCGCAGCCCCCACGTCTGTGGGGCCAAGCAAGCGGTTCCCAAAGAGCTTTAGAACAAGGCATAGTTTTCCCTGCTGGCTCTTTGGGCGGGGGACCCATATGCAGCCATATGGCCATTTTTATGCCTGGCGAAGCGCCAAGTGGGAAAGGGTGGTGTCGAGGCTGAAGGCAGCAGGAAAGCCTGCAGCCCCCAGGTCTGTGGGGCTACGCAAGCGGTTCCCAAAGAGCTTTAGAACAAGGCATAGTTTTCCCTGCTGGCTCTTTGGGCGGGGGAGCCATCTCCAGCCGTATGGCCATTTTTGTGCCTGGCCCGGCGCCAAGCGGGAAAGGGTGGCTTTGAGGCTGAAGGCAGCAGGAGAGCCCGCAGCCCCCAGGTCTGTGGGGCTACGCAAGCGGTTCCCAAAGAGCTTTAGAACAAGGCATAGTTTTCCCTGCTGGCTCTTTGGGCGGGGGACCCATCTCCAGCCGTATGGCCATTTTTGTGCCTGGCGCGGTGCGTCGTGGGAAAGGGTGGTGTCGAGGCTGAAGGCAGCAGGAAAGCCTGCAGCCCCCAGGTCTTTGGGGCCAAGCAAGCGGTTCCCAAAGAGCTTTAGAACAAGGCATAGTTTTCCCTGATGGCTCTTTGGGCGGGGGACCCATCTCCAGCCATAGGCCATTTTTGTGCCTGATAGGGCGCCAAGTGGGAAAGGGTGGCTTTGAGGCTGAAGGCAGCAGGAAAGCCCGCAGCCCCCAGGTCTGTGGGGCTACGCAAGCGGTTCCCAAAGAGCTTTAGAACAAGGCATAGTTTTCCTTGCTGGCTCTTTGGGCATGGGACCCATCTCCAGCCATAGGCCATTTTTGTGCCTGGCCCGGCGCCAAGTGGGAAAGGGTGGTGTCGAGGCTGAAGGTAGCAGGAAAGCCCGAAGCCCCCAGGTCTGTGGGGCTACGCAAGCGGTTCCCAAAGAGCTTTAGAACAAGGCATAGTTTTCCCTGCTCGCTCTTTGGGCATGGAACCCATCTCCAGCCGTATTGCCATTTTTGTGCCTAGCGCGGCGCCAAATGGGAAAGGGTGGCTTTGAGGCTGAAGGCAGCAGGAAAGTCTGCAGCCCCCAAGTCTCTTAGGCTATGCAAGCGGTTCCCAAAGAGCTTTAGAACAAGGCATAGTTTCCGCTGCTTGTTCTTTGGGCGGGGGACCCATCTCCAGCCATAGGCCATTTTTGTGCCTGGCGCGGCGCCAAGTGGGAAAGGGTGGCTTTGAGGCTGAAGGCAGCAGGAAAGCCCGCAGCCCCCAGGTCTGTGGGGCTACGCAAGCGGTTCCCAAAGAGCTTTAGAACAAGGCATAGTTTTCCCTGCTGGCTCTTTGGGCGGGGGACCCATCTCCAGCCGTATGGCCATTTTTGTGCCTGGCGCGGCGCCAAGTGGGAAGGGTGTTGTCGAACATGAAGGCAGAAGGAAAGCCCACAGCCCCCAGGTGTGTGCGGCTACGCAAGCGGTTCCCAAAGAGCTTTAGAACAAGGCATAGTTTTCCCTGATGGCTCTTTGGGCGGGGGACCCATCTCCAGCCATAGGCCATTTTTTTTTTCCTGGCGCGACGCCAAGTGGGAAAGGGTGGCTTTGAGGCTGAAGGCAGCAGGAAAGCCTGCAGCCCCCAGGTGTGTGGGGCTACGCAAGCGGTTCCCAAAGAGCTTTAGAACAAGGCATAGTTTTCCCTGCTGGCTCCTTGGGCGGGGGACCCATCTCCAGCCGTATGGCCATTTTTGTGCCTGGCGCGGCGCCCAGTGGGAAAGGGTGGTGTCGAGGCTGAAGGCAGCAGGAAAGCCCGCAGCCCCCAGGTCTGTGCGGCTACGCAAGCGGTTCCCAAAGAGCTTTAGAACAAGGCATAGTTTTCCTTGCTGGCTCTTTGGGCACGGGACCCATCTCCAGCCGTATGGCAATTTTTGTGCCTGGCCCGGCGCCAAGTGGGAAAGGGTGGTTTTGAGGCTGAAGGCAGCAGCAAAGCCTGCAAGCCCCACGTCTGTGGGGCTACGCAAGCGGTTCCCAAAGAGCTTTAGAACAAGGCATAGTTTTCCCTGCTGGCTCTTTGGGCGGGGGACCCATCTCCAGCCGTATGGCCATTTTTGTGCCTGGCGCGGCGCCAAGTGGGAAAGGGTGGCTTTGAGGCTGAAGGCAGCAGGAAAGCCCGCAGCCCCCAGGTCTGTGGGGCTACGCAAGCGGTTCCCAAAGAGCTTTAGAACAAGGCATAGTTTTCCCTGCTGGCTCTTTGGGCGGGGGACCCATCTCCAGCCGTATGGCCATTTTTGTGCCTAGCGCGGCGCCAAGTGGGAAAGGGTGGTGTCGAGGCTGAAGGCAGCAGGAAAGCCCGCAGCCCCCAGGTCTGTGGGGCTACGCAAGCGGTTCCCAAAGAGCTTTAGAACAAGGCATAGTTTTCCCTGCTGGCTCTTTGGGCGGGGGACCCATCTCCAGCCGTATGGCCATTTTTGTGCCTGGCACGGCGCCAAGTGGGAAAGGGTGGTGTCGAGGCTGAAGGCAGCAGCAAAGCCCGCAGCCCCCAGGTCTGTAGGGCTACGCAAGCGGTTCCCAAAGAGCTTTAGAACAAGGCATAGTTTTCCCTGCTGGCTCTTTGGGCGGGGGACCCATCTCCAGCCGTATGGCCATTTTTGTGCCTGGCCCGGTGCCAAGTGTGAAAGGGTGGCTTTGAGGCTGAAGGCAGGAGCAAAGCCTGCAGCCCTAAGGTCTGTGGGGCTACGCAAGCGGTTCCCAAAGAGCTTTAGAACAAGGCATAGTTTTCCCTGCTGGCTCTTAGGGCATGGGACCCATCTCCAGCCATAGGCCATTTTTCTGCCTGGCGCGATGCCAAGTGGGAAAGGGTGGTGTCGAGTCTGAAGGCAGCAGGAAAGCCTGCAGCCCCCAGGTCTGTGGGGCTACGCAAGCGGTTCCCAAAGAGCTTTAGAACAAGGCATAGTTTTCCCTGCTGGCTCTTTGGGCGGGGGACCCATCTCCAGCCGTATGGCCATTTTTGTGCCTAGCGCGGCGCCAAGTGGGAAAGGGTGGTGTCGAGGCTGAAGGCAGCAGGAAAGCCCGCAGCCCCCAGCTCTGTGGGGCTACGCAAGCGGTTCCCAAAGAGCTTTAGAACAAGGCATAGTTTTCCCTGCTGGCTCTTTGGGCGGGGGACCCATCTCCAGCCGTATGGCCATTTTTGTGCCTGGCACGGCGCCAAGTGGGAAAGGGTGGTGTCGAGGCTGAAGGCAGCAGCAAAGCCCGCAGCCCCCAGGTCTGTAGGGCTACGCAAGCGGTTCCCAAAGAGCTTTAGAACAAGGCATAGTTTTCCCTGCTGGCTCTTTGGGCGGGGGACCCATCTCCAGCCGTATGGCCATTTTTGTGCCTGGCCCGGTGCCAAGTGTGAAAGGGTGGCTTTGAGGCTGAAGGCAGGAGCAAAGCCTGCAGCCCTAAGGTCTGTGGGGCTACGCAAGCGGTTCCCAAAGAGCTTTAGAACAAGGCATAGTTTTCCCTGCTGGCTCTTAGGGCATGGGACCCATCTCCAGCCATAGGCCATTTTTCTGCCTGGCGCGATGCCAAGTGGGAAAGGGTGGTGTCGAGTCTGAAGGCAGCAGGAAAGCCTGCAGCCCCCAGGTCTGTGGGGCTACGCAAGCGGTTCCCAAAGAGCTTTAGAACAAGGCATAGTTTTCCCTGCTGGCTCTTTGGGCGGGGGACCCATCTCCAGCCGTATGGCCATTTTTGTGCCTGGCGCGGCGCCAAGTGGGAAAGGGTGGTGTCGAGGCTGAAGGCAGCAGCAAAGCCTGCAGCCCCCAGGTCTGTGGGGCCAAGCAAGCGGTTCCCAAAGAGCTTTAGAACAAGGCATAGTTTTCCCTGCTGGCTCTTTGGGCGGGGGACCCATCTCCAGCCGTATGGCCATTTTTGTGCCTGGCGCGGTGCGTAGCGGGAAAGGGTGGTTTTGAGGCTGAAGGCAGCAGGAAAGCCTGCAGCCCCCAGGTCTGTGGGGCCAAGCAAGCGGTTCCCAAAGAGCTTTAGAACAAGGCATAGTTTTCCCTGGTGGCTCTTTGGGCGGGGGATCCATCTGCAGCCATAGGCTGTTTTTGTGCCTGATAGGGCGCCAAGTGGGAAAGGGTGCTGTCGAGGCTGAAGGCAGCAGCAAAGCCTGCAGCCCCCAGGTCTGTGGGGCTATGCAAGAGGTTGCCAAAGAGCTTTAGAACAAGGCATAGTTTTCCCTGCTGGCTCTTTGGGCATGGGACCCATCTCCAGCCATAGGCCATTTTTGTGCCTGGCGCGGCGCCAAGTGGGAAAGGGTGGCTTTGAGGCTGAAGGCAGCAGGAAAGCCTGCAGCCCCCAGGTCTGTGGGGCTACGCAAGCGGTTCCCAAAGAGCTTTAGAACAAGGCATAGTTTTCCCTGCTGGCTCTTTGGGCGGGGGACCCATCTCCAGCCGTATGGCCATTTTTGTGCCTAGCGCGGCGCCAAGTGGGAAAGGGTGGTGTCGAGGCTGAAGGCAGCAGGAAAGCCCGCAGCCCCCAGGTCTGTGGGGCTACGCAAGCGGTTCCCAAAGAGCTTTAGAACAAGGCATAGTTTTCCCTGCTGGCTCTTTGGGCGGGGGACCCATCTACAGCCGTATGGCCATTTTTGTGCCTGGCGCGGCGCCAAGTGGGAAAGGGTGGTGTCGAGTCTGAAGGCAGCAGGAAAGCCTGCAGCCCCCAGGTCTGTGGGGCTACGCAAGTGGTTCCCAAAGAGCTTTAGAACAAGGCATAGTTTTCCCTGCTGGCTCTTTGGGCGGGGGACCCATCTCCAGCCGTATGGCCAATTTGTGCCTAGCGCGACGCCAAGTGGGAAAGGGTGGCTTTGAGGCTGAAGGCAGCAGCAAAGCCTGCAGCCCCCAGGTCTGTGGGGCTACGCAAGCGGTTCCCAAAGAGCTTTAGAACAAGGCATAGTTTTCCCTGCTGGCTCTTAGGGCATGGGACCCATCTCCAGCCATAGGCCATTTTTCTGCCTGGCGCGATGCCAAGTGGGAAAGGGTGGTGTCGAGTCTGAAGGCAGCAGGAAAGCCTGCAGCCCCCAGGTCTGTGGGGCTACGCAAGCGGTTCCCAAAGAGCTTTAGAACAAGGCATAGTTTTCCCTGCTGGCTCTTTGGGCGGGGGACCCATCTACAGCCGTATGGCCATTTTTGTGCCTAGCGCGGCGCCAAGTGGGAAAGGGTGGTGTCGAGGCTGAAGGCAGCAGGAAAGCCCGCAGCCCCCAGGTCTGTGGGGCTACGCAAGCGGTTCCCAAAGAGCTTTAGAACAAGGCATAGTTTTCCCTGCTGGCTCTTTGGGCGGGGGACCCATCTCCAGCCGTATGGCCATTTTTGTGCCTGGCACGGCGCCAAGTGGGAAAGGGTGGTGTCGAGGCTGAAGGCAGCAGCAAAGCCCGCAGCCCCCAGGTCTGTAGGGCTACGCAAGCGGTTCCCAAAGAGCTTTAGAACAAGGCATAGTTTTCCCTGCTGGCTCTTTGGGCGGGGGACCCATCTCCAGCCGTATGGCCATTTTTGTGCCTGGCCCGGTGCCAAGTGTGAAAGGTTGGCTTTGAGGCTGAAGGCAGGAGCAAAGCCTGCAGCCCTAAGGTCTGTGGGGCTACGCAAGCGGTTCCCAAAGAGCTTTAGAACAAGGCATAGTTTTCTCTGCTGGCTCTTAGGGCATGGGACCCATCTCCAGCCATAGGCCATTTTTGTGCCTGGCGCAGTGCCAAGTGGGAAAGGGTGGTGTCGAGTCTGAAGGCAGCAGGAAAGCCTGCAGCCCCCAGGTCTGTGGGGCTACGCAAGCGGTTCCCAAAGAGCTTTAGAACAAGGCATAGTTTTCCCTGCTGGCTCTTTGGGCGGGGGACCCATCTCCAGCCGTATGGCCATTTTTGTGCCTGGCGCGGCACCAAGTGGGAAAGGGTGGTGTCGAGGCTGAAGGCAGCAGCAAAGCCCGCAGCCCCCAGGTCTGTGGGGCTACGCAAGCGGTTCCCAAAGAGCTTTAGAACAAGGCATAGTTTTCCCTGCTGGCTCTTTGGGCGGGGAACCCATCTCCAGCCGTATGGCCATTTTTGTGCCTGGCGCGGTGCGTAGCGGGAAAGGGTGGTTTTGAGGCTGAAGGCAGCAGGAAAGCCTGCAGCCCCCAGGTCTGTGGGGCCAAGCAAGCGGTTCCCAAAGAGCTTTAGAACAAGGCATAGTTTTCCCTGGTGGCTCTTTGGGCGGGGGATCCATCTGCAGCCATAGGCTGTTTTTGTGCCTGATAGGGCGCCAAGTGGGAAAGGGTGGTGTCGAGGCTGAAGGCAGCAGCAAAGCCTGCAGCCCCCAGGTCTGTGGGGCTATGCAAGAGGTTGCCAAAGAGCTTTAGAACAAGGCATAATTTTCCCTGCTGGCTCTTTGGGCATGGGACCCATCTCCAGCCGTATGGCCATTTTTGTGCCTGGCCCGGTGCCAAGTGGGAAAGGGTGGCTTTGAGGCTGAAGGCAGGAGCAAAGCCTGCAGCCCTAAGGTCTGTGTGGCTACGCAAGCGGTTCCCAAAGAGCTTTAGAACAAGGCATAGTTTTCCCTGCTGGCTCTTTGGGCATGGGACCCATCTCCAGCCATAGGCCATTTTTGTGCCTGGCGCGGTGCCAAGTGGGAAAGGGTGGTGTCGAGTCTGAAGGCAGCAGGAAAGCCTGCAGCCCCCAGGTCTGTGGGGCTACGCAAGCGGTTCCCAAAGAGCTTTAGAACAAGGCATAGTTTTCCCTGCTGGCTCTTTGGGCGGGGGACCCATCTACAGCCGTATGGCCATTTTTGTGCCTGGCGCGGCGCCAAGTGGGAAAGGGTGGTGTCGAGTCTGAAGGCAGCAGGAAAGCCTGCAGCCCCCAGGTCTGTGGGGCTACGCAAGTGGTTCCCAAAGAGCTTTAGAACAAGGCATAGTTTTCCCTGCTGGCTCTTTGGGCGGGGGACCCATCTCCAGCCGTATGGCCAATTTGTGCCTAGCGCGACGCCAAGTGGGAAAGGGTGGCTTTGAGGCTGAAGGCAGCAGCAAAGCCTGCAGCCCCCAGGTCTGTGGGGCTACGCAAGCGGTTCCCAAAGAGCTTTAGAACAATGCATAGTTTTCTTGCTGGGTCTTTGGGCATGGGACCCATCTCCAGCCATAGGCCATTTTTGTGCCTGGCCCGGCGCGAAGCGGGAAAGGGTGGCTTTGAGGCTGAAGGCAGCAGCAAAGCCCACAGCCCCCAGGTCTGTGGGGCTACGCAAGCGGTTCCCAAAGAGCTTTAGAACAAGGCATATTTTTCCCTGCTGGCTCTTTGAGCGGGGGAACCATCTCCAGCCGTATGGCCATTTTTGTGCCTGGCACGGCGCCAAGTGGGAAAGGGTGGTGTCGAGGCTGAAGGCAGCAGGAAAGCCCACAGCCCCCAGGTCTGTGGGGCTATGCAAGCGGTTCCCAAAGAGCTTTAGAACAAGGCATAGTTTTCCCTGGTGGCTCTTTGGGCATGGGACCCATCTCCACCCATAGGCCATTTTTCTGCCTGGCGCGACGCCAAGTGGGAAAGGGTGGCTTTGAGGCTGAAGGCAGCAGGAAAGCCTGCAGCCCCCAGGTCTGTGGGGCTACGCAAGCGGTTCCCAAAGAGCTTTAGAACAAGGCATAGTTTTCCCTGCTGGCTCTCTGGGCGGGGCACCCATCTGCAGCCATAGGCTGTTTTTGTGCCTGGCGCGGCGACAAGTGGGAAAGGGTGGTGTCGAGGCTGAAGGCAGCAGCAAAGCCCGCAGCCCCCAGGTCTGTGGGGCTACGCAAGCGGTTCCCAAAGAGCTTTAGAACAAGGCATAGTCTTCCCTGCTGGCTCTTTGGGCGGGGGACCCATCTCCAGCCGTATGGCAATTTTTGTGCCTGGCCCGGCGCCAAGTGGGAAAGGGCGGTTTTGAGGCTGAAGGCAGCAGCAAAGCCTGCAGGCCCCACGTCTGTGGGGCCACGCAAGCGGTTCCCAAAGAGCTTTAGAACAAGGCATAGTTTTCCTTGCTGGGTCTTTGGGCATGGGACCGATCTCCAGCCATAGGCCATTTTTTTGCCTGATGGAGTGCCAAGTGGGAAAGGGTGGCTTTGAGGCTGAAGGCAGCAGGAAAGCCTGCAGCCCCCAGGTCTGTGGGGCTACGCAAGCGGTTCCCAAAGAGCTTTAGAACAAGGCATAGTTTTCCTTGCTGGCTCTTTGGGCATGGGACCCATCTCCAGCCATAGGCCATTTTTGTGCCTGATGCGGCGCCAAGTGGGAAAGGGTGGCTTTGAGGCTGAAGGCAGCAGGAAAGCCCGCAGCCCCCAGGTCTGTGCGGCTACGCAAGCGGTTCCAAAGAGCTTTAGAACAAGGCAAAATTTTCCTTGCTGGCTCTCTGGGCGGGGGACCCATCTCCAGCCGTATGGCCATTTTTGTGCCTAGCGCGACGCCAAGTGGGAAAGGGTGGCTTTGAGGCTGAAGGCAGCAGTAAAGCCTGCAGCCCCCAGGTCTGTGGGGCTACGCAAGCGGTTCCCAAAGAGCTTTAGAACAAGGCATAGTTTTCCCTGCTGGGTCTTTGGGCATGGGACCCATCTCCAGCCATAGGCCATTTTTGTGCCTGGCGCGACGCCAAGTGGGAAAGGGTGGCTTTGAGGCTGAAGGCAGCAGGAAAGCCCGCAGCCCCCAGGTCTGTGCGGCTACGCAAGCGGTTCCCAAAGAGCTTTAGAACAAGGCATAATTTTCCTTGCTGGCTCTCTGGGCGGGGGACCCATCTCCAGCCGTATGGCCATTTTTTTGCCTGGCGCGGCGCCAAGTGGGAAAGGGTGGTGTCGAGGCTGAAGGCAGCAGGAAAGCCCGCAGCCCCCAGGTCTGTGGGGCTACGCAAGCGGTTCCCAAAGAGCTTTAGAACAAGGCATAGTTTTCCCTGCTGGCTCTTTGGGCGGGGGACCCATCTCCAGCCGTATGGCCATTTTTGTGCCTGGCGCGGCGCCAAGTGGGAAAGGGTGGCTTTGAGGCTGAAGACAGCAGGAAAGCCCGCAGCCCCCAGGTCTGTGGGGCTACGCAAGCGGTTCCCAAAGAGCTTTAGAACAAGGCATAGTTTTCCCTGCTGGCTCTTTGGGCGGGGGACCCATCTCCAGCCGTATGGCCATTTTTGTGCTTGGCGGGGCGCCAAGTGGGAAAGGGTGGTGTCGAGGTTGAAGGCAGCAGGAAAGCCCACAGCCCCCAGGTCTGTGGGGCCAAGCAAGCGGTTCCCAAAGAGCTTTAGAACAAGGCATAGTTTTCCCAGCTGGCTCTTTGGGCATGGGACCCATCTCCAGCCATAGGCCATTTTTGTGCCTGATAGGGCGCCAAGTGGGAAAGGGTGGCTTTGAGGCTGAAGGCAGCAGGAAAGCCTGCAGCCCCCAAGTCTGTGGGGCTACGCAAGCGGTTCCCAAAGAGCTTTAGAAGAAGGCATAGTTTTCCCTGCTGGCTCTTTGGACGGGGGACCCATTTCCAGCCGTATGGCCATTTTTGTGCCTGGCGCGGTGCGTAGTGGTAAAGGGTGGCTTTGAGGCTGAAGGCAGCAGGAAAGCCTGCAGCCCCCAGGTCTCTGGGGCTACGCAAGCAGTTCCCAAAGAGCTTTAGAACAAGGCATAATTTTCCCTGCTGTCTCTCTGGGCGGGGGACCCATCTCCAGCCATAGGCCGTTTTTGTGCCTGGCGCGGCGCCAAGTGGGAAAGGGTGCTGTCGAGGCTGAAGGCAGCAGCAAAGCCTGCAGCCCCCAGGTCTGTGGGACTACGCAAGCAGTTCCCAAAGAGCTTTAGAACAAGGCATAATTTTCCCTGCTGTCTCTTTGGGCGGGGGACCCATCTCCAGCCATAGGCCATTTTTGTGCCTGGCGCGGCGCCAAGTGGGAAAGGGTGGTGTGGAGGCTGAATGCAGCAGAAAAGCCCACAGCCCCCAGGTCTGTGGGGCTACGCAAGCGGTTCCCAAAGAGCTTTAGAACAAGGCATAGTTTTCCCTGCTGGCTCTTTGGGCGGGGGACCCATCTCCAGCCATAGGCCGTTTTTGTGCCTGGCGCGGCGCCAAGTGGGAAAGGGTGCTGTCGAGGCTGAAGTCAGCAGCAAAGCCTGCAACCCCCAGGTCTGTGGGGCTATGCAAGAGGTTGCCAAAGAGCTTTAGAACAAGGCATAGTTTTCCCTGCTGGCTCTTTGGGCGGGGGACCCATCTCCAGCCGTATGGCCATTTTTGTGCCTGGCGCGGCACCAAGAGGGAAAGGGTGGATTCGAGGCTGAAGGCAGCAGCAAAGCCCGCAGCCCCCAGGTCTGTGGGGCTACGCAAGTGGTTCCCAAAGAGCTTTAGAACAAGGCATAGTTTTCCCTGCTGGCTCTTTGGGCGGGGGACCCATCTCCAGCCGTATGGCCATTTTTGAGCCTGGCGCGGCGCCAGGTGGGAAAGGGTGGCTTTGAGGCTGAAGGCAGGAGCAAAGCCTGCAGCCCCAAGTTCTGTGGGGCTACGCAAGCGGTTCCCAAAGAGCTTTAGAACAAGTCATAGTTTTCCCAGCTGGCTCTTAGGGCATGGGACCCATCTCCAGCCATAGGCCATTTTTGTGCCTGGCGCGACACCAAGTGGGAAAGGGTGCTGTCGAGGCTGAAGGCAGCAGGAAAGCCTGCAGCCCCCAGGTCTGTGGGGCTACGCAAGCGGTTCCCAAAGAGCTTTAGAACAAGGCATAGTTTTCCCTGCTGGCTCTTTGGGCGGGGGACCCATCTCCAGCCATAGGCCGTTTTTGTGCCTGGCGCGGCGCCAAGTGGGAAAGGGTGCTGTCGAGGCTGAAGTCAGCAGCAAAGCCTGCAGCCCCCAGGTCTGTGGGGCTATGCAAGAGGTTGCCTAAGATCTTTAGAACAAGGCATAGTTTTCCTTGCTGGGTCTTTGGGCATGGGACCCATCTCCAGCCATAGGCCATTTTTGTGCCTGATGCAGCGCCAAGTGGGAAAGGGTGGCTTTGAGGCTGAAGGCAGCAGGAAAGCATGCAGCCCCCAGGTCTGTGGGGCTATGGAAGCGGTTCCCAAAGAGCTTTAGAACAAGGCATAGTTTTCCCTGCTGGCTCCTTGGGCATGGGACCCATCTCCAGCCATAGGCCATTTTTGTGCCTGGCGCATTGCGAAGTGGGAAAGGGTGTCTTTGAGGCTGAAGGCAGCAGGAAAGCCCGCAGCCCCCACGTCTGTGGGGCCAAGCAAGCGGTTCCCAAAGAGCTTTAGAACAAGGCATAGTTTTCCCTGCTGGCTCTTTGGGCGGGGGACCCATATGCAGCCATATGGCCATTTTTATGCCTGGCGAAGCGCCAAGTGGGAAAGGGTTGTGTCGAGGCTGAAGGCAGCAGGAAAGCCTGCAGCCCCCAGGTCTGTGGGGCTACGCAAGCGGTTCCCAAAGAGCTTTAGAACAAGGCATAGTTTTCCCTGCTGGCTCTTTGGGCGGGGGAGCCATCTCCAGCCGTATGGCCATTTTTGTGCCTGGCCCGGCGCCAAGCGGGAAAGGGTGGCTTTGAGGCTGAAGGCAGCAGGAGAGCCCGCAGCCCCCAGGTCTGTGGGGCTACGCAAGCGGTTCCCAAAGAGCTTTAGAACAAGGCATAGTTTTCCCTGCTGGCTCTTTGGGCGGGGGACCCATCTCCAGCCGTATGGCCATTTTTGTGCCTGGCGCGGTGCGTCGTGGGAAAGGGTGGTTTTGAGGCTGAAGGCAGCAGGAAAGCCTGCAGCCCCCAGGTCTGTGGGGCCAAGCAAGCGGTTCCCGAAGAGCTTTAGAACAAGGCATAGTTTTCCCTGCTGGCTCTTTGGGCATGGGACCCATCTCCAGCCATAGGCCATTTTTGTGCCTCATAGGGCGCCAAGTGGGAAAGGGTGGCTTTGAGGCTGAAGGCAGGAGGAAAGCCCGCAGCCCCCAGGTCTGTGGGGCTACGCAAGCGGTTCCCAAAGAGCTTTAGAACAAGGCATAGTTTTCCTTGCTGGCTCTTTGGGCATGGGACCCATCTCCAGCCATAGGCCATTTTTGTGCCTGGCCCGGCGCCAAGTGGGAAAGGGTGGTGTCGAGGCTGAAGGCAGCAGCAAAGCCCGAAGCCCCCAGGTCTGTGGGGCTACGCAAGCGGTTCCCAAAGAGCTTTAGAACAAGGCATAGTTTTCCCTGCTCGCTCTTTGGGCATGGAACCCATCTCCAGCCGTATTGCCATTTTTGTGCCTAGCGCGGCGCCAAATGGGAAAGGGTGGCTTTGAGGCTGAAGGCAGCAGGAAAGTCTGCAGCCCCCAAGTCTCTTAGGCTATGCAAGCGGTTCCCAAAGAGCTTTAGAACAAGGCATAGTTTCCGCTGCTTGTTCTTTGGGCGGGGGACCCATCTCCAGCCATAGGCCATTTTTGTGCCTGGCGCGGCGCCAAGTGGGAAAGGGTGGTGTCGAGCCTGAAGGCAGCAGGAAAGCCTGCAGCCCCCAGGTCTGTGGGGCTACGCAAGCGGTTCCCAAAGAGCTTTAGAACAAGGCATAGTTTTCCCTGCTGGCTCTTTGGGCGGGGGACCCATCTCCAGCCGTATGGCCATTTTTGTGCCTGGCGCGGCGCCAAGTGGGAAGGGTGTTGTCGAACATGAAGGCAGAAGGAAAGCCCACAGCCCCCAGGTGTGTGCGGCTACGCAAGCGGTTCCCAAAGAGCTTTAGAACAAGGCATAGTTTTCCCTGCTTGTTCTTTGGTCGGGGGACCCATCTCCAGCCATAGGCCATTTTTTTTTTCCTGGCGCGACGCCAAGTGGGAAAGGGTGGCTTTGAGGCTGAAGGCAGCAGGAAAGCCTGCAGCCCCCAGGTCTGTGGGGCTACGCAAGCGGTTCCCAAAGAGCTTTAGAACAAGGCATAGTTTTCCCTGCTGGCTCTTTGGGCGGGGGATCCATCTGCAGCCATAGGCTGTTTTTGTGCCTGATAGGGCGCCAAGTGGGAAAGGGTGGTGTCGAGGCTGAAGGCAGCAGCAAAGCCTGCAGCCCCCAGGTCTGTGGGGCTATGCAAGAGGTTGCCAAAGAGCTTTAGAACAAGGCATAGTTTTCCCTGCTGGCTCTTTGGGCATGGGACCCATCTCCAGCCATAGGCCATTTTTGTGCCTGGCGCGGCGCCAAGTGCGAAAGGGTGGCTTTGAGGCTGAAGGCAGCAGGAAAGCCTGCAGCCCCCAGGTCTGTGGGGCTACGCAAGCGGTTCCCAAAGAGCTTTAGAACAAGGCATAGTTTTCCCTGCTGGCTCTTTGGGCGGGGGACCCATCTCCAGCCGTATGGCCATTTTTGTGCCTAGCGCGGCGCCAAGTGGGAAAGGGTGGTGTCGAGGCTGAAGGCAGCAGGAAAGCCCGCAGCCCCCAGGTCTGTGGGGCTACGCAAGCGGTTCCCAAAGAGCTTTAGAACAAGGCATAGTTTTCCCTGCTGGCTCTTTGGGCGGGGGACCCATCTCCAGCCGTATGGCCATTTTTGTGCCTGGCACGGCGCCAAGTGGGAAAGGGTGGTGTCGAGGCTGAAGGCAGCAGCAAAGCCCGCAGCCCCCAGGTCTGTAGGGCTACGCAAGCGGTTCCCAAAGAGCTTCAGAACAAGGCATAGTTTTCCCTGCTGGCTCTTTGGGCGGGGGACACATCTCCAGCCGTATGGCCATTTTTGTGCCTGGCCCGGTGCCAAGTGGGAAAGGGTGGCTTTGAGGCTGAAGGCAGGAGCAAAGCCTGCAGCCCTAAGGTCTGTGGGGCTACGCAAGCGGTTCCCAAAGAGCTTCAGAACAAGGCATAGTTTTCCCTGCTGGCTCTTTGGGCATGGGACCCATCTCCAGCCATAGGCCATTTTTGTGCCTGGCGCGGTGCCAAGTGGGAAAGGGTGGTGTCGAGGCTGAAGGCAGCAGGAAAGCCTGCAGCCCCCAGGTCTGTGGGGCTACGCAAGCGGTTCCCAAAGAGCTTTAGAACAAGGCATAGTTTTCCCTGCTGGCTCTTTGGGCGGGGGACCCATCTACAGCCGTATGGCCATTTTTGTGCCTGGCGCGGCGCCAAGTGGGAAAGGGTGGTGTCGAGTCTGAAGGCAGCAGGAAAGCCTGCAGCCCCCAGGTCTGTGGGGCTACGCAAGTGGTTCCCAAAGAGCTTTAGAACAAGGCATAGTTTTCCCTGCTGGCTCTTTGGGCGGGGGACCCATCTCCAGCCGTATGGCCAATTTGTGCCTAGCGCGACGCCAAGTGGGAAAGGGTGGCTTTGAGGCTGAAGGCAGCAGCAAAGCCTGCAGCCCCCAGGTCTGTGGGGCTACGCAAGCGGTTCCCAAACAGCTTTAGAACAATGCATAGTTTTCCTTGCTGGGTCTTTGGGCATGGGACCCATCTCCAGCCATAGGCCATTTTTGTGCCTGGCCCGGCGCGAAGCGGGAAAGGGTGGCTTTGAGGCTGAAGGCAGCAGCAAAGCCCACAGCCCCCAGGTCTGTGGGGCTACGCAAGCGGTTCCCAAAGAGCTTTAGAACAAGGCATAGTTTTCCCTGCTGGCTCTTTGGGCGGGGGACCCATCTCCAGACGTATGGCCATTTTTGTGCCTGGCACGGCGCCAAGTGGGAAAGGGTGGTGTCGAGGCTGAAGGCAGCAGGAAAGCCCACAGCCCCCAGGTCTGTGGGGCTATGCAAGCGGTTCCCAAAGAGCTTTAGAACAAGGCATAGTTTTCCCTGGTGGCTCTTTGGGCATGGGACCCATCTCCACCCATAGGCCATTTTTCTGCCTGGCGCGACGCCAAGTGGGAAAGGGTGCTGTCGAGGCTGAAGGCAGCAGGAAAGCCTGCAGCCCCCAGGTCTGTGGGGCTACGCAAGCGGTTCCCAAAGAGCTTTAGAACAAGGCATAGTTTTCCCTGCTGGCTCTTTGGGCGGGGCACCCATCTGCAGCCATAGGCTGTTTTTGTGCCTGGCGCGGCGACAAGTGGGAAAGGGTGGTGTCGAGGCTGAAGGCAGCAGCAAAGCCCGCAGCCCCCAGGTCTGTGGGGCTACGCAAGCGGTTCCCAAAGAGCTTTAGAACAAGGCATAGTCTTCCCTGCTGGCTCTTTGGGCGGGGGACCCATCTCCAGCCGTATGGCAATTTTTGTGCCTGGCCCGGCGCCAAGTGGGAAAGGGCGGTTTTGAGGCTGAAGGCAGCAGGAAAGCCTGCAGGCCCCACGTCTGTGGGGCTACGCAAGCGGTTCCCAAAGAGCTTTAGAACAAGGCATAGTTTTCCTTGCTGGGCCTTTGGGCATGAGACCCATCTCCAGCCGTATGGCCATTTTTGTGCCTGGCGCGACGCCAAGTGGGAAAGGGTGGCTTTGAGGCTGAAGGCAGCAGGAAAGCCTGCAGCCCCCAGGTCTCTGGGGCTACGCAAGCAGTTCCCAAAGAGCTTTAGAACAAGGCATAATATTCCTTGCTGGCTCTCTGGGCGGGGGACCCATCTCCAGCCGTATGGCCATTTTTGTGCCTGGCCCGGCGCGAAGCGGGAAAGGGTGGCTTTGAGGCTGAAGGCAGCAGCAAAGCCCACACCCCCAGGTCTGTGGGGCTACGCAAGCGGTTCCCAAAGAGCTTTAGAAAAAGGCATAGTTTTCCCTGCTGGCTCTTTGGGCGGGGGACCCATCTCCAGCCGTATGGCCATTTTTGTGCCTAGCGCGGCGCCAAGTGGGAAAGGGTGGTGTC
The DNA here is from genome assembly GCF_028500815.1 of Rissa tridactyla. NCBI lineage: Eukaryota > Metazoa > Chordata > Aves > Charadriiformes > Laridae > Rissa > Rissa tridactyla. The sequence goes on along the minus strand of NW_026529341.1, from coordinate 101,216 downwards.
GAGGCTGAAGGCAGCAGGAAAGCCCACAGCCCCCAGGTCTGTGGGGCTACGCAAGCGGTTCCCAAAGAGCTTTAGAACAAGGCATAGTTTTCCCTGCTAGCTCTTTGGGCGGGGGACCCATCTCCAGCCGTATGGCCATTTTTGTGCCTGGCGCGGTGCATAGTGGGAAAGGGTGGTTTTGAGGCTGAAGGCAGCAGGAAAGCCTGCAGCCCCCAGGTCTGTGGGGCCAAGCAAGCGGTTCCCAAAGAGCTTTAGAACAAGGCATAGTTTTCCCTGATGGCTCTTTGGCCATGGGACCCATCTCCAGCCATAGGCCATTTTTGTGCCTGATAGGGCGCCAAGTTGGAAAGGGTGGCTTTGAGGCTGAAGGCAGCAGGAAAGCCTGCAGCCCCCAGGTCTGTGGGGCTACGCAAGCGGTTCCCAAAGAGCTTTAGAAGAAGGCATAGTTTTCCCTGCTGGCTCTTTGGACGGGGGACCCATTTCCAGCCGTATGGCCATTTTTGTGCCTGGCGCGGCGCCAAGTGGGAAAGGGTGGCTTTGAGGCTGAAGGCAGCAGGAAAGCCTGCAGCCCCCAGGTCTCTGGGGCTACGCAAGCAGTTCCCAAAGAGCTTTAGAACAAGGCATAATTTTCCCTGCTGGCTCTCTGGGCGGGGGACCCATCTCCAGCCATAGGCCGTTTTTGTGCCTGGCGCGGCGCCAAGTGGGAAAGGGTGCTGTCGAGGCTGAAGGCAGCAGCAAAGCCTGCAGCCCCCAGGTCTGTGGGGCTATGCAAGCGGTTCCCAAAGAGCTTTAGAACAAGGCATAGTTTTCCCTGCTGGCTCTTTGGGCGGGGGACCCATCTCCAGTCGTATGGCTATTTCTATGCCTAGCGCGGTGCGTAGTGGGAAAGGGTGGTTTTGAGGCTGAAGGCAGCAGGAAAGCCCGCAGCCCCCAGGTCTGTGGGACTACGCAAGCAGTTCCCAAAGAGCTTTAGAACAAGGCATAATTTTCCCTGCTGTCTCTTTGGGCGGGGGACCCATCTCCAGCCATAGGCCATTTTTGTGCCTGGCGCGGCGCCAAGTGGGAAAGGGTGGTGTGGAGGCTGAATGCAGCAGGAAAGCCCGCAGCCCCCAGGTCTGTGGGGCTACGCAAGCGGTTCCCAAAGAGCTTTAGAACAAGGCATAGTTTTCCCTGCTGGCTCTTTGAGCGTGGGACCCATCTCCAGCCATAGGCCATTTTTGTGCCTGATGCGGCGCCAAGTGGGAAAGGGTGGCTTTGAGGCTGAAGACAGCAGGAAACCCTGCAGCCCCCAGGTCTGTGGGGCTACGCAAGTGGTTCCCAAAGAGCTTTAGAACAAGGCATAGTTTTCCCTGCTGGCTCTTTGGGCGGGGGACCCATCTCCAGCCGTATGGCCATTTTTGTGCCTGGCGCGGCGCCAGGTGGGAAAGGGTGGCTTTGAGGGTGAAGGCAGGAGCAAAGCCTGCAGCCCCAAGGTCTGTGGGGCTACGCAAGCGGTTCCCAAAGAGCTTTAGAACAAGTCATAGTTTTCCCAGCTGGCTCTTAGGGCATGGGACCCATCTCCAGCCATAGGCCATTTTTGTGCCTGGCGCGACGCCAAGTGGGAAAGGGTGCTGTCGAGGCTGAAGGCAGCAGGAAAGCCTGCAGCCCCCAGGTCTGTGCAGCTACGCAAGCGGTTTCCAAAGAGCTTTAGAACAAGGCATAGTTTTCCCTGCTGGCTCTTTGGGCGGGGGACCCATCTCCAGCCATAGGCCGTTTTTGTGCCTGGCGCGGCGCCAAGTGGGAAAGGGTGCTGTCGAGGCTGAAGTCAGTAGCAAAGCCTGCAGCCCCCAGGTCTGTGGGGCTACGCAAGCGGTTCCCAAAGATCTTTAGAACAAGGCATAGTTTTCCTTGCTGGGTCTTTGGGCGTGGGACCCATCTCCAGCCATTTGCCATTTTTGTGCCTGATGCAGTGCCAAGTGGGAAAGGGTGGCTTTGAGGCTGAAGGCAGCAGGAAAGCCTGCAGCCCCCAGGTCTGTGGGGCTATGGAAGCGGTTCCCAAAGAGCTTTAGAACAAGGCATAGTTTTCCCTGCTGGCTCCTTGGGCTGGAGACCCATCTCCAGCCATAGGCCATTTTTATGCCTGGCGAAGCGCCAAGTGGGAAAGGGTGGTGTCGAGGCTGAAGGCAGCAGGAAAGCCTGCAGCCCCCAGGTCTGTGGGGCTACGCAAGCGGTTCCCAAAGAGCTTTAGAACAAGGCATAGTTTTCCCTGCTGGCTCTTTGGGCGGGGGACCCATCTCCAGCCGTATGGCCATTTTTGTGCCTGGCGCGGTGCGTCGTGGGAAAGGGTGGTTTTGAGGCTGAAGGCAGCAGGAAAGCCTGCAGCCCCCAGGTCTGTGGGGCCAAGCAAGCGGTTCCCAAAGAGCTTTAGAACAAGGCATAGTTTTCCCTGATGGCTCTTTGGGCATGGGACCCATCTCCAGCCATAGGCCATTTTTGTGCCTGATAGGGCGCCAAGTGGGAAAGGGTGGTTTTGACGCTGAAGGCAGCAGGAAAGCCCGCAGCCCCCAGGTCTGTGCGGCTACGCAAGCGGTTCCCAAAGAGCTTTAGAAGAAGGCATAGTTTTCCCTGCTGGCTCTTTGGACGGGGGACCCATTTCCAGCCGTATGGCCATTTTTGTGCCTGGCGCGGCGCCAAGTGGGAAAGGGTGGCTTTGAGGCTGAAGGCAGCAGGAAAGCCTGCAGCCCCCAGGTCTCTGGGGCTACGCAAGCAGTTCCCAAAGAGCTTTAGAACAAGGCATAATTTTCCCTGCTGGCTCTCTGGGCGGGGGACCCATCTCCAGCCATAGGCCGTTTTTGTGCCTGGCGCGGCGCCAAGTGGGAAAGGGTGCTGTCGAGGCTGAAGGCAGCAGCAAAGCCTGCAGCCCCCAGGTCTGTGGGGCTATGCAAGCGGTTCCCAAAGAGCTTTAGAACAAGGCATAGTTTTCCCTGCTGGCTCTTTGGGCGGGGGACCCATCTCCAGTCGTATGGCTATTTCTATGCCTAGCGCGGTGCGTAGTGGGAAAGGGTGGTTTTGAGGCTGAAGGCAGCAGGAAAGCCCGCAGCCCCCAGGTCTGTGGGACTACGCAAGCAGTTACCAAAGAGCTTTAGAACAAGGCATAATTTTCCCTGCTGTCTCTTTGGGCGGGGGACCCATCTCCAGCCATAGGCCATTTTTGTGCCTGGCGCGGCGCCAAGTGGGAAAGGGTGGCGTGGAGGCTGAATGCAGCAGGAAAGCCCGCAGCCCCCAGGTCTGTGGGGCTACGCAAGCGGTTCCCAAAGAGCTTTAGAACAAGGCATAGTTTTCCCTGCTGGCTCTTTGAGCATGGGACCCATCTCCAGCCATAGGCCATTTTTGTGCCTGATGCGGCGCCAAGTGGGAAAGGGTGGCTTTGAGGCTGAAGACAGCAGGAAAGCCTGCAGCCCCCAGGTCTGTGGGGCTACGCAAGCGGTTCCCAAAGAGCTTTAGAACAAGGCATAGTTTTCCCTGCTGGCTCTTTGGGCGGGGGACCCATCTCCAGCCGTATGGCCATTTTTGTGCCTAGCGCGGTGCGTAGTGGGAAAGGGTGGCTTTGAGGCTGAAGGCAGCCGCAAAGCCCGCAGCCCCCAGGTCTGTGGGGCTACGCAAGTGGTTCCCAAAGAGCTTTAGAACAAGGCATATTTTCCCTGCTGGCTCTTTGGGCGGGGGACCCATCTCCAGCCGTATGGCCATTTTTGAGCCTGGCGCGGCGCCAGGTGGGAAAGGGTGGCTTTGAGGCTGAAGGCAGGAGCAAAGCCTGCAGCCCCAAGGTCTGTGGGGCTACGCAAGCGGTTCCCAAAGAGCTTTAGAACAAGTCATAGTTTTCCCAGCTGGCTCTTAGGGCATGGGACCCATCTCCAGCCATAGGCCATTTTTGTGCCTGGCGCGACGCCAAGTGGGAAAGGGTGCTGTCGAGGCTGAAGGCAGCAGGAAAGCCTGCAGCCCCCAGGTCTGTGCAGCTACGCAAGCGGTTTCCAAAGAGCTTTAGAACAAGGCATAGTTTTCCCTGCTGGCTCTTTGGGCGGGGGACCCATCTCCAGCCATAGGCCGTTTTTGTGCCTGGCGCGGCGCCAAGTGGGAAAGGGTGGTGTCGAGGCTGAAGTCAGCAGCAAAGCCTGCAGCCCCCAGGTCTGTGGGGCTATGCAAGAGGTTGCCAAAGATCTTTAGAACAAGGCATAGTTTTCCTTGCTGGGTCTTTGGGCGTGGGACCCATCTCCAGCCATTTGCCATTTTTGTGCCTGATGCAGCGCCAAGTGGGAAAGGGTGGCTTTGAGGCTGAAGGCAGCAGGAAAGCCTGCAGCCCCCAGGTCTGTGGGGCTATGGAAGCGGTTCCCAAAGAGCTTTAGAACAAGGCATAGTTTTCCCTGCTGGCTCCTTGGGCTGGAGACCCATCTCCAGCCATAGGCCATTTTTATGCCTGGCGAAGCGCCAAGTGGGAAAGGGTGGTGTCGAGGCTGAAGGCAGCAGGAAAGCCTGCAGCCCCCAGGTCTGTGGGGCTACGCAAGCGGTTCCCAAAGAGCTTTAGAACAAGGCATAGTTTTCCCTGCTGGCTCTTTGGGCGGGGGACCCATCTCCAGCCGTATGGCCATTTTTGTGCCTGGCGCGGTGCGTCGTGGGAAAGGGTGGTTTTGAGGCTGAAGGCAGCAGGAAAGCCTGCAGCCCCCAGGTCTGTGGGGCCAAGCAAGCGGTTCCCAAAGAGCTTTAGAACAAGGCATAGTTTTCCCTGATGGCTCTTTGGGCATGGGACCCATCTCCAGCCATAGGCCATTTTTGTGCCTGATAGGGCGCCAAGTGGGAAAGGGTGGTTTTGACGCTGAAGGCAGCAGGAAAGCCCGCAGCCCCCAGGTCTGTGCGGCTACGCAAGCGGTTCCCAAAGAGCTTTAGAACAAGGCATAGTTTTCCCTGCTCGCTCTTTGGGCATGGAACCCATCTCCAGCCGTATTGCCATTTTTGTGCCTAGCGCGGCGCCAAATGGGAAAGGGTGGCTTTGAGGCTGAAGGCAGCAGGAAAGTCTGCAGCCCCCAAGTCTCTTAGGCTATGCAAGCGGTTCCCAAAGAGCTTTAGAACAAGGCATAGTTTCCGCTGCTTGTTCTTTGGGCGGGGGACCCATCTCCAGCCATAGGCCATTTTTGTGCCTGGCGCGGCGCCAAGTGGGAAAGGGTGGCTTTGAGGCTGAAGGCAGCAGGAAAGCCCGCAGCCCCCAGGTCTGTGGGGCTACGCAAGCGGTTCCCAAAGAGCTTTAGAACAAGGCATAGTTTTCCCTGCTGGCTCTTTGGGCGGGGGACCCATCTCCAGCCGTATGGCCATTTTTGTGCCTGGCGCGGCGCCAAGTGGGAAGGGTGTTGTCGAACATGAAGGCAGAAGGAAAGCCCACAGCCCCCAGGTGTGTGCGGCTACGCAAGCGGTTCCCAAAGAGCTTTAGAACAAGGCATAGTTTTCCCTGATGGCTCTTTGGGCGGGGGACCCATCTCCAGCCATAGGCCATTTTTTTTTTCCTGGCGCGACGCCAAGTGGGAAAGGGTGGCTTTGAGGCTGAAGGCAGCAGGAAAGCCTGCAGCCCCCAGGTGTGTGGGGCTACGCAAGCGGTTCCCAAAGAGCTTTAGAACAAGGCATAGTTTTCCCTGCTGGCTCCTTGGGCGGGGGACCCATCTCCAGCCGTATGGCCATTTTTGTGCCTGGCGCGGCGCCCAGTGGGAAAGGGTGGTGTCGAGGCTGAAGGCAGCAGGAAAGCCCGCAGCCCCCAGGTCTGTGCGGCTACGCAAGCGGTTCCCAAAGAGCTTTAGAACAAGGCATAGTTTTCCTTGCTGGCTCTTTGGGCAGGGGACCCATCTCCAGCCGTATGGCAATTTTTGTGCCTGGCCCGGCGCCAAGTGGGAAAGGGTGGTTTTGAGGCTGAAGGCAGCAGCAAAGCCTGCAAGCCCCACGTCTGTGGGGCTACGCAAGCGGTTCCCAAAGAGCTTTAGAACAAGGCATAGTTTTCCCTGCTGGCTCTTTGGGCGGGGGACCCATCTCCAGCCGTATGGCCATTTTTGTGCCTGGCGCGGCGCCAAGTGGGAAAGGGTGGCTTTGAGGCTGAAGGCAGCAGGAAAGCCCGCAGCCCCCAGGTCTGTGGGGCTACGCAAGCGGTTCCCAAAGAGCTTTAGAACAAGGCATAGTTTTCCCTGCTGGCTCGTTGGGCGGGGGACCCATCTACAGCCGTATGGCCATTTTTGTGCCTAGCGCGGCGCCAAGTGGGAAAGGGTGGTGTCGAGGCTGAAGGCAGCAGGAAAGCCCGCAGCCCCCAGGTCTGTGGGGCTACGCAAGCGGTTCCCAAAGAGCTTTAGAACAAGGCATAGTTTTCCCTGCTGGCTCTTTGGGCGGGGGACCCATCTCCAGCCGTATGGCCATTTTTGTGCCTGGCACGGCGCCAAGTGGGAAAGGGTGGTGTCGAGGCTGAAGGCAGCAGCAAAGCCCGCAGCCCCCAGGTCTGTAGGGCTACGCAAGCGGTTCCCAAAGAGCTTTAGAACAAGGCATAGTTTTCCCTGCTGGCTCTTTGGGCGGGGGACCCATCTCCAGCCGTATGGCCATTTTTGTGCCTGGCCCGGTGCCAAGTGTGAAAGGGTGGCTTTGAGGCTGAAGGCAGGAGCAAAGCCTGCAGCCCTAAGGTCTGTGGGGCTACGCAAGCGGTTCCCAAAGAGCTTTAGAACAAGGCATAGTTTTCCCTGCTGGCTCTTAGGGCATGGGACCCATCTCCAGCCATAGGCCATTTTTCTGCCTGGCGCGATGCCAAGTGGGAAAGGGTGGTGTCGAGTCTGAAGGCAGCAGGAAAGCCTGCAGCCCCCAGGTCTGTGGGGCTACGCAAGCGGTTCCCAAACAGCTTTAGAACAAGGCATAGTTTTCCCTGCTGGCTCTTTGGGCGGGGGACCCATCTCCAGCCGTATGGCCATTTTTGTGCCTAGCGCGGCGCCAAGTGGGAAAGGGTGGTGTCGAGGCTGAAGGCAGCAGGAAAGCCCGCAGCCCCCAGCTCTGTGGGGCTACGCAAGCGGTTCCCAAAGAGCTTTAGAACAAGGCATAGTTTTCCCTGCTGGCTCTTTGGGCGGGGGACCCATCTCCAGCCGTATGGCCATTTTTGTGCCTGGCACGGCGCCAAGTGGGAAAGGGTGGTGTCGAGGCTGAAGGCAGCAGCAAAGCCCGCAGCCCCCAGGTCTGTAGGGCTACGCAAGCGGTTCCCAAAGAGCTTTAGAACAAGGCATAGTTTTCCCTGCTGGCTCTTTGGGCGGGGGACCCATCTCCAGCCGTATGGCCATTTTTGTGCCTGGCGCGGTGCGTAGCGGGAAAGGGTGGTTTTGAGGCTGAAGGCAGCAGGAAAGCCTGCAGCCCCCAGGTCTGTGGGGCTACGCAAGCGGTTCCCAAAGAGCTTTAGAACAAGGCATAGTTTTCCCTGCTGGCTCTTTGGGCGGGGGATCCATCTGCAGCCATAGGCTGTTTTTGTGCCTGATAGGGCGCCAAGTGGGAAAGGGTGGTGTCGAGGCTGAAGGCAGCAGCAAAGCCTGCAGCCCCCAGGTCTGTGGGGCTATGCAAGAGGTTGCCAAAGAGCTTTAGAACAAGGCATAGTTTTCCCTGCTGGCTCTTTGGGCATGGGACCCATCTCCAGCCATAGGCCATTTTTGTGCCTGGCGCGGCGCCAAGTGGGAAAGGGTGGCTTTGAGGCTGAAGGCAGCAGGAAAGCCTGCAGCCCCCAGGTCTGTGGGGCTACGCAAGCGGTTCCCAAAGAGCTTTAGAACAAGGCATAGTTTTCCCTGCTGGCTCTTTGGGCGGGGGACCCATCTCCAGCCGTATGGCCATTTTTGTGCCTAGCGCGGCGCCAAGTGGGAAAGGGTGGTGTCGAGGCTGAAGGCAGCAGGAAAGCCCGCAGCCCCCAGGTCTGTGGGGCTACGCAAGCGGTTCCCAAAGAGCTTTAGAACAAGGCATAGTTTTCCCTGCTGGCTCTTTGGGCGGGGGACCCATCTACAGCCGTATGGCCATTTTTGTGCCTGGCGCGGCGCCAAGTGGGAAAGGGTGGTGTCGAGTCTGAAGGCAGCAGGAAAGCCTGCAGCCCCCAGGTCTGTGGGGCTACGCAAGTGGTTCCCAAAGAGCTTTAGAACAAGGCATAGTTTTCCCTGCTGGCTCTTTGGGCGGGGGACCCATCTCCAGCCGTATGGCCAATTTGTGCCTAGCGCGACGCCAAGTGGGAAAGGGTGGCTTTGAGGCTGAAGGCAGCAGCAAAGCCTGCAGCCCCCAGGTCTGTGGGGCTACGCAAGCGGTTCCCAAAGAGCTTTAGAACAAGGCATAGTTTTCCCTGCTGGCTCTTAGGGCATGGGACCCATCTCCAGCCATAGGCCATTTTTCTGCCTGGCGCGATGCCAAGTGGGAAAGGGTGGTGTCGAGTCTGAAGGCAGCAGGAAAGCCTGCAGCCCCCAGGTCTGTGGGGCCAAGCAAGCGGTTCCCAAAGAGCTTTAGAACAAGGCATAGTTTTCCCTGGTGGCTCTTTGGGCGGGGGATCCATCTGCAGCCATAGGCTGTTTTTGTGCCTGATAGGGCGCCAAGTGGGAAAGGGTGGTGTCGAGGCTGAAGGCAGCAGCAAAGCCTGCAGCCCCCAGGTCTGTGGGGCTATGCAAGAGGTTGCCAAAGAGCTTTAGAACAAGGCATAATTTTCCCTGCTGGCTCTTTGGGCATGGGACCCATCTCCAGCCATAGGCCATTTTTGTGCCTGGCGCGGCGCCAAGTGGGAAAGGGTGGCTTTGAGGCTGAAGGCAGCAGGAAAGCCTGCAGCCCCCAGGTCTGTGGGGCTACGCAAGCGGTTCCCAAAGAGCTTTAGAACAAGGCATAGTTTTCCCTGCTGGCTCTTTGGGCGGGGGACCCATCTCCAGCCGTATGGCCATTTTTGTGCCTAGCGCGGCGCCAAGTGGGAAAGGGTGGTGTCGAGGCTGAAGGCAGCAGGAAAGCCCGCAGCCCCCAGGTCTGTGGGGCTACGCAAGCGGTTCCCAAAGAGCTTTAGAACAAGGCATAGTTTTCCCTGCTGGCTCTTTGGGCGGGGGACCCATCTCCAGCCGTATGGCCATTTTTGTGCCTGGCACGGCGCCAAGTGGGAAAGGGTGGTGTCGAGGCTGAAGGCAGCAGCAAAGCCCGCAGCCCCCAGGTCTGTAGGGCTACGCAAGCGGTTCCCAAAGAGCTTCAGAACAAGGCATAGTTTTCCCTGCTGGCTCTTTGGGCGGGGGACCCATCTCCAGCCGTATGGCCATTTTTGTGCCTGGCCCGGTGCCAAGTGGGAAAGGGTGGCTTTGAGGCTGAAGGCAGGAGCAAAGCCTGCAGCCCTAAGGTCTGTGTGGCTACGCAAGCGGTTCCCAAAGAGCTTTAGAACAAGGCATAGTTTTCCCTGCTGGCTCTTTGGGCATGGGACCCATCTCCAGCCATAGGCCATTTTTGTGCCTGGCGCGGTGCCAAGTGGGAAAGGGTGGTGTCGAGTCTGAAGGCAGCAGGAAAGCCTGCAGCCCCCAGGTCTGTGGGGCTACGCAAGCGGTTCCCAAAGAGCTTTAGAACAAGGCATAGTTTTCCCTGCTGGCTCTTTGGGCGGGGGACCCATCTACAGCCGTATGGCCATTTTTGTGCCTGGCGCGGCGCCAAGTGGGAAAGGGTGGTGTCGAGTCTGAAGGCAGCAGGAAAGCCTGCAGCCCCCAGGTCTGTGGGGCTACGCAAGTGGTTCCCAAAGAGCTTTAGAACAAGGCATAGTTTTCCCTGCTGGCTCTTTGGGCGGGGGACCCATCTCCAGCCGTATGGCCAATTTGTGCCTAGCGCGACGCCAAGTGGGAAAGGGTGGCTTTGAGGCTGAAGGCAGCAGCAAAGCCTGCAGCCCCCAGGTCTGTGGGGCTACGCAAGCGGTTCCCAAAGAGCTTTAGAACAATGCATAGTTTTCCTTGCTGGGTCTTTGGGCATGGGACCCATCTCCAGCCATAGGCCATTTTTGTGCCTGGCCTGGCGCGAAGCGGGAAAGGGTGGCTTTGAGGCTGAAGGCAGCAGCAAAGCCCACAGCCCCCAGGTCTGTGGGGCTACGCAAGCGGTTCCCAAAGAGCTTTAGAACAAGGCATAGTTTTCCCTGCTGGCTCTTTGAGCGGGGGAACCATCTCCAGCCGTATGGCCATTTTTGTGCCTGGCACGGCGCCAAGTGGGAAAGGGTGGTGTCGAGGCTGAAGGCAGCAGGAAAGCCCACAGCCCCCAGGTCTGTGGGGCTATGCAAGCGGTTCCCAAAGAGCTTTAGAACAAGGCATAGTTTTCCCTGGTGGCTCTTTGGGCATGGGACCCATCTCCACCCATAGGCCATTTTTCTGCCTGGCGCGACGCCAAGTGGGAAAGGGTGGTGTCGAGGCTGAAGGCAGCAGGAAAGCCTGCAGCCCCCAGGTCTGTGGGGCTACGCAAGCGGTTCCCAAAGAGCTTTAGAACAAGGCATAGTTTTCCCTGCTGGCTCTCTGGGCGGGGCACCCATCTGCAGCCATAGGCTGTTTTTGTGCCTGGCGCGGCGACAAGTGGGAAAGGGTGGTGTCGAGGCTGAAGGCAGCAGCAAAGCCCGCAGCCCCCAGGTCTGTGGGGCTACGCAAGCGGTTCCCAAAGAGCTTTAGAACAAGGCATAGTCTTCCCTGCTGGCTCTTTGGGCGGGGGACCCATCTCCAGCCGTATGGCAATTTTTGTGCCTGGCCCGGCGCCAAGTGGGAAAGGGCGGTTTTGAGGCTGAAGGCAGTTGCAAAGCCTGCAGGCCCCACGTCTGTGGGGCCACGCAAGCGGTTCCCAAAGAGCTTTAGAACAAGGCATAGTTTTCCTTGCTGGGTCTTTGGGCATGGGACCGATCTCCAGCCATAGGCCATTTTTTTGCCTGATGGAGTGCCAAGTGGGAAAGGGTGGCTTTGAGGCTGAAGGCAGCAGGAAAGCCTGCAGCCCCCAGGTCTGTGGGGCTACGCAAGCGGTTCCCAAAGAGCTTTAGAACAAGGCATAGTTTTCCTTGCTGGCTCTTTGGGCATGGGACCCATCTCCAGCCATAGGCCATTTTTGTGCCTGATGCGGCGCCAAGTGGGAAAGGGTGGCTTTGAGGCTGAAGGCAGCAGGAAAGCCCGCAGCCCCCAGGTCTGTGCGGCTACGCAAGCGGTTCCCAAAGAGCTTTAGAACAAGGCAAAATTTTCCTTGCTGGCTCTCTGGGCGGGGGACCCATCTCCAGCCGTATGGCCATTTTTGTGCCTAGCGCGACGCCAAGTGGGAAAGGGTGGCTTTGAGGCTGAAGGCAGCAGGAAAGCCTGCAGCCCCCAGGTCTGTGGGGCTACGCAAGCGGTTCCAAAGAGCTTTAGAGCAAGGCATAGTTTTCCCTGCTGGCTCTTTGGGCGGGGGACCCATCTCCAGCCGTATGGCCATTTTTGTGCTTGGCGCGGCGCCAAGTGGGAAAGGGTGGTGTCGAGGTTGAAGGCAGCAGGAAAGCCCACAGCCCCCAGGTCTGTGGGGCCAAGCAAGCGGTTCCCAAAGAGCTTTAGAACAAGGCATAGTTTTCCCAGCTGGCTCTTTGGGCATGGGACCCATCTCCAGCCATAGGCCATTTTTGTGCCTGATAGGGCGCCAAGTGGGAAAGGGTGGCTTTGAGGCTGAAGGCAGCAGGAAAGCCTGCAGCCCCCAAGTCTGTGGGGCTACGCAAGCGGTTCCCAAAGAGCTTTAGAAGAAGGCATAGTTTTCCCTGCTGGCTCTTTGGACGGGGGACCCATTTCCAGCCGTATGGCCATTTTTGTGCCTGGCGCGGTGCGTAGTGGTAAAGGGTGGCTTTGAGGCTGAAGGCAGCAGGAAAGCCTGCAGCCCCCAGGTCTCTGGGGCTACGCAAGCAGTTCCCAAAGAGCTTTAGAACAAGGCATAATTTTCCCTGCTGTCTCTCTGGGCGGGGGACCCATCTCCAGCCATAGGCCGTTTTTGTGCCTGGCGCGGCGCCAAGTGGGAAAGGGTGCTGTCGAGGCTGAAGGCAGCAGCAAAGCCTGCAGCCCCCAGGTCTGTGGGACTACGCAAGCAGTTCCCAAAGAGCTTTAGAACAAGGCATAATTTTCCCTGCTGTCTCTTTGGGCGGGGGACCCATCTCCAGCCATAGGCCATTTTTGTGCCTGGCGCGGCGCCAAGTGGGAAAGGGTGGTGTGGAGGCTGAATGCAGCAGGAAAGCCCACAGCCCCCAGGTCTGTGGGGCTACGCAAGCGGTTCCCAAAGAGCTTTAGAACAAGGCATAGTTTTCCCTGCTGGCTCTTTGGGCGGGGGACCCATCTCCAGCCATAGGCCGTTTTTGTGCCTGGCGCGGCGCCAAGTGGGAAAGGGTGCTGTCGAGGCTGAAGTCAGCAGCAAAGCCTGCAACCCCCAGGTCTGTGGGGCTATGCAAGAGGTTGCCAAAGATCTTTAGAACAAGGCATAGTTTTCCTTGCTGGCTCTTAGGGCATGGGACCCATCTCCAGCCATAGGCCATTTTTGTGCCTGATGCAGCGCCAAGTGGGAAAGGGTGGCTTTGAGGCTGAAGGCAGCAGGAAAGCCCGCAGCCCCCAGGTCTGTGGGGCTACGCAAGCGGTTTCCAAAGAGCTTTAGAACAAGGCATAGTTTTCCCTGCTGGCTCTTTGGGCGGGGGACCCATCTCCAGCCGTATGGCCATTTTTGTGCCTGGCGCGGCACCAAGAGGGAAAGGGTGGATTCGAGGCTGAAGGCAGCAGCAAAGCCCGCAGCCCCCAGGTCTGTGGGGCTACGCAAGTGGTTCCCAAAGAGCTTTAGAACAAGGCATAGTTTTCCCTGCTGGCTCTTTGGGCGGGGGACCCATCTCCAGCCGTATGGCCATTTTTGAGCCTGGCGCGGCGCCAGGTGGGAAAGGGTGGCTTTGAGGCTGAAGGCAGGAGCAAAGCCTGCAGCCCCAAGGTCTGTGGGGCTACGCAAGCGGTTCCCAAAGAGCTTTAGAACAAGGCATAGTTTTCCCTGCTGGCTCTTTGGGCGGGGGAGCCATCTCCAGCCATAGGCCATTTTTGTGCCTGGCGCGACACCAAGTGGGAAAGGGTGCTGTCGAGGCTGAAGGCAGCAGGAAAGCCTGCAGCCCCCAGGTCTGTGGGGCTACGCAAGCGGTTCCCAAAGAGCTTTAGAACAAGGCATAGTTTTCCCTGCTGGCTCTTTGGGCGGGGGACCCATCTCCAGCCATAGGCCGTTTTTGTGCCTGGCGCGGCGCCAAGTGGGAAAGGGTGCTGTCGAGGCTGAAGTCAGCAGCAAAGCCTGCAGCCCCCAGGTCTGTGGGGCTATGCAAGAGGTTGCCTAAGATCTTTAGAACAAGGCATAGTTTTCCTTGCTGGGTCTTTGGGCATGGGACCCATCTCCAGCCATAGGCCATTTTTGTGCCTGATGCAGCGCCAAGTGGGAAAGGGTGGCTTTGAGGCTGAAGGCAGCAGGAAAGCATGCAGCCCCCAGGTCTGTGGGGCTATGGAAGCGGTTCCCAAAGAGCTTTAGAACAAGGCATAGTTTTCCCTGCTGGCTCCTTGGGCATGGGACCCATCTCCAGCCATAGGCCATTTTTGTGCCTGGCGCATTGCGAAGTGGGAAAGGGTGTCTTTGAGGCTGAAGGCAGCAGGAAAGCCCGCAGCCCCCACGTCTGTGGGGCCAAGCAAGCGGTTCCCAAAGAGCTTTAGAACAAGGCATAGTTTTCCCTGCTGGCTCTTTGGGCGGGGGACCCATATGCAGCCATATGGCCATTTTTATGCCTGGCGAAGCGCCAAGTGGGAAAGGGTTGTGTCGAGGCTGAAGGCAGCAGGAAAGCCTGCAGCCCCCAGGTCTGTGGGGCTACGCAAGCGGTTCCCAAAGAGCTTTAGAACAAGGCATAGTTTTCCCTGCTGGCTCTTTGGGCGGGGGAGCCATCTCCAGCCGTATGGCCATTTTTGTGCCTGGCACGGCGCCAAGCGGGAAAGGGTGGCTTTGAGGCTGAAGGCAGCAGGAGAGCCCGCAGCCCCCAGGTCTGTGGGGCTACGCAAGCGGTTCCCAAAGAGCTTTAGAACAAGGCATAGTTTTCCCTGCTGGCTCTTTGGGCGGGGGACCCATCTCCAGCCGTATGGCCATTTTTGTGCCTGGCGCGGTGCGTCGTGGGAAAGGGTGGTTTTGAGGCTGAAGGCAGCAGGAAAGCCTGCAGCCCCCAGGTCTGTGGGGCCAAGCAAGCGGTTCCCGAAGAGCTTTAGAACAAGGCATAGTTTTCCCTGCTGGCTCTTTGGGCATGGGACCCATCTCCAGCCATAGGCCATTTTTGTGCCTCATAGGGTGCCAAGTGGGAAAGGGTGGCTTTGAGGCTGAAGGCAGCAGGAAAGCCCGCAGCCCCCAGGTCTGTGGGGCTACGCAAGCGGTTCCCAAAGAGCTTTAGAACAAGGCATAGTTTTCCTTGCTGGCTCTTTGGGCATGGGACCCATCTCCAGCCATAGGCCATTTTTGTGCCTGGCCCGGCGCCAAGTGGGAAAGGGTGGTGTCGAGGCTGAAGGCAGCAGCAAAGCCCGAAGCCCCCAGGTCTGTGGGGCTACGCAAGCGGTTCCCAAAGAGCTTTAGAACAAGGCATAGTTTTCCCTGCTCGCTCTTTGGGCATGGAACCCATCTCCAGCCGTATTGCCATTTTTGTGCCTAGCGCGGCGCCAAATGGGAAAGGGTGGCTTTGAGGCTGAAGGCAGCAGGAAAGTCTGCAGCCCCCAAGTCTCTTAGGCTATGCAAGCGGTTCCCAAAGAGCTTTAGAACAAGGCATAGTTTCCGCTGCTTGTTCTTTGGGCGGGGGACCCATCTCCAGCCATAGGCCATTTTTGTGCCTGGCGCGGCGCCAAGTGGGAAAGGGTGGTGTCGAGGCTGAAGGCAGCAGGAAAGCCTGCAGCCCCCAGGTCTGTGGGGCTACGCAAGCGGTTCCCAAAGAGCTTTAGAACAAGGCATAGTTTTCCCTGCTGGCTCTTTGGGCGGGGGACCCATCTCCAGCCGTATGGCCATTTTTGTGCCTGGCGCGGCGCCAAGTGGGAAGGGTGTTGTCGAACATGAAGGCAGAAGGAAAGCCCACAGCCCCCAGGTGTGTGCGGCTACGCAAGCGGTTCCCAAAGAGCTTTAGAACAAGGCATAGTTTTCCCTGCTTGTTCTTTGGTCGGGGGACCCATCTCCAGCCATAGGCCATTTTTTTTTTCCTGGCGCGACGCCAAGTGGGAAAGGGTGGCTTTGAGGCTGAAGGCAGCAGCAAAGCCTGCAGCCCCCAGGTCTGTGGGGCTACGCAAGCGGTTCCCAAAGAGCTTTAGAACAAGGCATAGTTTTCCCTGCTGGCTCTTTGGGCGGGGGATCCATCTGCAGCCATAGGCTGTTTTTGTGCCTGATAGGGCGCCAAGTGGGAAAGGGTGGTGTCGAGGCTGAAGGCAGCAGCAAAGCCTGCAGCCCCCAGGTCTGTGGGGCTATGCAAGAGGTTGCCAAAGAGCTTTAGAACAAGGCATAGTTTTCCCTGCTGGCTCTTTGGGCATGGGACCCATCTCCAGCCATAGGCCATTTTTGTGCCTGGCACGGCGCCAAGCGGGAAAGGGTGGCTTTGAGGCTGAAGGCAGCAGGAAAGCCTGCAGCCCCCAGGTCTGTGGGGCTACGCAAGCGGTTCCCAAAGAGCTTTAGAACAAGGCATAGTTTTCCCTGCTGGCTCTTTGGGCGGGGGACCCATCTCCAGCCGTATGGCCATTTTTGTGCCTAGCGCGGCGCCAAGTGGGAAAGGGTGGTGTCGAGGCTGAAGGCAGCAGGAAAGCCCGCAGCCCCCAGGTCTGTGGGGCTACGCAAGCGGTTCCCAAAGAGCTTTAGAACAAGGCATAGTTTTCCCTGCTGGCTCTTTGGGTGGGGGACCCATCTCCAGCCGTATGGCCATTTTTGTGCCTGGCACGGCGCCAAGTGGGAAAGGGTGGTGTCGAGGCTGAAGGCAGCAGCAAAGCCCGCAGCCCCCAGGTCTGTAGGGCTACGCAAGCGGTTCCCAAAGAGCTTCAGAACAAGGCATAGTTTTCCCTGCTGGCTCTTTGGGCGGGGGACACATCTCCAGCCGTATGGCCATTTTTGTGCCTGGCCCGGCGCCAAGAGGGAAAGGGTGGCTTTGAGGCTGAAGGCAGGAGCAAAGCCTGCAGCCCTAAGGTCTGTGTGGCTACGCAAGCGGTTCCCAAAGAGCTTCAGAACAAGGCATAGTTTTCCCTGCTGGCTCTTTGGGCATGGGACCCATCTCCAGCCATAGGCCATTTTTGTGCCTGGCACGGTGCCAAGTGGGAAAGGGTGGTGTCGAGGCTGAAGGCAGCAGGAAAGCCTGCAGCCCCCAGGTCTGTGGGGCTACGCAAGCGGTTCCCAAAGAGCTTTAGAACAAGGCATAGTTTTCCCTGCTGGCTCTTTGGGCGGGGGACCCATCTACAGCCGTATGGCCATTTTTGTGCCTGGCGCGGCGCCAAGTGGGAAAGGGTGGTGTCGAGTCTGAAGGCAGCAGGAAAGCCTGCAGCCCCCAGGTCTGTGGGGCTACGCAAGTGGTTCCCAAAGAGCTTTAGAACAAGGCATAGTTTTCCCTGCTGGCTCTTTGGGCGGGGGACCCATCTCCAGCCGTATGGCCAATTTGTGCCTAGCGCGACGCCAAGTGGGAAAGGGTGGCTTTGAGGCTGAAGGCAGCAGCAAAGCCTGCAGCCCCCAGGTCTGTGGGGCTACGCAAGCGGTTCCCAAACAGCTTTAGAACAATGCATAGTTTTCCTTGCTGGGTCTTTGGGCATGGGACCCATCTCCAGCCATAGGCCATTTTTGTGCCTGGCCCGGCGCGAAGCGGGAAAGGGTGGCTTTGAGGCTGAAGGCAGCAGCAAAGCCCACAGCCCCCAGGTCTGTGGGGCTACGCAAGCGGTTCCCAAAGAGCTTTAGAACAAGGCATAGTTTTCCCTGCTGGCTCTTTGGGCGGGGGACCCATCTCCAGACGTATGGCCATTTTTGTGCCTGGCACGGCGCCAAGTGGGAAAGGGTGGTGTCGAGGCTGAAGGCAGCAGGAAAGCCCACAGCCCCCAGGTCTGTGGGGCTATGCAAGCGGTTCCCAAAGAGCTTTAGAACAAGGCATAGTTTTCCCTGGTGGCTCTTTGGGCATGGGACCCATCTCCACCCATAGGCCATTTTTCTGCC
This sequence comes from Rissa tridactyla, assembly GCF_028500815.1. Taxonomy (NCBI): domain Eukaryota; kingdom Metazoa; phylum Chordata; class Aves; order Charadriiformes; family Laridae; genus Rissa; species Rissa tridactyla. Next base: position 84,020 of record NW_026529341.1, on the reverse strand, counting down.
TGGCGCGACGCCAAGTGGGAAAGGGTGCTGTCGAGGCTGAAGGCAGCAGGAAAGCCTGCAGCCCCCAGGTCTGTGGGGCTACGCAAGCGGTTCCCAAAGAGCTTTAGAACAAGGCATAGTTTTCCCTGCTGGCTCTTTGGGCGGGGCACCCATCTGCAGCCATAGGCTGTTTTTGTGCCTGGCGCGGCGACAAGTGGGAAAGGGTGGTGTCGAGGCTGAAGGCAGCAGCAAAGCCCGCAGCCCCCAGGTCTGTGGGGCTACGCAAGCGGTTCCCAAAGAGCTTTAGAACAAGGCATAGTCTTCCCTGCTGGCTCTTTGGGCGGGGGACCCATCTCCAGCCGTATGGCAATTTTTGTGCCTGGCACGGCGCCAAGTGGGAAAGGGCGGTTTTGAGGCTGAAGGCAGCAGGAAAGCCTGCAGGCCCCACGTCTGTGGGGCTACGCAAGCGGTTCCCAAAGAGCTTTAGAACAAGGCATAGTTTTCCTTGCTGGGCCTTTGGGCATGAGACCCATCTCCAGCCGTATGGCCATTTTTGTGCCTGGCGCGACGCCAAGTGGGAAAGGGTGGCTTTGAGGCTGAAGGCAGCAGGAAAGCCCGCAGCGCCAAGTCTGTGCGGCTACGCAAGCGGTTCCCAAAGAGCTTTAGAACAAGGCATAATATTCCTTGCTGCCTCTCTGGGCGGGGGACCCATCTCCAGCTGTATGGCCATTTTTGTGCCTGGCCCGGCGCGAAGCGGGAAAGGGTGGCTTTGAGGCTGAAGGCAGCAGCAAAGCCCACACCCCCAGGTCTGTGGGGCTACGCAAGCGGTTCCCAAAGAGCTTTAGAAAAAGGCATAGTTTTCCCTGCTGGCTCTTTGGGCGGGGGACCCATCTCCAGCCGTATGGCCATTTTTGTGCTTGGCGCGGCGCCAAGTGGGAAAGGGTGGTGTCGAGGCTGAAGGCAGCAGGAAAGCCCACAGCCCCCAGGTCTGTGGGGCTACGCAAGCGGTTCCCAAAGAGCTTTAGAACAAGGCATAGTTTTCCCTGCTAGCTCTTTGGGCGGGGGACCCATCTCCAGCCGTATGGCCATTTTTGTGCCTGGCGCGGTGCATAGTGGGAAAGGGTGGTTTTGAGGCTGAAGGCAGCAGGAAAGCCTGCAGCCCCCAGGTCTGTGGGGCCAAGCAAGCGGTTCCCAAAGAGCTTTAGAACAAGGCATAGTTTTCCCTGCTGGCTCTTTGGGCGGGGGACCCATCTCCAGTCGTATGGCTATTTCTATGCCTAGCGCGGTGCGTAGTGGGAAAGGGTGGTTTTGAGGCTGAAGGCAGCAGGAAAGCCCGCAGCCCCCAGGTCTGTGGGACTACGCAAGCGGTTCCCAAAGAGCTTTAGAACAAGGCATAATTTTCCCTGCTGTCTCTTTGGGCGGGGGACCCATCTCCAGCCATAGGCCATTTTTGTGCCTGGCGCGGCGCCAAGTGGGAAAGGGTGGTGTGGAGGCTGAATGCAGCAGGAAAGCCCGCAGCCCCCAGGTCTGTGGGGCTACGCAAGCGGTTCCCAAAGAGCTTTAGAACAAGGCATAGTTTTCCCTGCTGGCTCTTTGAGCGTGGGACCCATCTCCAGCCATAGGCCATTTTTGTGCCTGATGCGGCGCCAAGTGGGAAAGGGTGGCTTTGAGGCTGAAGACAGCAGGAAACCCTGCAGCCCCCAGGTCTGTGGGGCTACGCAAGCGGTTCCCAAAGAGCTTTAGAACAAGGCATAGTTTTCCCTGCTGGCTCTTTGGGCGGGGGACCCATCTACAGGCGTATGGCCATTTTTGTGCCTGGCGCGGTGCGTAGTGGGAAAGGGTGGCTTCGAGGCTGAAGGCAGCAGCAAAGCCCGCAGCCCCCAGGTCTGTGGGGCTACGCAAGTGGTTCCCAAAGAGCTTTAGAACAAGGCATAGTTTTCCCTGCTGGCTCTTTGGGCGGGGGACCCATCTCCAGCCGTATGGCCATTTTTGTGCCTGGCGCGGCGCCAGGTGGGAAAGGGTGGCTTTGAGGGTGAACGCAGGAGCAAAGCCTGCAGCCCCAAGGTCTGTGGGGCTACGCAAGCGGTTCCCAAAGAGCTTTAGAACAAGTCATAGTTTTCCCAGCTGGCTCTTAGGGCATGGGACCCATCTCCAGCCGTATGGCCATTTTTGTGCCTGGCGCGACGCCAAGTGGGAAAGGGTGCTGTCGAGGCTGAAGGCAGCAGGAAAGCCTGCAGCCCCCAGGTCTGTGCAGCTACGCAAGCGGTTTCCAAAGAGCTTTAGAACAAGGCATAGTTTTCCCTGCTGGCTCTTTGGGCGGGGGACCCATCTCCAGCCATTTGCCATTTTTGTGCCTGATGCAGCGCCAAGTGGGAAAGGGTGGCTTTGAGGCTGAAGGCAGCAGGAAAGCCTGCAGCCCCCAGGTCTGTGGGGCTATGGAAGCGGTTCCCAAAGAGCTTTAGAACAAGGCATAGTTTTCCCTGCTGGCTCCTTGGGCTGGAGACCCATCTCCAGCCATAGGCCATTTTTATGCCTGGCGAAGCGCCAAGTGGGAAAGGGTGGTGTCGAGGCTGAAGGCAGCAGGAAAGCCTGCAGCCCCCAGGTCTGTGGGGCTACGCAAGCGGTTCCCAAAGAGCTTTAGAACAAGGCATAGTTTTCCCTGCTGGCTCTTTGGGCGGGGGACCCATCTCCAGCCGTATGGCCATTTTTGTGCCTGGCGCGGTGCGTCGTGGGAAAGGGTGGTTTTGAGGCTGAAGGCAGCAGGAAAGCCTGCAGCCCCCAGGTCTGTGGGGCCAAGCAAGCGGTTCCCAAAGAGCTTTAGAACAAGGCATAGTTTTCCCTGATGGCTCTTTGGGCATGGGACCCATCTCCAGCCATAGGCCATTTTTGTGCCTGATAGGGCGCCAAGTGGGAAAGGGTGGTTTTGACGCTGAAGGCAGCAGGAAAGCCCGCAGCCCCCAGGTCTGTGCGGCTACGCAAGCGGTTCCCAAAGAGCTTTAGAAGAAGGCATAGTTTTCCCTGCTGGCTCTTTGGACGGGGGACCCATTTCCAGCCGTATGGCCATTTTTGTGCCTGGCGCGGCGCCAAGTGGGAAAGGGTGGCTTTGAGGCTGAAGGCAGCAGGAAAGCCTGCAGCCCCCAGGTCTCTGGGGCTACGCAAGCAGTTCCCAAAGAGCTTTAGAACAAGGCATAATTTTCCCTGCTGGCTCTCTGGGCGGGGGACCCATCTCCAGCCATAGGCCGTTTTTGTGCCTGGCGCGGCGCCAAGTGGGAAAGGGTGCTGTCGAGGCTGAAGGCAGCAGCAAAGCCTGCAGCCCCCAGGTCTGTGGGGCTATGCAAGCGGTTCCCAAAGAGCTTTAGAACAAGGCATAGTTTTCCCTGCTGGCTCTTTGGGCGGGGGACCCATCTCCAGTCGTATGGCTATTTCTATGCCTAGCGCGGTGCGTAGTGGGAAAGGGTGGTTTTGAGGCTGAAGGCAGCAGGAAAGCCCGCAGCCCCCAGGTCTGTGGGACTACGCAAGCAGTTACCAAAGAGCTTTAGAACAAGGCATAATTTTCCCTGCTGTCTCTTTGGGCGGGGGACCCATCTCCAGCCATAGGCCATTTTTGTGCCTGGCGCGGCGCCAAGTGGGAAAGGGTGGTGTCGAGCCTGAAGGCAGCAGGAAAGCCTGCAGCCCCCAGGTCTGTGGGGCTACGCAAGCGGTTCCCAAAGAGCTTTAGAACAAGGCATAGTTTTCCCTGCTGGCTCTTTGGGCGGGGGACCCATCTCCAGCCGTATGGCCATTTTTGTGCCTGGCGCGGCGCCAAGTGGGAAGGGTGTTGTCGAACATGAAGGCCGAAGGAAAGCCCACAGCCCCCAGGTGTGTGCGGCTACGCAAGCGGTTCCCAAAGAGCTTTAGAACAAGGCATAGTTTTCCCTGCTTGTTCTTTGGTCGGGGGACCCATCTCCAGCCATAGGCCATTTTTTTTTTCCTGGCGCGACGCCAAGTGGGAAAGGGTGGCTTTGAGGCTGAAGGCAGCAGCAAAGCCTGCAGCCCCCAGGTCTGTGGGGCTACGCAAGCGGTTCCCAAAGAGCTTTAGAACAAGGCATAGTTTTCCCTGCTGGCTCTTTGGGCGGGGGATCCATCTGCAGCCATAGGCTGTTTTTGTGCCTGATAGGGCGCCAAGTGGGAAAGGGTGGTGTCGAGGCTGAAGGCAGCAGCAAAGCCTGCAGCCCCCAGGTCTGTGGGGCTATGCAAGAGGTTGCCAAAGAGCTTTAGAACAAGGCATAGTTTTCCCTGCTGGCTCTTTGGGCATGGGACCCATCTCCAGCCATAGGCCATTTTTGTGCCTGGCGCGGCGCCAAGTGCGAAAGGGTGGCTTTGAGGCTGAAGGCAGCAGGAAAGCCTGCAGCCCCCAGGTCTGTGGGGCTACGCAAGCGGTTCCCAAAGAGCTTTAGAACAAGGCATAGTTTTCCCTGCTGGCTCTTTGGGCGGGGGACCCATCTCCAGCCGTATGGCCATTTTTGTGCCTAGCGCGGCGCCAAGTGGGAAAGGGTGGTGTCGAGGCTGAAGGCAGCAGGAAAGCCCGCAGCCCCCAGGTCTGTGGGGCTACGCAAGCGGTTCCCAAAGAGCTTTAGAACAAGGCATAGTTTTCCCTGCTGGCTCTTTGGGCGGGGGACCCATCTCCAGCCGTATGGCCATTTTTGTGCCTGGCACGGCGCCAAGTGGGAAAGGGTGGTGTCGAGGCTGAAGGCAGCAGCAAAGCCCGCAGCCCCCAGGTCTGTAGGGCTACGCAAGCGGTTCCCAAAGAGCTTCAGAACAAGGCATAGTTTTCCCTGCTGGCTCTTTGGGCGGGGGACCCATCTCCAGCCGTATGGCCATTTTTGTGCCTGGCCCGGCGCCAAGAGGGAAAGGGTGGCTTTGAGGCTGAAGGCAGGAGCAAAGCCTGCAGCCCTAAGGTCTGTGTGGCTACGCAAGCGGTTCCCAAAGAGCTTCAGAACAAGGCATAGTTTTCCCTGCTGGCTCTTTGGGCATGGGACCCATCTCCAGCCATAGGCCATTTTTGTGCCTGGCGCGGTGCCAAGTGGGAAAGGGTGGTGTCGAGGCTGAAGGCAGCAGGAAAGCCTGCAGCCCCCAGGTCTGTGGGGCTACGCAAGCGGTTCCCAAAGAGCTTTAGAACAAGGCATAGTTTTCCCTGCTGGCTCTTTGGGCGGGGGACCCATCTACAGCCGTATGGCCATTTTTGTGCCTGGCGCGGCGCCAAGTGGGAAAGGGTGGTGTCGAGTCTGAAGGCAGCAGGAAAGCCTGCAGCCCCCAGGTCTGTGGGGCTACGCAAGTGGTTCCCAAAGAGCTTTAGAACAAGGCATAGTTTTCCCTGCTGGCTCTTTGGGCGGGGGACCCATCTCCAGCCGTATGGCCAATTTGTGCCTAGCGCGACGCCAAGTGGGAAAGGGTGGCTTTGAGGCTGAAGGCAGCAGCAAAGCCTGCAGCCCCCAGGTCTGTGGGGCTACGCAAGCGGTTCCCAAACAGCTTTAGAACAATGCATAGTTTTCCTTGCTGGGTCTTTGGGCATGGGACCCATCTCCAGCCATAGGCCATTTTTGTGCCTGGCCCGGCGCGAAGCGGGAAAGGGTGGCTTTGAGGCTGAAGGCAGCAGCAAAGCCCACAGCCCCCAGGTCTGTGGGGCTACGCAAGCGGTTCCCAAAGAGCTTTAGAACAAGGCATAGTTTTCCCTGCTGGCTCTTTGGGCGGGGGACCCATCTCCAGACGTATGGCCATTTTTGTGCCTGGCACGGCGCCAAGTGGGAAAGGGTGGTGTCGAGGCTGAAGGCAGCAGGAAAGCCCACAGCCCCCAGGTCTGTGGGGCTATGCAAGCGGTTCCCAAAGAGCTTTAGAACAAGGCATAGTTTTCCCTGGTGGCTCTTTGGGCATGGGACCCATCTCCACCCATAGGCCATTTTTCTGCCTGGCGCGACGCCAAGTGGGAAAGGGTGCTGTCGAGGCTGAAGGCAGCAGGAAAGCCTGCAGCCCCCAGGTCTGTGGGGCTACGCAAGCGGTTCCCAAAGAGCTTTAGAACAAGGCATAGTTTTCCCTGCTGGCTCTTTGGGCGGGGCACCCATCTGCAGCCATAGGCTGTTTTTGTGCCTGGCGCGGCGCCAAGTGGGAAAGGGTGGTGTCGAGGCTGAAGGCAGCAGCAAAGCCCGCAGCCCCCAGGTCTGTGGGGCTACGCAAGCGGTTCCCAAAGAGCTTTAGAACAAGGCATAGTCTTCCCTGCTGGTTCTTTGGGCGGGGGACCCATCTCCAGCCGTATGGCAATTTTTGTGCCTGGCCCGGCGCCAAGTGGGAAAGGGCGGTTTTGAGGCTGAAGGCAGCAGGAAAGCCTGCAGGCCCCACGTCTGTGGGGCTACGCAAGCGGTTCCCAAAGAGCTTTAGAACAAGGCATAGTTTTCCTTGCTGGGCCTTTGGGCATGAGACCCATCTCCAGCCGTATGGCCATTTTTGTGCCTGGCGCGACGCCAAGTGGGAAAGGGTGGCTTTGAGGCTGAAGGCAGCAGGAAAGCCCGCAGCGCCAAGTCTGTGCGGCTACGCAAGCGGTTCCCAAAGAGCTTTAGAACAAGGCATAATATTCCTTGCTGGCTCTCTGGGCGGGGGACCCATCTCCAGCCGTATGGCCATTTTTGTGCCTGGCCCGGCGCGAAGCGGGAAAGGGTGGCTTTGAGGCTGAAGGCAGCAGCAAAGCCCACACCCCCAGGTCTGTGGGGCTACGCAAGCGGTTCCCAAAGAGCTTTAGAAAAAGGCATAGTTTTCCCTGCTGGCTCTTTGGGCGGGGGACCCATCTCCAGCCGTATGGCCATTTTTGTGCTTGGCGCGGCGCCAAGTGGGAAAGGGTGGTGTCGAGGCTGAAGGCAGCAGGAAAGCCCACAGCCCCCAGGTCTGTGGGGCTACGCAAGCGGTTCCCAAAGAGCTTTAGAACAAGGCATAGTTTTCCCTGCTAGCTCTTTGGGCGGGGGACCCATCTCCAGCCGTATGGCCATTTTTGTGCCTGGCGCGGTGCATAGTGGGAAAGGGTGGTTTTGAGGCTGAAGGCAGCAGGAAAGCCTGCAGCCCCCAGGTCTGTGGGGCCAAGCAAGCGGTTCCCAAAGAGCTTTAGAACAAGGCATAGTTTTCCCTGATGGCTCTTTGGCCATGGGACCCATCTCCAGCCATAGGCCATTTTTGTGCCTGGTAGGGCGCCAAGTGGGAAAGGGTGGCTTTGAGGCTGAAGGCAGCAGGAAAGCCTGCAGCCCCCAGGTCTGTGGGGCTACGCAAGCGGTTCCCAAAGAGCTTTAGAAGAAGGCATAGTTTTCCCTGCTGGCTCTTTGGACGGGGGACCCATTTCCAGCCGTATGGCCATTTTTGTGCCTGGCGCGGCGCCAAGTGGGAAAGGGTGGCTTTGAGGCTGAAGGCAGCAGGAAAGCCTGCAGCCCCCAGGTCTCTGGGGCTACGCAAGCAGTTCCCAAAGAGCTTTAGAACAAGGCATAATTTTCCCTGCTGGCTCTCTGGGCGGGGGACCCATCTCCAGCCATAGGCCGTTTTTGTGCCTGGCGCGGCGCCAAGTGGGAAAGGGTGGTGTCGAGGCTGAAGGCAGCAGCAAAGCCTGCAGCCCCCAGGTCTGTGGGGCTATGCAAGCGGTTCCCAAAGAGCTTTAGAACAAGGCATAGTTTTCCCTGCTGGCTCTTTGGGCGGGGGACCCATCTCCAGTCGTATGGCTATTTCTATGCCTAGCGCGGTGCGTAGTGGGAAAGGGTGGTTTTGAGCCTGAAGGCAGCAGGAAAGCCCGCAGCCCCCAGGTCTGTGGGACTACGCAAGCAGTTCCCAAAGAGCTTTAGAACAAGGCATAATTTTCCCTGCTGTCTCTTTGGGCGGGGGACCCATCTCCAGCCATAGGCCATTTTTGTGCCTGGCGCGGCGCCAAGTGGGAAAGGGTGGTGTGGAGGCTGAATGCAGCAGGAAAGCCCGCAGCCCCCAGGTCTGTGGGGCTACGCAAGCGGTTCCCAAAGAGCTTTAGAACAAGGCATAGTTTTCCCTGCTGGCTCTTTGAGCGTGGGACCCATCTCCAGCCATAGGCCATTTTTGTGCCTGATGCGGCGCCAAGTGGGAAAGGGTGGCTTTGAGGCTGAAGACAGCAGGAAACCCTGCAGCCCCCAGGTCTGTGGGGCTACGCAAGCGGTTCCCAAAGAGCTTTAGAACAAGGCATAGTTTTCCCTGCTGTCTCTTTGGGCGGGGGACCCATCTCCAGCCGTATGGCCATTTTTGTGCCTGGCGCGGTGCGTAGTGGGAAAGGGTGGCTTCGAGGCTGAAGGCAGCAGCAAAGCCCGCAGCCCCCAGGTCTGTGGGGCTACGCAAGTGGTTCCCAAAGAGCTTTAGAACAAGGCATAGTTTTCCCTGCTGGCTCTTTGGGCGGGGGACCCATCTCCAGCCGTATGGCCATTTTTGTGCCTGGCGCGGCGCCAGGTGGGAAAGGGTGGCTTTGAGGGTGAAGGCAGGAGCAAAGCCTGCAGCCCCAAGGTCTGTGGGGCTACGCAAGCGGTTCCCAAAGAGCTTTAGAACAAGTCATAGTTTTCCCAGCTGGCTCTTAGGGCATGGGACCCATCTCCAGCCATAGGCCATTTTTGTGCCTGGCGCGACGCCAAGTGGGAAAGGGTGCTGTCGAGGCTGAAGGCAGCAGCAAAGCCTGCAGCCCCCAGGTCTGTGCAGCTACGCAAGCGGTTTCCAAAGAGCTTTAGAACAAGGCATAGTTTTCCCTGCTGGCTCTTTGGGCGGGGGACCCATCTCCAGCCATTTGCCATTTTTGTGCCTGATGCAGCGCCAAGTGGGAAAGGGTGGCTTTGAGGCTGAAGGCAGCAGGAAAGCCTGCAGCCCCCAGGTCTGTGGGGTTATGGAAGCGGTTCCCAAAGAGCTTTAGAACAAGGCATAGTTTTCCCTGCTGGCTCCTTGGGCTGGAGACCCATCTCCAGCCATAGGCCATTTTTATGCCTGGCGAAGCGCCAAGTGGGAAAGGGTGGTGTCGAGGCTGAAGGCAGCAGGAAAGCCTGCAGCCCCCAGGTCTGTGGGGCTACGCAAGCGGTTCCCAAAGAGCTTTAGAACAAGGCATAGTTTTCCCTGCTGGCTCTTTGGGCGGGGGACCCATCTCCAGCCGTATGGCCATTTTTGTGCCTGGCGCGGTGCGTCGTGGGAAAGGGTGGTTTTGAGGCTGAAGGCAGCAGGAAAGCCTGCAGCCCCCAGGTCTGTGGGGCCAAGCAAGCGGTTCCCAAAGAGCTTTAGAACAAGGCATAGTTTTCCCTGATGGCTCTTTGGGCATGGGACCCATCTCCAGCCATAGGCCATTTTTGTGCCTGATAGGGCGCCAAGTGGGAAAGGGTGGCTTTGAGGCTGAAGGCAGCAGGAAAGCCTGCAGCCCCCAGGTCTGTGGGGCTACGCAAGCAGTTCCCAAAGAGCTTTAGAACAAGGCATAATTTTCCCTGCTGGCTCTCTGGGCGGGGGACCCATCTCCAGCCATAGGCCGTTTTTGTGCCTGGCGCGGCGCCAAGTGGGAAAGGGTGCTGTCGAGGCTGAAGGCAGCAGCAAAGCCTGCAGCCCCCAGGTCTGTGGGGCTATGCAAGCGGTTCCCAAAGAGCTTTAGAACAAGGCATAGTTTTCCCTGCTGGCTCTTTGGGCGGGGGACCCATCTCCAGTCGTATGGCTATTTCTATGCCTAGCGCGGTGCGTAGTGGGAAAGGGTGGTTTTGAGGCTGAAGGCAGCAGGAAAGCCCGCAGCCCCCAGGTCTGTGGGACTACGCAAGCAGTTACCAAAGAGCTTTAGAACAAGGCATAATTTTCCCTGCTGTCTCTTTGGGCGGGGGACCCATCTCCAGCCATAGGCCATTTTTGTGCCTGGCGCGGCGCCAAGTGGGAAAGGGTGGCGTGGAGGCTGAATGCAGCAGGAAAGCCCGCAGCCCCCAGGTCTGTGGGGCTACGCAAGCGGTTCCCAAAGAGCTTTAGAACAAGGCATAGTTTTCCCTGCTGGCTCTTTGAGCATGGGACCCATCTCCAGCCATAGGCCATTTTTGTGCCTGATGCGGCGCCAAGTGGGAAAGGGTGGCTTTGAGGCTGAAGACAGCAGGAAAGCCTGCAGCCCCCAGGTCTGTGGGGCTACGCAAGCGGTTCCCAAAGAGCTTTAGAACAAGGCATAGTTTTCCCTGCTGGCTCTTTGGGCGGGGGACCCATCTCCAGCCGTATGGCCATTTTTGTGCCTAGCGCGGTGCGTAGTGGGAAAGGGTGGCTTCGAGGCTGAAGGCAGCAGCAAAGCCCGCAGCCCCCAGGTCTGTGGGGCTACGCAAGTGGTTCCCAAAGAGCTTTAGAACAAGGCATATTTTCCCTGCTGGCTCTTTGGGCGGGGGACCCATCTCCAGCCGTATGGCCATTTTTGAGCCTGGCGCGGCGCCAGGTGGGAAAGGGTGGCTTTGAGGCTGAAGGCAGGAGCAAAGCCTGCAGCCCCAAGGTCTGTGGGGCTACGCAAGCGGTTCCCAAAGAGCTTTAGAACAAGTCATAGTTTTCCCAGCTGGCTCTTAGGGCATGGGACCCATCTCCAGCCATAGGCCATTTTTGTGCCTGGCGCGACGCCAAGTGGGAAAGGGTGCTGTCGAGGCTGAAGGCAGCAGGAAAGCCTGCAGCCCCCAGGTCTGTGCAGCTACGCAAGCGGTTTCCAAAGAGCTTTAGAACAAGGCATAGTTTTCCCTGCTGGCTCTTTGGGCGGGGGACCCATCTCCAGCCATAGGCCGTTTTTGTGCCTGGCGCGGCGCCAAGTGGGAAAGGGTGGTGTCGAGGCTGAAGTCAGCAGCAAAGCCTGCAGCCCCCAGGTCTGTGGGGCTATGCAAGAGGTTGCCAAAGATCTTTAGAACAAGGCATAGTTTTCCTTGCTGGGTCTTTGGGCGTGGGACCCATCTCCAGCCATTTGCCATTTTTGTGCCTGATGCAGCGCCAAGTGGGAAAGGGTGGCTTTGAGGCTGAAGGCAGCAGGAAAGCCTGCAGCCCCCAGGTCTGTGGGGCTATGGAAGCGGTTCCCAAAGAGCTTTAGAACAAGGCATAGTTTTCCCTGCTGGCTCCTTGGGCTGGAGACCCATCTCCAGCCGTATGGCCATTTTTGTGCCTGGCGCGGTGCGTCGTGGGAAAGGGTGGTTTTGAGGCTGAAGGCAGCAGGAAAGCCTGCAGCCCCCAGGTCTGTGGGGCCAAGCAAGCGGTTCCCAAAGAGCTTTAGAACAAGGCATAGTTTTCCCTGATGGCTCTTTGGGCATGGGACCCATCTCCAGCCATAGGCCATTTTTGTGCCTGATAGGGCGCCAAGTGGGAAAGGGTGGTTTTGACGCTGAAGGCAGCAGGAAAGCCCGCAGCCCCCAGGTCTGTGCGGCTACGCAAGCGGTTCCCAAAGAGCTTTAGAACAAGGCATAGTTTTCCCTGCTGGCTCTTTGGGCGGGGGACCCATCTCCAGCCGTATGGCCATTTTTGTGCCTGGCCCGGCGCCAAGTGGGAAAGGGTGGTTTTGAGGCTGAAGGCAGCAGCAAAGCCTGCAGCCCCCAGGTCTGTGGGGCCAAGCAAGCGGTTCCCAAAGAGCTTTAGAACAAGGCATAGTTTTCCCTGCTGGCTCTTTGGGCATGGGACCCATCTCCAGCCATAGGCCATTTTCGTGCCTGGCGCGACGCCAAGTGTGAAAGGGTGCTGTCGAGGCTGAAGGCAGCAGGAAAGCCTGCAGCCCCCAGGTCTGTGCAGCTACGCAAGCGGTTTCCAAAGAGCTTTAGAACAAGGCATAGTTTTCCCTGCTGGCTCTTTGGGCGGGGGACCCATCTCCAGCCATAGGCCATTTTTGTGCCTGATGCGGCGCCAAGTGGGAAAGGGTGTTGTCGAGGCTGAAGGCAGCAGGAAAGCCCGCAGCCCCCAGGTCTGTGGGGCTACGCAAGCGGTTCCCAAAGAGCTTTAGAACAAGGCATAGTTTTACCTGCTGGCTCTTTTGGCAGGGGACCCATCTCCAGTCGTATGGCCATTTTTGTGCCTGGCGCGGCGCCACGTGGGAAAGGGTGATTTTGAGGCTGAAGGCGTCACAAAAGCCTGCCGTCCGAGGGTTTCTTAATGACTTTTCTTAATGATGTCTCCACAGTGTGAAGTTTTGCAGGATTTGAAAAAGTAATAGACACAGTGAAATTGAGTCTATTGGAAACTTCCATACTTTTCCCTCCCTCTAAAATCTCTGGTGTCCTGTAGTATCCACTGCCTGCAACTGCTGTTGCAGGAGCAGACAGATTGGTATCAAATTTAGAAAAAAAGGGACATCATTAAGAGGATTCACTCGCCTTATTTTTCACCGGTGTGGCCAGTAAAGAAACCAAAAAGGCAATGGCGTTTCACAGTAGATTACGGAAAATTAAACGCCAACACTGCACCTCTGACCGCTGCTGTTCCGAATATCGCGGAAATTGTGACAATGATAAAAGGAGCTGCCCATCCTTGCAGGGTTGCCTTAGATTTTAAAGACATATTTTTTTATGATTCTCCTCCTTGAGCAGGACAAAGCGCAGTTTGCATTCACATGGAAAGGAGTGCAATATACCTTTAACCGCTTTCCACAAGGATACAAACATTCCCCCACTATTGCCCATAATGCTTTGGCTAAAGTGCTATCAGAGATTCCTGTTTCACAGGGATGTACAGTATACCAATATATTATTGATGACATCTTAATAGGGGAGAGAACCAAGAAAGTGTACAAGACATGATGGAAAACATCCGAAAAACATTATCAGATTTGGGATTGGAAATTCCCGACTCAAAGTGTCAGGGACCCGCACAGGAAGTTAAATTCCTGGGGGTCTGGTGGATTAAGGGAGCTGCTTCTGTCCCTCAGGATACCCTGAAAAAATAGAACATGGACAGAATCCTTCCAGCACGAAGGAGTTACAGCAAGTCCTGGGAACTTTAAGTTATTAGCGTAAACACATCCCTGGCTTTTCCATCATTGCTCGCCCCCTTTATTGTTTGCTCAAAAAAGGTAAATCCTGGGAGTCGACTGAACAACACACTAATGCACTAGAATTGCTAATAAAAGAGCTAAGGTTATTCCAACAACTTGGCCCCATACATCCAACTGACCCTGTCCATGTAGAATGGGGGCTCAGTGAACATGGTTCCCATTGTAATTTATGCCAGAAGGGACCAGCAGGACCGGAGAGACCATTAGAATTTAGCTCTCACGCCTTTAATGATACTGAGAGCAGCTATTCAGACCTGGAGAAGGGTTTACTGTCCCTGGTGCGAGCATTGCAACGAGCAGAGCAGATAAGGAGAGAACAGAGCGTGATTGTTCGGGGCCCTTTTCGCCTCCCAGATGTGGTCCTTAAAGGGACACCACCACCAGCTGGCATTGCCCAGAAACCCACAGTTCGAAAGTGGCATGCTTATTTAGAAGGCATTAATGATATCATGCCAATCTCTGAAGGTAGTATCAAAGTATCCATGCTCCAGAAGGATAGAGATGGTGCCCTATTGTTCCAATCCCCACCAAACAGACCATCTCCAATCCAAGAAGCACCTCCTCTGAAAGCAGGCAGTGATCTTACAGGAGTGTGGTTTACTGGTGTGTCATCTCACCGTGAGAACAGCAAGTGGAAATACAAGGCCGTAGCACTGGAAGTAGCAACGGGGGAAAGAGCAATTGAAACAGGAGAAGGTAGGGCACAAGTAGGGGAACTCAGAGCCGTCCTACTAGCTGCACAACATGGAGCTACTTACATTTACACTGACTCATATGCTGTTTTTAAAGGAGCCACTGAATGGCTAGGACACTGGGCAGCCAATGATTGGCAGGTGAATAGAGTCCCGATCTGGGAGACAGACAGTTGGAAGCAACTGTTGGAAATAGGAGGACAGAGACCATTGCACATTGCTTGGGTAAAAGGCCACGATCGTTCAAACTCGATCACTGCTCAGTTCAACCAACAGGTAGATAGCCTCACGCGGCTACAACAAATTGACACTGTAGATGATGGTCGGGAATGGTTACATATTAAGCCTGGCCATACAGGCCGTGCTGATCTGTATCAGGAAGGTCTAGCCCGGGGGTGGCCTGTGTCGGTTAAGCTGTGCGAACAAGTAGTAACTGCCTGGTCACAATGTCGCCTACGACTCAGCAAAGATCATCCGAGTAAGGCGCCTCCCTTACACATGCGGGACAAGAAAATGTTGTGGCATTCATGGCAGATTGATTATATTGGGCCCTTGAGATCATCAGGTGGGAAAAGATATGTCCTAGTCGGAGTGGAGATTATCTCCAGCCTCAGTATGGCCACTGGCTTCAAATCAGCTGCTGGGGACAACACAGTGAAAGGCCTAAAAGGGTGGTTCAGCACACTTCCCCTTCCCGAGGAAATCCAAAGTGATAACGGTTCACACTTTACCGCTACAGTGGTACAAGATTGGGCCAAAGAAGAAGGGATTCGATGGGTATTTCATACTCCCTATTATCCTCAGGCTAATGGCATTGTTGAATGCACCAACGGATTGGTTAAGCGTTTTGCAAAAACTCATAAATCATAAGGGAAGGTGAAGAAGGCACCTTGCCCACCGAAATTCGAAAAGTAATATGGGATAACGCAATTGAGTTTGAGAGAAAATTTCAATCCTGGTGGTATCTGGTTAATTTCACCTACGATCCCACTGAGAGCAAAGCCACAGCTTTTGTCTTAACGATACGCAATGCCTCAGTATCCACCATATACCCAATCATCGCACTGGGGTTGAATCACCAAGGAGCTCTACTCTATCCAACACAGCACAGAGGTTGGGCACGACAAAATGAGACTAAATGGCAAACTGCTGATGTTGACGCATGCGTTTCACGAGACCAACAAGGATTCATTTGTGAGAGTAATACTCTCAAAGCACAAGACCTTTGTCTTGACACCAACCAGAATGCTTGTCACTTTGAGACACATCCCGATGAAACCCCAGAGACTGTGCTTGACTATATTGGGAAAGGGTGCGTTAGCATGAGGTCTCCCTGTAGTCTTGTATTATAGACGAGAAAGGCTTGAGACCATGGCCACTCTGGGTCTCTTTGACTACAAACAACAGGGAATAAAAAGGTGAAACTGAATAGCATCAATTCCATCTGCCAATTCGTCATTTTAGAATTTGGGCCTCCAAATAGCCATACATCATAAAAGTAGTATTATTGCCAGGTTCAATGTCAGGATTCCCTGGAGACATTCAAAGGTAGCGTAGGCCAATCCGTCTGTACAGCTCATCCAAGGTTCCTGTAAGACATAAAGGAAAAGAAAATCTGCTCGGTCTTATTCGACCGACGGGGTTAAAAAGAAGGTGCGGTCCACCGGGTGCTGATCCGGTGTATCTTCCCTGAACAATCCTTGGCTTCCCATGCATAGGGATTTTTGGGAGTAGCTAGCACCATTGGCACCGTCCCATTTTGAGGCATTTTCACTAGCACAGGTAGTCCAGGGTGAAATCTTCCGGGGTATTTTCCCGGTTCATTGGCAGCCTTTGGCGAGATAATATTGGCAGGTACACAGAAAGCTTTCATTTTAGGACAGCCGTCTCCACTCCATTTGTTATTTAGTTGATAGATGGCATCATCCAATCGCAAATGCCAACCAGGTTCATGACTTTTTGCAAAACGCTTAACCAATCTATTGGTGCGTTCAACAATGCCATTAGCCTGGGGATAATAGGGAGTATGAAATACCCATCGAATCCCTTCTTCCTTGGCCCAATCTTGTACCACCGAAGCCGTAAAGTGTGAAACGTTATCACTCTGGATTTCGTCGGGAAGGGGAAGTGTGCTGAACCACCCTGTTAGGCCTTTCACTGTGTTGTCCCTGGTAGCTGGTTTGAAACTGCTGGCCATACTGAGGCTGGAGATAATCTCCACTCCTACCAGGACATATCTTTTCCCACCTGATGATCTCAAGGGCCCAATATAATCAAGCTGCCATGAATGCCACAACGCTTTCTTGTCCCGCATGTGTAAGGGAGGCACCTTACTCGGATGATCTTTGCTGAGTCGTAGGCGACATTGTGAACAGGCAGTTACTATTTGTTCGCACAGCTTAACTGACACAAGCCACCCACCTTCCCGATACAGGTCAGGACGGCCTGTGCGGCCACGTTTAACATGTAACGATTCAAGTAAGCGTTCCCATTCCCGACCATCATCTACAATGTCAATTTGTTGTAGCCGCGTGAGGCCATCTACCTGTTGGTTGAACTGAGCAGTGATCGAGTTTGAACGATCGTGGCCTTTTACCCAAGCAATGTGCAATGGTCTCTGTCCTCCTATTTCCAACAGTTGCTTCCAATTATCTGTCTCCCAAACTGGGACTCTATTCACCTGCCAATCGTTGGCTGCCCAGTGTCCTAGCCATTCAGTGGCTCCTTTAAGAACAGCATATGACTCAGCGTAAAAGGAGGTGGCTCCATGTTGTGCAGCTAGTAGGACAGCTCTGAGTTCCCCTACCCTCCCCTATTTCAATTGCTCTTTCTCCCGTTGTTACTTCCAGTGCTACGGCCTTATATTTGCACTTATTTTTTTAACGGTGAGATGACGCACCAGTAAACCACACTCCTCTAAGATCACTGCTGTCCCTCAAAGGAGGTGCTTCTTGGATCGGAGATGGTCTGTTTGGTGGGGATTGGAACAATAGGGCACCATCTATATCCTTTGGTATCCTTGTGAAGTAGCCTTGGATACTTTAACACTGCCTTCAGAGACTGGCTTGATTTCATTAATGCCTTCTAAATAAGCATACCACTTTCGAACTGTAGGTCTCTGGGCAATGCCAGCTGGTGGTGGTGTCCCTTTAAGGACCACATCTGGGAGGCGAAAAGGTCCCAGGAAAGATCACACTCTGTTCTCTTCTTATCTGCTCTGCTCGTTGCAACGCTCGCACCAGGGACAGTAAACCCTTCTCCAGGTCTGAATAGCTGCATTCAGTATCATTGAAGGAGTGTGAGCAAAATTCTAATGGTCTCTCCGGTCCTGCTGGTCCCTTCTGCCATAAATTACAACGGGAACCATGTTCACTGAGCCCCCATTCTACATGGACAGGGTCAGTTGGATGTATGGGGCCAAGTTGTTGGAATAACCTTAGCTCCTTTATTAGTAATTGCAGAGCATTAGTGTGTTGTTCAGTCCACACCCAGGATTTACCCTTTTTTGGCAAGCTATGAAGGGGCGAGCAATGATGGAAAAGCCAGGGATGTGTTTACGCCAATAACTTAAAGTTCCCAGGACCTGCTGTAACTCCTTCGTGCTGGAAGGATTCTGTCCATGTTCTATTTTTTCAGGGTATCCTGAGGGACAGAAGCAGCTCCCTTAATCCACCAGACCCCCAGGAATTTAACTTCCTGTGCGGGTCCCTGACACTTTGAGTCGGGTCTACGTGAGGCACCCACTAACACTTCTGCCCTAGTCATTCGCTGCTCTCCCGGCAACCAGAGGTTAATTTTTGCAGTGGGGCATGTTTTTACCACACCATCAATTCCTGTGAAGTTGACTCTGCGTCGGGTGGGATTTATACCTAGAAGTTGTGCTGTTTCGTTAGTGATTGCAGACATTTGGGCTCCGGTATCAATAATAAAATGTACCAATATCTTCCGGGGTCCAACAGGAATGACAATAACAGGTTCGGAGTCTTTATGAGAGCGCCATTGGATTGCTAGTACCTGCCCGACAGGGTTGCTCAGTGCCCTCCCCGGGGATAGGAGTGTTGTGGCTGGGACTCTGTCAAATCAATCAAGTTATGTTCCGGTGCAGAAGGCACAGTTTTCTCACGGCTTGGGGATTCTCTGGTTAGACTTTTCTCCCCAGCCGCATTATTCTTTCTAGGTAGAGATTGGACTAGCGTACGGAGATCTCCCGTAGGGTCACCGTGCAAGAATTGTCGGGGCACCCCTAATTGTAGGGCTTTACGCCACAACTCATTCCGGTCCTTATCTGGCTTAAACCTTCCCTCTGATTTAGGGTTTTGAGTGTGAGTTTGGACTTGGCGAACCTTTCGCGGGTGTTCGGAGGATTTCTCACTAGTTTGGCTGGCCCAGCCCATTCGGCGCCCATATTGATCTATTTCCTGTACATTCCAGGTGGGCATGTAGTGACGACGGCCCCGCCCATGAGCACCCCGAGCATCCCGTATACGATCTTGAGTGCGAACAAGGAACGGTTTCAGGCAACCGGGAAGACCACGGATGAGAGGGGCTAATCGATCGGGGTCGATAGGGGCTGACATTGGGGATTTCCGAAATTCCTCTCTGTCATACATGGCTTGCAGACAAGCTGCTTTCCGTACAGCCGCAAACAGATCAGAGTAGCCTGTAGCTCTAATCTCTAACGGCTCCCCCCTCTCTCGCGGATCCATACCCCCTGCCCAAAAGGCTGCTCGAGCGGTTAGGGAATAATTATGATCCCCAGGCATAGTGGTTAAAAACACTCCTGGTCCCCAAGAGTCTCCTGCTTCTTCCTCACTCAGCATAATTCTGCCCCCCCTTCAGAAGAAACTCGCCACACATACTCAACAGCTGACTCTTCTGGTCGCCTCGAATATTTCTCCCTTATTTTTGTTAACTCGGTTGGTGTCCATGGAACGGTACGCACAGTGGTGTGAATTTCATCACCATCATCAACTGCAGTTTCAGTTTTAACCAGAGGACGTAAAGGAAAAACTTGGGATTTCAAAGTAAAAGTCCTTTCCTCCCCATCTTCTTCGTCATCCTCACTATTAGACAAAAAATCTCCGGTCTGGGTTCCGGAATTTGGATAACACATTAACTTACGAATCTGTTGGACCTGGGTCGAGGGCTGCATTTTATCTAAGAGCCCGGTCACCCTTTCAATAACATTTTAAGTTGGCGATTTTCACTCCCAAGTTGAGCATTCCGGTTTCCTAAACATTCATTCTCACTCACAAGCTTATCGACTTGAGTTCTTAATCTTTCTCCTGTCTCCTTTTGCAAGGCTAATGATGACTTCAGCACCTCATTCTCCGATTTCAGGGTTGCATATTCTACAGCTGAAATCAGATTAGGAGCGGGGGTTTCTCTAGCTTCTTGTTGTGCACAAGATAAACAGGCGCCTAACACAGCACAAATCACACCCTTGCCTTTCCCCGCTCTGAGCTTCTGTGAAACCCGACGCTCTTCAATACGTTCCACCACTTTCTCTTCATCCTTCCAAAATTTTTGGGCCCACTCCTTCCCACCCTGGGAAGGGGCACAATCATATTTTTGCAGCAGTTTATCCATGGCAATCCTGCCGACTACGCCAAATTCTGTTGCGTGAAACGGGGCCAAGCGGTTTTGGCAGAAGATAAACCCCCTTGCGTTCTAACACTCCTCACCGAGGTGGGAGGCCAGGTGCGGCTGGGTTTCAATTCTGAGTGATGCCCAATTCAGCACTATCAGCCCAATCGCGTTTAATATGTGTTAAACTATTACGATTTGGAGACACTAATAGTGGGCTGCACCTTCAGTCTAGTCGTGCTCCTGAACCAGCACGGCCTCTCTCAAGTTTTGGTCGCGTTCAGTGAGAAAGCGAAACGACTAGCTACTGAAACAGTGCAGTTTATTTAAACAACAGATATACAGGTTCTTTAGGATTGCCGGTGATAAATACACTGTCTGCAAAGCACGTGCAAATAAAGACATTGTTAAATAGACAAACGCGTGACAAAATTATAAACGATACAGCCTGGCTATAAATGTAGGGTAGAGATTCTCTAGAGAAATTTCTAGAGTCCCCGAGAAAGCACTCGGTGTAATCAAAGTCTTACCCAAAGGCGTCCTTATGGGGGGAAGAAAGGCTCAGCCCGTCGACTGATCCCAGAAAACAGCGGTGGGATTCTTCGCGATGGTGTCTTCCCAGACATTCCCCCTCTCTTGGGCTATTTTTATATTATTTTTTTAACTTCAAAGTGGAGTTTGAGTGACTTTAGTCATATGTACTTTTATTATGATTAATGTACTCAAGGAGGAGTGTTCACACCTCGGGGGCGGATAGCCTCCGGGATGGAGGTGTGTTTTGATACATTGTGGTGAGCAAAGTTCGCACAAAAGGACAGCATTTCATCAACATTTGACGAAATGTTGGCTCGGGTGGCGTGTAAGCCGCTTATCAGTTCCGTAGTACCATCTCGTCCCCATATCTGCTATTCGTCACAAGGGAAGGCCACGGAACAAGCGAGTTCCGTTCCATCCCTCGTGTAGTTTCGCAAACAACCTTGTACAGGGAATCACAGCTGTTGCATTCTTCGTGTGCTAGCTGCGGCTGTATTCTACCTCAGAAGCCTCTTGATTTTATGACTTTCCTTAATGTGTGAACAATGCTGTATTTTTGTATTCTTGGCCAATTTAGTAATTATTCCACAAGAACACACATTGGTTGCCGATTTATCAACGGGTCTAATCACCACAGGCCAACTGTAATTAAAACCATCTATGTAGACTCTACCAAAGCGGACAAATACAACACTGATTGTTACAAAATTATGGAGCCAAATTCAGATTGCTGGCACAATTTCACTTTCATCAAACCTACAGTAGTGTACTGTATTTGGGGCTAC
Organism: Rissa tridactyla; assembly: GCF_028500815.1. Classification (NCBI taxonomy): domain Eukaryota; kingdom Metazoa; phylum Chordata; class Aves; order Charadriiformes; family Laridae; genus Rissa; species Rissa tridactyla. Next base: position 63,426 of record NW_026529341.1, on the reverse strand, counting down.
AAGGGCACAGAATTGTTATTTGAATTTATGATTGACTCAAATACACCTGAACTTGCTGAAATGAATCCAGAACCTACACCCCACAAACTCTCAAAGGCTCTCTCTTCTAAGAGAAAAAAAAAAAAAACACCTCTCTCTTTTCTAAGCCCTCCATTAGACTAACTCCTTACATTTTCAACATTGGCCCTTACGTTATTAAACACACACAGGTCAACAACAGGTACTGTTTAATCCCACATATTCCCTCAAACGAGCAGAATTGTCAATGCAGATTAAAATCTCTGCGATCAAACCCACCTGCTCACCATTCCTGAGTACATCTTATGCAGAATGGTCAGCATGGTTACGCAAACGAACTCTTGCCACTTCACACGGACGGAAGAGGGATGCGACTGGTATCTTAGGAACAGGCCTGGGAGTCTTGAATAGTATAGATGCTGAGATACTTGCCAACAAACTAGTCACAACCGCTACTGATCTGGACAAATTAAGACATCCCCTACGGTCCTCTCTATTAGCATTGGGAAACCACCAACGGCTTTTATAGAATATATTGCCTCAATGGGAAGAAACGGGTGAAAAAGACCATCAGCTGATCACAGATGCACTTGGTACAACTCAAACCAATGTTTCCTTGGCTCTTAGTTGTATCCAAGCCCAATTGTGGATGCAATCTATGACAGCCGCAATCATAAGGGAAGGTAAAGAAGGCACCTTGCCCACCGAAATTCGAAAAGTAATATGGGATAACGCAATTGAATTTGAGAAAAAATTTCAGTCCAGGTGGTATCTGGTTAATTTCACCTACGATCCCACTGAGAGCAAAGCCACAGCTTTTGTCTTAACGATACGCAATGCCTCCGTATACACCACATACCCAATCATCGCACTGGGGTTGAATCACCAAGGAGCTCTACTCTATCCAACACAGCACAGAGGTTGGGCACGACAAAATGAGACTAAATGGCAAACTGCTGATGTTGACGCATGCGTTTCACGAGACCAACAAGGATTCATTTGTGAGAGTAATACTCTCAAAGCACAAGACCTTTGTCTTGACACCAACCAGAATGTTTGTCACTTTGACACACATCCCGATGAAACCCCAGAGACTGTGCTTGACTATATTGGGAAAGGGTGCGTTAGCATGAGGTCTCCCTGTAGTCTTGTATTCAGAGATGACATAGTAATCACTCAAATCTTTGTGTTTGAACTTTACTAACACAAAGTTACGGGATGCGACTTCAATTATTAAGCTCCTGTTACGTCTTTTCAATTGCTACAACCTAATTATACGTTGATTCGAGATTGTTGCCTGCCCCTATCGGAATGAATCTCTCCCTGGTGAAGAAGCTGCTAAAACACAATGAATTGAAGCGACTCTTGAAAGAGGCCCAAGAAAATAGACAGACAACTTTGATTACCGTCCATCATCAGGTTGAAGAAATACACAAAGCGTTGGAAAGAGTGAAGAGAGGCGAAGGACATAGATGGGGAGATCCTCTTTTTGGATGGTCACCGACAGTTACAGGACTTTATAACAAGATGCTTCACTCTGTTGTTGTTTTACTAATACTCACTGTATTGTGCTTTGCTTAGACAATTGTTTTGCATGTTAGACTTTGGATTATGATGAAAAGTTTAAATCGCTTGATCACTCCGCGAGAAGGATTTCCACTTGATATCCCTCAGCACAAGAACACATGTGATCTTTCTTATCAGTGTTGAGTACGTCGACCTTGACTGACTGTAGACAAAGCTTTCCCTGCAGGCTCTTTGGGCGGGGGACCCATCTCCAGCCGTATGGCCATTTTTGTGCCTGGCGCGGCGCCAAGTGGGAAAGGGTGGTGTCGAGGCTGAAGGCAGCAGGAAAGCCCGCAGCCCCCAGGTCTGTGGGGCTACGCAAGCGGTTCCCAAAGAGCTTTAGAACAAGGCATAGTTTTCCCTGCTGGCTCTTTGGGCAGGGGACCCATCTCCAGCCATATGGCCATTTTTGTGCCTGGCGCGGCGCCAAGTTGGAAAGCGTGGCTTTGAGTCTGAAGGCAGCAGGAAAGCCCGCAGCCCCCAGGTCTGTGGGGCTACGCAAGCGGTTCCCAAAGAGCTTTAGAACAAGGCATAGTTTTCCCTGCTGGCTCCTTGGGCGGGGGACCCATCTCCAGCCATAGGCCATTTTTGTGCCTAGCGCGACGCCAAGTGGGAAAGGGTGGCTTTGAGGCTGAAGGCAGCAGCAAAGCCTGCAGCCCCCAGGTCTGTGGGGCTACGCAAGCGGTTCCCAAAGAGCTTTAGAACAAGGCATAGTTTTCCCTGCTGGCTCTTTGGGCATGGGACCCATCTCCAGCCGTATGGCCATTTTTGTGCCTGGCGCGGCGCCAAGTGGGAAAGGGTGGCTTTGAGGCTGAAGGCAGCAAGACAGCCCGCAGCCCCCAGGTCTGTGTGGCTACGCAAGCGGTTCCCAAAGAGCTTTAGAACAAGGCATAGTTTTCCCTGCTGGCTCCTTGGGCGGGGGACCCATCTCCAGCCGTATGGCCATTTTTGTGCCTAGCGCGACGCCAAGTGGGAAAGCGTGGCTTTGAGGCTGAAGGCAGCAGCAAAGCCCGCAGCCCCCACGTCTGTGGGACAACGCAAGCGGTTCCCAAAGAGCTTTAGAACAAGGCATAGTTTTCCCTGCTGGCTCTTTGGGCGGGGGACCCATCTCCAGCCGTATGGCCATTTTTGAGCCTGGCGCGGCGCCAAGTGGGAAAGGGTGGTTTTGAGGCTGAAGGCAGCAGCAAAGCCTGCAGCCCTAAGGTCTGTGGGGCTACGCAAGCGGTTCCCAAAGAGCTTTAGAACAAGGCATAGTTTTCCCTGCTGGCTCTTTGGGCGGCGGACACATGTCGAGTCGTATGGCCATTTTTGTGCCTGGCGCGGCGCCAAGTGGGAAAGGGTGGTGTCGAGTCTGAAGGCAGCAGGAAAGCCTGCAGCCCCCAGGTCTGTGGGGCTACGCAAGCGGTTCCCAAAGAGCTTTAGAACAAGGCATAGTTTTCCCTGCTGGCTCTTTGGGCGGGGGACCCATCTCCAGCCGTATGGCCATTTTTGTGCCTGATAGGGCGCCAAGTGGGAAAGGGTGGTGTTGAGGCTGAAGACAGCAGGAAAGCCCGCAGCCCCCACGTCTGTGGGGCCAAGCAAGCGGTTCCCAAAGAGCTTTAGAACAAGGCATAGTTTTCCCTGCTGGCTTTTTGGGCGTGGGACCCATCTCCAGACGTATGGCTATTTTTGTGCCTGGCGCGGTGCGTAGTGGCATAGGGTGGTTTTGAGGCTGAAGGCAGCAGGAAAGCCCGCAGCCCCCACGTCTGTGGGCCCAAGCAAGCGGTTCCCAGAGAGCTTTAGAACAAGGCATAGTTTTCCCTGCTGGCTCTTTGGGCGGGGGACCCATCTCCAGCCATATGGCCATTTTTGTGCCTGGCGCGGTGCGTAGTGGGAAAGGGTGGTTTTGAGGCTGAAGGCAGCAGGAAAGCCCGCAGCCCCCAGGTCTGTGGGGCCAAGCAAGCCGTTCCCAAAGAGCTTTAGAACAAGGCATAGTTTTCCCTGCTGGCTCTTTGGGCGGGGGACCCATCTCCAGCCATAGGCCATTTTTGTCCCTGGCGCGGCGCCAAGTGGGAAAGGGTGGCTTTGAGGCTGAAGGCAGCAGCAAAGCCCGCAGCCCCCAGGTCTGTGGGGCTACGCAAGCGGTTCCCAAAGAGCTTTAGAACAAGGCATAGTTTTCCCTGCTGGCTCTTTGGGCGGGGGACCCATCTCCAGCCGTATGGCCATTTTTGTGCCTGATAGGGCGCCAAGTGGGAAAGGGTGGTGTCGAGGCTGAAGGCAGCAGGAAAGCCCGCAGCCCCCAGGTCTGTGGGGCTACGCAAGCGGTTCCCAAAGAGCTTTAGAACAAGGCATAGTTTTCCCTGCTGGCTCTTTGGGCGGGGGACCCATCTCCAGCCGTATGGCCATTTTTGTGCCTGGCGCGGTGCCAAGTGGGAAAGGGTGGTGTCGAGGCTGAAGGCAGCAGGAAAGCCCGCAGTCCCCAGGTCTGTGGGGCTACGCAAGCGGTTCCCAAAGAGCTTTAGAACAAGGCATAGTTTTCCCTGCTGGCTTTCTGGGCGGGGACCCATCTCCAGCCGTATGGCCATTTTTGAGCCTGGCGCGGCGCCAGGTGGGAAAGGGTGGCTTTGAGGCTGAAGGCAGGAGCAAAGCCTGCAGCCCCCAGGTCTGTGGGGCTACGCAAGCGGTTCCCAAAGAGCTTTAGAACAAGGCATAGTTTTCCCTGCTGGCTCTTTGGGCGGGGGACCCATCTCCAGCCGTATGGCCATTTTTGTGCCTGACAGGGCGCCAAGTGGGAAAGGGTGGCTTTGAGGCTGAAGGCAGCAGCAAAGACTGCAGCCCCCAGGTCTGTGGGGCCAAGCAAGCCGTTCCCAAAGAGCTTTAGAACAAGGCCTAGTTTTCCCTGCTGGCTCTTTGGGCGGGGGACCCATCTCCAGCCGTATGGCCATTTTTGTGCCTGGCACGGCGCCAAGTGGGAAAGGGTGGCTTTGAGGCTGAAGGCAGCAGCAAAGCCCGCAGCCCCCAGGTCTGTGGGGCTACGCAAGCGGTTCCCAAAGAGCTTTAGAACAAGGCATAGTTTTCCCTGCTGGCTCTCTGGGCGGGGGACCCATCTGCAGCCGTATGGCCATTTTTGAGCCTGGCGCGGTGCCAAGTGGGAAAGGGTGTTGTCGAGGCTGAAGGCAGCAGGAAAGCCCGCAGCCCCCAGGTCTGTGGGGCTACGCAAGCGGTTCCCAAAGAGCTTTAGAACAAGGCATAGTTTTCCCTGCTGGCTCTTTGGGCGGGGGACCCATCTCCAGCCATAGGCCATTTTTGTGCTTGATAGGGCGCCAAGTGGGAAAGGGTGGCTTTGAGGCTGAAGGCAGCAGGAAAGCCTGCAGCCCCCAGGTCTGTGGGGCTACGCAAGCGGTTCCCAAAGAGCTTTAGAACAAGGCATAGTTTTCCCTGCTGGCTCTTTGTTCGGGGGACCCATCTCCAGCCATAGGCCATTTTTGTGCCTGGCGCGGCGCCCAGTGGGAAAGGGTGGCTTTGAGGCTTGAAGGCAGCAGGAAAGCCCGCAGCCCCCAGGTCTGTGGGGCTACGCAAGCGGTTCCCAAAGAGCTTTAGAACAAGGCATAGTTTTCCCTGCTGGCTCTTTGGGCGGGGGACCAATCTCCAGCCGTATGGCCATTTTTGTGCCTGGCGAAGCCCCAAGTGCGAAAGGGTGGCTTTGAGGCTGAAGGCAGCAGGAAAGCCCGCAGCCCCCAGGTCTGTGGGGCTACGCAAGCGGTTCCCAAAGAGCTTTAGAACAAGGCATAGTTTTCCCTGCTGGCTCTCTGGGCGGGGGACCCATCTCCAGCCGTATGGCCATTTTTGAGCCTGGAGCAGTGCCAAGTGGGAAAGGGTGGTGTCGAGGCTGAAGGCAGCAGGAAAGCCCGCAGCCCCCAGGTCTGTGGGGCTACGCAAGCAGTTCCCAAAGAGCTTTAGAACAAGGCATAGTTTTCCCTGCTGGCTCTTTGGGCGGGGGACCCATCTCCAGCCATAGGCCATTTTTGTGCCTGGCCCGGCGCCCAGTGGGAAAGGGTGGCTTTGAGGCTTGAAGGCAGCAGGAAAGCCCGCAGCCCCCAGGTCTGTGGGGCTACGCAAGCGGTTCCCAAAGAGCTTTAGAACAAGGCATAATTTTCCCTGCTGGCTCTTTGGGCGGGGGACCCATCTCCAGCCATATGGCCATTTTTGTGCCTGGCGCAGCGCCAAGTGGGAAAGGGTGGTTTTGAGGCTGAAGGCAGCAGCAAAGCCTGCAGCCCCCAGGTCTGTGGGGCTACGCAAGCGGTTCCCAAAGAGCTTTAGAACAAGGCATAGTTTTCCCTGCTGGCTCTTTGGGCGGGGGACCCATCTCCAGCCGTATGGCCATTTTTGTGCCTGGCCGGGGGCCAAGTGGGAAAGGGTGGTTTTGAGGCTGAAGGCAGCAGGAAAGCCCGCAGCCCCCAAGTGTGGGGCTACGCAAGCGGTTCCCAAAGAGCTTTAGAACAAGGCATAGTTTTCCCTGCTGGCTCTTTGGGCATGGGACCCATCTCCAGCCATAGGCCATTTTTGTGCTTGATAGGGCGCCAAGTGGGAAAGGGTGGTGTCGAGGCTGAAGGCAGCAGGAAAGCCCGCAGCCCCCAGGTCTGTGCGGCTACGCAAGCGGTTCCCAAAGAGCTTTAGAACAAGGCATAATTTTCCCTGCTGGCTCTCTGGGCGGGGGACCCATCTCCAGCCGTACGGCCATTTTTGTGCCTGGCGCGGCGCCAAGAGGGAAAGGGTGGTGTCGAGGCTAAAGGCAGCAGGAAAGCCCGCAGCCCCCAGGTCTGTGGAGCTACGCAAGCAGTTCCCAAAGAGCTTTAGAACAAGGCATAGTTTTCCCTGCTGGCTCTTTGGGCGGGGGACCCATCTCCAGCCGTATGGCCATTTTTGTGCCTGGCCGGGAGCCAAGTGGGAAAGGGTGGCTTTGAGGCTGAAGGCAGCAGCAAAGCCTGCAGCCCCCAGGTCTGTGGGGCTACGCAAGCGGTTCCCAAAGAGCTTTAGAACAAGGCATAGTTTTCCCTGCTGGCTCTTTGGGCGGGGGACCCATCTGCAGACATATGGCCATTTTTGTGCCTGGCCGGGGGCCAAGTGGGAAAGGGTGGCTTTGAGGCTGAAGGCAGCAGGAAAGCCCGCAGCCCCCAGGTGTGTGGGGCTACGCAAGCGGTTCCCAAAGAGCTTTAGAACAAGGCATAGTTTTCCCAGCTGGCTCTTAGGGCATGGGACCCATCTCCAGCCATAGGCCATTTTTGTGCCTGGCGCGAAGCCAAGTGGGAAAGGGTGGCTTTGAGGCTGAAGGCAGCAGGAAAGCCCGCAGCCCCCAGGTCTGTGGGGCTACGCAAGCGGTTCCCAAAGAGCTTTAGAACAAGGCATAGTTTTCCCTGCTGGCTCTTTGGGCGGGGGACCCATCTCCAGCCGTATGGCCATTTTTGTGCATGGCGCAGCGCCAAGTGGGAAATGGTGGTATCGAGGCTGAAGGCAGCAGGAAAGCCCGCAGCCCCCAGGTCTGTGGGGCTACGCAAGCGGTTCCCAAAGAGCTTTAGAACAAGGCATAGTTTTCCCTGTTCGCTCTTTGGGAGGGGGACCCATCTCCAGCCATATGGCCATTTTTGTGCCTGGCGAAGCCCCAAGTGCGAAAGGGTGGCTTTGAGGCTGAAGGCAGCAGGAAAGCCCGCAGCCCCCAGGTCTGTGGGGCTACGCAAGCGGTTCCCAAAGAGCTTTAGAACAAGGCATAGTTTTCCCTGCTGGCTCTTTGTTCGGGGGACCCATCTCCAGCCATAGGCCATTTTTGTGCCTGGCGCGGCGCCCAGTGGGAAAGGGTGGCTTTGAGGCTTGAAGGCAGCAGGAAAGCCCGCAGCCCCCAGGTCTGTGGGGCTACGCAAGCGGTTCCCAAAGAGCTTTAGAACAAGGCATAGTTTTCCCTGCTGGCTCTTTGGGCGGGGGACCAATCTCCAGCCGTATGGCCATTTTTGTGCCTGGCGAAGCCCCAAGTGCGAAAGGGTGGCTTTGAGGCTGAAGGCAGCAGGAAAGCCCGCAGCCCCCAGGTCTGTGGGGCTACGCAAGCGGTTCCCAAAGAGCTTTAGAACAAGGCATAGTTTTCCCTGCTGGCTCTCTGGGCGGGGGACCCATCTCCAGCCGTATGGCCATTTTTGAGCCTGGAGCAGTGCCAAGTGGGAAAGGGTGGTGTCGAGGCTGAAGGCAGCAGGAAAGCCCGCAGCCCCCAGGTCTGTGGGGCTACGCAAGCAGTTCCCAAAGAGCTTTAGAACAAGGCATAGTTTTCCCTGCTGGCTCTTTGGGCGGGGGACCCATCTCCAGCCATAGGCCATTTTTGTGCCTGGCCCGGCGCCCAGTGGGAAAGGGTGGCTTTGAGGCTTGAAGGCAGCAGGAAAGCCCGCAGTCCCCAGGTCTGTGGGGCTACGCAAGCGGTTCCCAAAGAGCTTTAGAACAAGGCATAATTTTCCCTGCTGGCTCTTTGGGCGGGGGACCCATCTCCAGCCATATGGCCATTTTTGTGCCTGGCGCAGCGCCAAGTGGGAAAGGGTGGTTTTGAGGCTGAAGGCAGCAGCAAAGCCTGCAGCCCCCAGGTCTGTGCGGCTACGCAAGCGGTTCCCAAAGAGCTTTAGAACAAGGCATAGTTTTCCCTGCTGGCTCTTTGGGCGGGGGACCCATCTCCAGCCGTATGGCCATTTTTGTGCCTGGCCGGGGGCCAAGTGGGAAAGGGTGGTTTTGAGGCTGAAGGCAGCAGGAAAGCCCGCAGCCCCCACGTGTGTGGGGCTACGCAAGCGGTTCCCAAAGAGCTTTAGAACAAGGCATAGTTTTCCCTGCTGGCTCTTTGGGCATGGGACCCATCTCCAGCCATAGGCCATTTTTGTGCTTGATAGGGCGCCAAGTGGGAAAGGGTGGTGTCGAGGCTGAAGGCAGCAGGAAAGCCCGCAGCCCCCAGGTCTGTGCGGCTACGCAAGCGGTTCCCAAAGAGCTTTAGAACAAGGCATAATTTTCCCTGCTGGCTCTTTGGGCGGGGGACCCATCTCCAGCCGTACGGCCATTTTTGTGCCTGGCGCGGCGCCAAGAGGGAAAGGGTGGTGTCGAGGCTAAAGGCAGCAGGAAAGCCCGCAGCCCCCAGGTCTGTGGAGCTACGCAAGCAGTTCCCAAAGAGCTTTAGAACAAGGCATAGTTTTCCCTGCTGGCTCTTTGGGCGGGGGACCCATCTCCAGCCGTATGGCCATTTTTGTGCCTGGCCGGGAGCCAAGTGGGAAAGGGTGGCTTTGAGGCTGAAGGCAGCAGGAAAGCCCGCAGCCCCCAGGTCTGTGGGGCTACGCAAGCGGTTCCCAAAGAGCTTTAGAACAAGGCATAGTTTTCCCTGCTGGCTCTTTGGGCATGGGACCCATCTCCACCCATAGGCCATTTTTGTGCCTGATAGGGCGCCAAGTGGGAAAGGGTGGCTTTGAGGCTAAAGACAGCAGGAAAGCCTGCAGCCCCCAGGTCTGTGGGGCTACGCAAGCGGTTCCCAAAGAGCTTTAGAACAAGGCATAGTTTTCCCTGCTGGCTCTTTTGGCAGGGGACCCATCTCCAGCCGTATGGCCATTTTTGTCCCTGGCCCGGCGCCAAGTGGGAAAGGGTGGTGTAGAGGCTGAAGGCAGCAGCAAAGACTGCAGCCCCCAGGTCTGTGGGGCCAAGCAAGCCGTTCCCAAAGAGCTTTAGAACAAGGCCTAGTTTTCCCTGCTGGCTCTTTGGGCGGGGGACCCATCTCCAGCCGTATGGCCATTTTTGTGCCTGGCACGGCGCCAAGTGGGAAAGGGTGGCTTTGAGGCTGAAGGCAGCAGCAAAGCCTGCAGCCCCCAGGTCTGTGGGGCTACGCAAGCGGTTCCCAAACAGCTTTAGAACAATGCATAGTTTTCCCTGCTGGCTCTCTGGGCGGGGGACCCATCTGCAGCCGTATGGCCATTTTTGAGCCTGGAGCAGTGCCAAGTGGGAAAGGGTGTTGTCTAGGCTGAAGGCAGCAGGAAAGCCCGCAGCCCCCAGGTCTGTGGGGCTACGCAAGCGGTTCCCAAAGAGCTTTAGAACAAGGCATAGTTTTCCCTGCTGGCTCTTTGGGCGGGGGACCCATCTCCAGCCATAGGCCATTTTTGTGCTTGATAGGGCGCCAAGTGGGAAAGGGTGGCTTTGAGGCTGAAGGCAGCAGGAAAGCCTGCAGCCCCCAGGTCTGTGGGGCTACGCAAGCGGTTCCCAAAGAGCTTTAGAACAAGGCATAGTTTTCCCTGCTGGCTCTTTGTTCGGGGGACCCATCTCCAGCCATAGGCCATTTTTGTGCCTGGCGCGGCGCCCAGTGGGAAAGGGTGGCTTTGAGGCTTGAAGGCAGCAGGAAAGCCCGCAGCCCCCAGGTCTGTGGGGCTACGCAAGCGGTTCCCAAAGAGCTTTAGAACAAGGCATAGTTTTCCCTGCTGGCTCTTTGGGCGGGGGACCCATCTCCAGCCGTATGGCCATTTTTGTGCCTGGCGCAGCGCCAAGTGGGAAAGGGTGGTTTTGAGGCTGAAGGCAGCAGCAAAGCCTGCAGCCCCCAGGTCTGTGGGGCTACGCAAGCGGTTCCCAAAGAGCTTTAGAACAAGGCATAGTTTTCCCTGCTGGCTCTTTGGGCGGGGGACCCATCTGCAGACATATGGCCATTTTTGTGCCTGGCCGGGGGCCAAGTGGGAAAGGGTGGCTTTGAGGCTGAAGGCAGCAGGAAAGCCCGCAGCCCCCAGGTGTGTGGGGCTACGCAAGCGGTTCCCAAAGAGCTTTAGAACAAGGCATAGTTTTCCCAGCTGGCTCTTAGGGCATGGGACCCATCTCCAGCCATAGGCCATTTTTGTGCCTGGCGCGAAGCCAAGTGGGAAAGGGTGGCTTTGAGGCTGAAGGCAGCAGGAAAGCCCGCAGCCCCCAGGTCTGTGGGGCTACGCAAGCGGTTCCCAAAGAGCTTTAGAACAAGGCATAGTTTTCCCTGCTGGCTCTTTGGGCGGGGGACCCATCTCCAGCCGTACGGCCATTTTTGTGCCTGGCGCGGCGCCAAGAGGGAAAGGGTGGTGTCGAGGCTGAAGGCAGCAGGAAAGCCCGCAGCCCCCAGGTCTGTGGGGCTACGCAAGCGGTTCCCAAAGAGCTTTAGAACAAGGCATAGTTTTCCCTGCTGGCTCTTTGGGCGGGGGACCCATCTCCAGCCGTATGGCCATTTTTGTGCATGGCGCAGCGCCAAGTGGGAAATGGTGGTATCGAGGCTGAAGGCAGCAGGAAAGCCCGCAGCCCCCAGGTCTGTGGGGCTACGCAAGCGGTTCCCAAAGAGCTTTAGAACAAGGCATAGTTTTCCCTGTTCGCTCTTTGGGAGGGGGACCCATCTCCAGCCATATGGCCATTTTTGTGCCTGGCGAAGCCCCAAGTGCGAAAGGGTGGCTTTGAGGCTGAAGGCAGCAGGAAAGCCCGCAGCCCCCAGGTCTGTGGGGCTACGCAAGCGGTTCCCAAAGAGCTTTAGAACAAGGCATAGTTTTCCCTGCTGGCTCTTTGGGCGGGGGACCCATCTCCAGCCGTATGGCCATTTTTGTGGCTGATAGGGCGCCAAGTGGGAAAGGGTGGTGTCGAGGCTGAAGACAGCAGGAAAGCCCGCAGCCCCCACGTCTGTGGGGCCAAGCAAGCGGTTCCCAAAGAGCTTTAGAACAAGGCATAGTTTTCCCAGCTGGCTTTTTGGGCGTGGGACCCATCTCCAGACGTATGGCCATTTTTGTGCCTGGCGCGGTGCGTAGTGGGAAAGGGTGGTGTCGAGGCTGAAGGCAGCAGCAAAGCCTGCAGCCCCCAGGTCTGTGGGGGTAAGCAAGCGGTTCCCAAAGAGCTTTAGAACAAGGCATAGTTTTCCCTGCTGGCTCTTTGAGCATGGGACCCATCTCCAGCCGTATGGCCATTTTTGTCCCTGGCCCGGCGCCAAGAGGGAAAGGGTGGCTTTGAGGCTGAAGGCAGCAGGAAAGCCCGAAGCCCCCAGGTCTGTGGGGCTACGCAAGCGGTTCCCAAAGAGCTTTAGAACAAGGCATAGTTTTCCCTGCTCGCTCTTTGGGAGGGGGACCCATCTCCAGCCATATGGCCATTTTTGTGCCTGGCGAAGCCCCAAGTGCGAAAGGGTGGCTTTGAGGCTGAAGGCAGCAGGAAAGCCCGCAGCCCCCAGGTCTGTGGGGCTACGCAAGCGGTTCCCAAAGAGCTTTAGAACAAGGCATAGTTTTCCCTGCTGGCTCTCTGGGCGGGGGACCCATCTCCAGCCGTATGGCCATTTTGGAGCCTGGAGCAGTGCCAAGTGGGAAAGGGTGGTGTCGAGGCTGAAGGCAGCAGGAAAGCCCGCAGCCCCCAGGTCTGTGGGGCTACGCAAGCAGTTCCCAAAGAGCTTTAGAACAAGGCATAGTTTTCCCTGCTGGCTCTTTGGGCGGGGGACCCATCTCCAGCCATAGGCCATTTTTGTGCCTGGCCCGGCGCCCAGTGGGAAAGGGTGGCTTTGAGGCTTGAAGGCAGCAGGAAAGCCCGCAGTCCCCAGGTCTGTGGGGCTACGCAAGCGGTTCCCAAAGAGCTTTAGAACAAGGCATAATTTTCCCTGTTGGCTCTTTGGGCGGGGGACCCATCTCCAGCCATATGGCCATTTTTGTGCCTGGCGCAGCGCCAAGTGGGAAAGGGTGGTTTTGAGGCTGAAGGCAGCAGCAAAGCCTGCAGCCCCCAGGTCTGTGGGGCTACGCAAGCGGTTCCCAAAGAGCTTTAGAACAAGGCATAGTTTTCCCTGCTGGCTCTTTGGGCGGGGGACCCATCTCCAGCCGTATGGCCATTTTTGTGCCTGGCCGGGGGCCAAGTGGGAAAGGGTGGTTTTGAGGCTGAAGGCAGCAGGAAAGCCCGCAGCCCCCACGTGTGTGGGGCTACGCAAGCGGTTCCCAAAGAGCTTTAGAACAAGGCATAGTTTTCCCTGCTGGCTCTTTGGGCATGGGACCCATCTCCAGCCATAGGCCATTTTTGTGCTTGATAGGGCGCCAAGTGGGAAAGGGTGGTGTCGAGGCTGAAGGCAGCAGGAAAGCCCGCAGCCCCCAGGTCTGTGGGGCTACGCAAGCGGTTCCCAAAGAGCTTTAGAACAAGGCATAATTTTCCCTGCTGGCTCTCTGGGCGGGGGACCCATCTCCAGCCGTACGGCCATTTTTGTGCCTGGCGCGGCGCCAAGAGGGAAAGGGTGGTGTCGAGGCTAAAGGCAGCAGGAAAGCCCGCAGCCCCCAGGTCTGTGGAGCTACGCAAGCAGTTCCCAAAGAGCTTTAGAACAAGGCATAGTTTTCCCTGCTGGCTCTTTGGGCGGGGGACCCATCTCCAGCCGTATGGCCATTTTTGTGCCTGGCCGGGAGCCAAGTGGGAAAGGGTGGCTTTGAGGCTGAAGGCAGCAGGAAAGCCCGCAGCCCCCAGGTCTGTGGGGCTACGCAAGCGGTTCCCAAAGAGCTTTAGAACAAGGCATAGTTTTCCCTGCTGGCTCTTTGGGCATGGGACCCATCTCCACCCATAGGCCATTTTTGTGCCTGATAGGGCGCCAAGTGGGAAAGGGTGGCTTTGAGGCTAAAGACAGCAGGAAAGCCTGCAGCCCCCAGGTCTGTGGGGCTACGCAAGCGGTTCCCAAAGAGCTTTAGAACAAGGCATAGTTTTCCCTGCTGGCTCTTTGGGTGGGGGACCCATCTCCAGCCGTATGGCCTTTTTTGATCCTGGAGCAGTGCCAAGTGGGAAAGGGTGGTGTCGAGGCTGAAGGCAGCAGGAAAGCCCGCAGCCCCCACGTCTGTGGGGCCAAGCAAGCGGTTCCCAAAGAGCTTTAGAACAAGGCATAGTTTTCCCTGCTGGCTCTTTGGGCCTGGGACCCATCTCCAGCCATAGGCCATTTTTGTGCTTGATAGGGCGCCAAGTGGGAAAGGGTGGTGTCGAGGCTGAAGGCAGCAGGAAAGCCCGCAGCCCCCACGTCTGTGGGGCCAAGCAAGCGGTTCCCAAAGAGCTTTAGAACAAGGCATAGTTTTCCCTGCTGGCTCTTTGGGCCTGGGACCCATCTCCAGCCATAGGCCATTTTTGTGCTTGATATGGCGCCAAGTGGGAAAGGGTGGCTTTGAGGCTGAAGGCAGCAGGAAAGCCTGCAGCCCCCAGGTCTGTGGGGCTACGCAAGCAGTTCCCAAAGAGCTTTAGAACAAGGCATAGTTTTCCCTGCTGGCTCTTTGTTCGGGGGACCCATCTCCAGCCATAGGCCATTTTTGTGCCTGGCCCGGCGCCCAGTGGGAAAGGGTGGCTTTGAGGCTTGAAGGCAGCAGGAAAGCCCGCAGCCCCCAGGTCTGTGGGGCTACGCAAGCGGTTCCCAAACAGCTTTAGAACAAGGCATAGTTTTCCCTGCTGGCTCTTTGGGCGGGGGACCCATCTCCAGCCGTATGGCCATTTTTGAGCCTGGCGCGGCGCCAAGTGGGAAAGGGTGGTGTCGAGGCTAAAGGCAGCAGGAAAGCCCGCAGCCCCCAGGTCTGTGGGGCTACGCAAGCGGTTCCCAAAGAGCTTTAGAACAAGGCATAGTTTTCCCTGCTGGCTCTCTGGGCGGGGGACCCATCTCCAGCCGTATGGCCATTTTTGAGCCTGGCGCGGCGCCAGGTGGGAAAGGGTGGCTTTGAGGCTAAAGGCAGGAGCAAAGCCTGCAGCCCCCAGGTCTGTGGTGCTACGCAAGCGGTTCCCAAAGAGCTTTAGAAGAAGGCATAGTTTTCCCAGCTGGCTCTTAGGGCATGGGACCCATCTCCAGCCATAGGCCATTTTTGTGCCTGGCGCGAAGCCAAGTGGGAAAGGGTGCTGTCGAGGCTGAAGGCAGCAGGAAAGCCCGCAGCCCCAAGGTCTGTGGGGCTACGCAAGCGGTTCCCAAAGAGCTTTAGAACAAGGCATAGTTTTCCCTGCTGGCTCTTTGGGCGGGGGACCCATCTCCAGTCGTATGGCTATTTTTATGCCTGGCGCGTTGCGTAGTGGGAAAGGGTGGTTTTGAGGCTGAAGGCAGCAGGAAAGCCCACAGCCCCCAGGTCTGTGGGGCTACGCAAGCGGTTCCCAAAGAGCTTTAGAACAAGGCATAGTTTTCCCTGCTCGCTCTTTGGGCGGGGGACCCATCTCCAGCCATAGGCCATTTTTGTGCCTGGCCCGGCGCCCAGTGGGAAAGGGTGGCTTTGAGGCTTGAAGGCAGCAGGAAAGCCCGCAGTCCCCAGGTCTGTGGGGCTACGCAAGCGGTTCCCAAAGAGCTTTAGAACAAGGCATAATTTTCCCTGCTGGCTCTTTGGGCGGGGGACCCATCTCCAGCCATATGGCCATTTTTGTGCCTGGCGCAGCGCCAAGTAGGAAAGGGTGGTTTTGAGGCTGAAGGCAGCAGCAAAGCCTGCAGCCCCCAGGTCTGTGGGGCTACGCAAGCGGTTCCCAAAGAGCTTTAGAACAAGGCATAGTTTTCCCTGCTGGCTCTTTGGGCGGGGGACCCATCTCCAGCCGTATGGCCATTTTTGTGCCTGGCCGGGGGCCAAGTGGGAAAGGGTGGTTTTGAGGCTGAAGGCATCAGGAAAGCCCGCAGCCCCCACGTGTGTGGGGCTACGCAAGCGGTTCCCAAAGAGCTTTAGAACAAGGCATAGTTTTCCCTGCTGGCTCTTTGGGCATGGGACCCATCTCCAGCCATAGGCCATTTTTGTGCTTGATAGGGCGCCAAGTGGGAAAGGGTGGTGTCGAGGCTGAAGGCAGCAGGAAAGCCCGCAGCCCCCAGGTCTGTGCGGCTACGCAAGCGGTTCCCAAAGAGCTTTAGAACAAGGCATAATTTTCCCTGCTGGCTCTCTGGGCGGGGGACCCATCTCCAGCCGTACGGCCATTTTTGTGCCTGGCGCGGCGCCAAGAGGGAAAGGGTGGTGTCGAGGCTAAAGGCAGCAGGAAAGCCCGCAGCCCCCAGGTCTGTGGAGCTACGCAAGCAGTTCCCAAAGAGCTTTAGAACAAGGCATAGTTTTCCCTGCTGGCTCTTTGGGCGGGGGACCCATCTCCAGCCGTATGGCCATTTTTGTGCCTGGCGCGGTGCCAAGTGTGAAAGGGTGGCTTTGAGGCTGAAGGCAGCAGGAAAGCCCGCAGCCCCCAGGTCTGTGGGGCTACGCAAGCGGTTCCCAAAGAGCTTTAGAACAAGGCATAGTTTTCCCTGCTGGCTCTTTGGGCATGGGACCCATCTCCACCCATAGGCCATTTTTGTGCCTGATAGGGCGCCAAGTGGGAAAGGGTGGTTTTGAGGGTGAAGGCAGCAGGAAAGCCCGCAGCCCCCAGGTCTGTGGGGCTACGCAAGCGGTTCCCAAAGAGCTTTAGAACAAGGCATAGTTTTCCCTGCTGGCTCTCTGGGCGGGGGACCCATCTCCAGCCGTATGGCCATTTTTGTGCCTGGCGCGGCGCCAAGTGGGAAAGGGTGGTGTCGAGGCTGAAGGCAGCAGGAAAGCCCGCAGCCCCCACGTCTGTGGGGCCAAGCAAGCGGTTCCCAAAGAGCTTTAGAACAAGGCATAGTTTTCCCTGCTGGCTCTTTGGGCCTGGGACCCATCTCCAGCCATAGGCCATTTTTGTGCTTGATAGGGGGCCAAGTGGGAAAGGGTGGCTTTGAGGCTGAAGGCAGCAGGAAAGCCTGCAGCCCCCAGGTCTGTGGGGCTACGCAAGCAGTTCCCAAAGAGCTTTAGAACAAGGCATAGTTTTCCCTGCTGGCTCTTTGTTCGGGGGACCCATCTCCAGCCATAGGCCATTTTTGTGCCTGGCCCGGCGCCCAGTGGGAAAGGGTGGCTTTGAGGCTTGAAGGCAGCAGGAAAGCCCGCAGCCCCCAGGTCTGTGGGGCTACGCAAGCGGTTCCCAAAGAGCTTTAGAACAAGGCATAGTTTTCCCTGCTGGCTCTCTGGGCGGGGGACCCATCTCCAGCCGTATGGCCATTTTTGAGCCTGGCGCGGCGCCAAGTGGGAAAGGGTGGTGTCGAGGCTAAAGGCAGCAGGAAATCCCGCAGCCCCCAGGTCTGTGGGGCTACGCAAGCGGTTCCCAAAGAGCTTTAGAACAAGGCATAGTTTTCCCTGCTGGCTCTCTGGGCGGGGGACCCATCTCCAGCCGTATGGCCATTTTTGAGCCTGGCGCGGCGCCAGGTGGGAAAGGGTGGCTTTGAGGCTGAAGGCAGGAGCAAAGCCTGCAGCCCCCAGGTCTGTGGTGCTACGCAAGCGGTTCCCAAAGAGCTTTAGAAGAAGGCATAGTTTTCCCAGCTGGCTCTTAGGGCATGGGACCCATCTCCAGCCATAGGCCATTTTTTTACCTGATGGAGTGCCAAGTGGGAAAGGGTGCTGTCGAGGCTGAAGGCAGCAGGAAAGCCCGCAGCCCCAAGGTCTGTGGGGCTACGCAAGCGGTTCCCAAAGAGCTTTAGAACAAGGCATAGTTTTCCCTGCTGGCTCTTTGGGCATGGGACCCATCTCCACCCATAGGCCATTTTTGTGCCTGATAGGGCGCCAAGTGGGAAAGGGTGGCTTTGAGGCTGAAGACAGCAGGAAAGCCTGCAGCCCCCAGGTCTGTGGGGCTACGCATGCGGTTCCCAAAGACCTTTAGAACAAGGCATAGTTTTCCCTGCTGGCTCTTTGGGTGGGGGACCCATCTCCAGCCGTATGGCTATTTTTGTGCCTGACGCGGTGCGTAGTGGCATAGGGTGGTTTTGAGGCTGAAGGCAGCAGGAAAGCCCGCAGCCCCCACGTCTGTGGGGCCAAGCAAGCGGATCCCAAAGAGCTTTAGAACAAGGCATAGTTTTCCCTGCTGGCTCTTTGGGCGGGGGACCCATCTCCAGCCGTATGGCCATTTTTGTGCCTGGCGCGGTGCGTAGTGGGAAAGGGTGGTTTTGAGGCTGAAGGCAGCAGGAAAGCCCGCAGCCCCCAGGTCTGTGGGGCCAAGCAAGCGGTTCCCAAAGAGCTTTAGAACAAGGCATAGTTTTCCCTGCTGGCTCTTTGGGCGGGGGACCCATCTCCAGCCGTATGGCCATTTTTGTGCCTGGCGCGGCGCCAAGTGGGTAAGGGTGTTGTCGAGGCTGAAGGCAGCAGCAAAGCCTGCAGCCCCCAGGTCTGTGGGGCCAAGCAAGCGGTTCCCAAAGAGCTTTAGAACAAGGCATAGTTTTCCCTGCTGGCTCTTTGGGCATGGGACCCATCTCCAGCCGTATGGCCATTTTTGTCCCTGGCCCGGCGCCAAGTGGGAAAGGGTGGCTTTGAGGCTGAAGGCAGCAGGAAAGCCCGCAGCCCCCAGGTCTGTGGGGCTACGCAAGCGGTTCCCAAAGAGCTTTAGAACAAGGCATAGTTTTCCCTGCTCGCTCTTTGGGCGGGGGACCCATCTCCAGCCATATGGCCATTTTTGTGCCTGGCGAAGCCCCAAGTGCGAAAGGGTGGCTTTGAGGCTGAAGGCAGCAGGAAAGCCCGCAGCCCCCAGGTCTGTGGGGCTACGCAAGCGGTTCCCAAAGAGCTTTAGAACAAGGCATAGTTTTCCCTGCTGGCTCTTTTGGCAGGGGACCCATCTCCAGCCGTATGGCCATTTTTGTGCCTGGCCCGGCGCCAAGTGGGAAAGGGTGGCTTTGAGACTGAAGGCAGCAGGAAAGCCCGCAGCCCCCAGGTCTGTGGGGCTACGCAAGCGGTTCCCAAAGAGCTTTAGAACAAGGCATAGTTTTCCCTGCTGGCTCTCTGGGCGGGGGACCCATCTCCAGCCGTATGGCCATTTTTGAGCCTGGAGCAGTGCCAAGTGGGAAAGGGTGGTGTCGAGGCTGAAGGCAGCAGGAAAGCCCGCAGCCCCCAGGTCTGTGGGGCTACGCAAGCAGTTCCCAAAGAGCTTTAGAACAAGGCATAGTTTTCCCTGCTGGCTCTTTGGGCGGGGGACCCATCTCCAGCCATAGGCCATTTTTGTGCCTGGCCCGGCGCCCAGTGGGAAAGGGTGGCTTTGAGGCTTGAAGGCAGCAGGAAAGCCCGCAGCCCCCAGGTCTGTGGGGCTACGCAAGCGGTTCCCAAAGAGCTTTAGAACAAGGCATAATTTTCCCTGCTGGCTCTTTGGGCGGGGTACCCATCTCCAGCCATATGGCCATTTTTGTGCCTGGCGCAGCGCCAAGTGGGAAAGGGTGGTTTTGAGGCTGAAGGCAGCAGCAAAGCCTGCAGCCCCCAGGTCTGTGGGGCTACGCAAGCGGTTCCCAAAGAGCTTTAGAACAAGGCATAGTTTTCCCTGCTGGCTCTTTGGGCGGGGGACCCATCTCCAGCCGTATGGCCATTTTTTTGCCTGGCCGGGGGCCAAGTGGGAAAGGGTGGTTTTGAGGCTGAAGGCAGCAGGAAAGCCCGCAGCCCCCACGTGTGTGGGGCTACGCAAGCGGTTCCCAAAGAGCTTTAGAACAAGGCATAGTTTTCCCTGCTGGCTCTTTGGGCATGGGACCCATCTCCAGCCATAGGCCATTTTTGTGCTTGATAGGGCGCCAAGTGGGAAAGGGTGCTGTCGAGGCTGAAGGCAGCAGGAAAGCCCGCAGCCCC
This sequence comes from Rissa tridactyla, assembly GCF_028500815.1. Classification (NCBI taxonomy): domain Eukaryota; kingdom Metazoa; phylum Chordata; class Aves; order Charadriiformes; family Laridae; genus Rissa; species Rissa tridactyla. Next base: position 44,284 of record NW_026529341.1, on the reverse strand, counting down.
CAGGTCTGTGGGGCTACGCAAGCGGTTCCCAAAGAGCTTTAGAACAAGGCATAATTTTCCCTGCTGGCTCTTTGGGCGGGGGACCCATCTCCAGCCGTACGGCCATTTTTGTGCCTGGCGCGGCGCCAAGAGGGAAAGGGTGGTGTCGAGGCTAAAGGCAGCAGGAAAGCCCGCAGCCCCGAGGTCTGTGGAGCTACGCAAGCAGTTCCCAAAGAGCTTTAGAACAAGGCATAGTTTTCCCTGCTGGCTCTTTGGGCGGGGGACCCATCTCCAGCCGTATGGCCATTTTTGTGCATGGCGCAGCGCCAAGTGGGAAAGGGTGGCTTTGAGGCTGAAGGCAGCAGGAAAGCCCGCAGCCCCCAGGTCTGTGGGGCTACGCAAGCGGTTCCCAAAGAGCTTTAGAACAAGGCATAGTTTTCCCTGCTGGCTCTTTGGGCATGGGACCCATCTCCACCCATAGGCCATTTTTGTGCCTAATAGGGCGCCAAGTGGGAAAGGGTGGCTTTGAGGCTAAAGACAGCAGGAAAGCCTGCAGCCCCCAGGTCTGTGGGGCTACGCAAGCGGTTCCCAAAGAGCTTTAGAACAAGGCATAGTTTTCCCTGCTGGCTCTTTGGGTGGGGGACCCATCTCCAGCCGTATGGCTATTTTTGTGCCTGACGCGGTGCGTAGTGGCATAGGGTGGTTTTGAGGCTGAAGGCAGCAGGAAAGCCCGCAGCCCCCACGTCTGTGGGGCCAAGCAAGCGGTTCCCAAAGAGCTTTAGAACAAGGCATAGTTTTCCCTGCTGGCTCTTTGGGCGGGGGACCCATCTCCAGCCGTATGGCCATTTTTGTGCCTGGCGCGGTGCGTAGTGGGAAAGGGTGGTTTTGACGCTGAAGGCAGCAGGAAAGCCCGCAGCCCCCAGGTCTGTGGGGCTACGCAAGCGGTTCACCAAAGAGCTTTAGAACAAGGCATAGTTTTCCCTGCTGGCTCTTTGGGCGGGGGACCCATCTCCAGCCGTATGGCCATTTTTGTCCCTGGCCCGGCGCCAAGTGGGAAAGGGTGGTGTTGGGGCTGAAGGCAGCAGCAAAGACTGCAGCCCCCAGGTCTGTGGGGCCAAGCAAGCGGTTCCCAAAGAGCTTTAGAACAAGGCATAGTTTTCCCTGCTGGCTCTTTGGGCGGGGGACCCATCTCCAGCCATAGGCCATTTTTGTGCTTGATAAGGCGCCAAGTGGGAAAGGGTGGCTTTGAGGCTGAAGGCAGCAGGAAAGCCCGCAGCCCCCAGGTCTGTGGGGCCAAGCAAGCGGTTCCCAAAGAGCTTTAGAACAAGGCATAGTTTTCCCTGCTGGCTCTTTGGGCATGGGACCCATCTCCAGCCATAGGCCATTTTTGTGCTTGATAGGGCGCCAAGTGGGAAAGGGTGGCTTTGAGGCTGAAGGCAGCAGCAAAGACTGCAGCCCCCAGATCTGTGGGGCCAAGCAAGCGGTTCCCAAAGAGCTTTAGAACAAGGCATAGTTTTCCCTGCTGGCTCTTTGGGCGGGGGACCCATCTCCAGCCACAGGCCATTTTTGTGCCTGGCGCAGCGCCCAGTGGGAAAGGGTGGCTTTGAGGCTTGAAGGCAGCAGGAAAGCCCGCAGCCCCCAGGTCTGTAGGGCTACGCAAGCGGTTCCCAAAGAGCTTTAAAACAAGGCATAATTTTCCCTGCTGGCTCTTTGGGCGGGGGACCCATCTCCAGCCGTATGGCCATTTTTGTGCCTGGCCGGGAGCCAAGTGGGAAAGGGTGGTTTTGAGGCTGAAGGCAGCAGGAAAGCCCGCAGCCCCCAGGTCTGTGGGGCTACGCAAGCGGTTCCCAAAGAGCTTTAGAACAAGGCATAGTTTTCCCTGCTGGCTCTTTGGGCATGGGACCCATCTCCAGCCATAGGCCATTTTTGTGCTTGATAGGGCGCCAAGTGGGAAAGGGTGGTGTCGAGGCTGAAGGCAGCAGGAAAGCCCGCAGCCCCCAGGTCTGTGGGGCTACGCAAGCGGTTCCCAAAGAGCTTTAGAACAAGGCATAGTTTTCCCTGCTGGCTCTCTGGGCGGGGGACCCATCTCCAGCCGTATGGCCATTTTTGAGCCTGGCGCGGCGCCAGGTGGGAAAGGGTGGCTTTGAGGCTGAAGGCAGGAGCAAAGCCTGCAGCCCCCAGGTCTGTGGTGCTACGCAAGCGGTTCCCAAAGAGCTTTAGAACAAGTCATAGTTTTCCCAGCTGGCTCTTAGGGCATGGGACCCATCTCCAGCCATAGGCCATTTTTGTGCCTGGCACGAAGCCAAGTGGGAAAGGGTGCTGTCGAGGCTGAAGGCAGCAGGAAAGCCTGCAGCCCCCAGGTGTGTGGGGCTACGCAAGCGGTTCCCAAAGAGCTTTAGAACAAGGCATAGTTTTCCCTGCTGGCTCTTTGGGCGGGGGACCCATCTCCAGCCGTATGGCTATTTTTGTCCCTGGCGCGGTGCGTAGTGGCATAGGATGGTTTTGAGGCTGAAGGCAGCAGGAAAGCCTGCAGCCCCCAGGTCTGTGCGGCTACACAAGCAGTTCCCAAAGAGCTTTAGAACAAGGCATAGTTTTCCCTGCTGGCTCTTTGGGCGGGGGACCCATCTCCAGCCGTACGGCCATTTTTGTGCCTGGCGCGGCGCCAAGAGGGAAAGGGTGGTGTCGAGGCTAAAGGCAGCAGGAAAGCCCGCAGCCCCCAGGTCTGTGGAGCTACGCAAGCAGTTCCCAAAGAGCTTTAGAACAAGGCATAGTTTTCCCTGCTGGCTCTTTGGGCGGGGGGACCCATCTCCAGCCGTATGGCCATTTTTGTGCATGGCGCAGCGCCAAGTGGGAAAGGGTGGCTTTGAGGCTGAAGGCAGCAGGAAAGCCCGCAGCCCCCAGGTCTGTGGGGCTACGCAAGCGGTTCCCAAAGAGCTTTAGAACAAGGCATAGTTTTCCCTGCTGGCTCTTTGGGCATGGGACCCATCTCCACCCATAGGCCATTTTTGTGCCTAATAGGGCGCCAAGTGGGAAAGGGTGGCTTTGAGGCTAAAGACAGCAGGAAAGCCTGCAGCCCCCAGGTCTGTGGGGCTACGCAAGCGGTTCCCAAAGAGCTTTAGAACAAGGCATAGTTTTCCCTGCTGGCTCTTTGGGTGGGGGACCCATCTCCAGCCGTATGGCTATTTTTGTGCCTGACGCGGTGCGTAGTGGCATAGGGTGGTTTTGAGGCTGAAGGCAGCAGGAAAGCCCGCAGCCCCCACGTCTGTGGGGCCAAGCAAGCGGTTCCCAAAGAGCTTTAGAACAAGGCATAGTTTTCCCAGCTGGCTCTTTGGGCGGGGGACCCATCTCCAGCCGTATGGCCATTTTTGTGCCTGGCGCGGTGCGTAGTGGGAAAGGGTGGTTTTGACGCTGAAGGCAGCAGGAAAGCCCGCAGCCCCCAGGTCTGTGGGGCTACGCAAGCGGTTCACCAAAGAGCTTTAGAACAAGGCATAGTTTTCCCTGCTGGCTCTTTGGGCGGGGGACCCATCTCCAGCCGTATGGCCATTTTTGTCCCTGGCCCGGCGCCAAGTGGGAAAGGGTGGAGTTGGGGCTGAAGGCAGCAGCAAAGACTGCAGCCCCCAGGTCTGTGGGGCCAAGCAAGCGGTTCCCAAAGAGCTTTAGAACAAGGCATAGTTTTCCCTGCTGGCTCTTTGGGCGGGGGACCCATCTCCAGCCGTATGGCCATTTTTGTGCCTGGCAAGGCGCCAAGTGGGAAAGGGTGGCTTTGAGGCTGAAGGCAGCAGGAAAGCCCGCAGCCCCCAGGTCTGTGGGGCCAAGCAAGCGGTTCCCAAAGAGCTTTAGAACAAGGCATAGTTTTCCCTGCTGGCTCTTTGGGCATGGGACCCATCTCCAGCCATAGGCCATTTTTGTGCTTGATAGGGCGCCAAATGGGAAAGGGTGGCTTTGAGGCTGAAGGCAGCAGCAAAGACTGCAGCCCCCAGGTCTGTGGGGCCAAGCAAGCGGTTCCCAAAGAGCTTTAGAACAAGGCATAGTTTTCCCTGCTGGCTCTTTGGGCGGGGGACCCATCTCCAGCCACAGGCCATTTTTGTGCCTGGCCCGGCGCCCAGTGGGAAAGGGTGGTGTCGAGGCTGAAGGCAGCAGGAAAGCCTGCAGCCCCCAGGTGTGTGGGGCTACGCAAGCGGTTTCCAAAGAGCTTTAGAACAAGGCATAGTTTTCCCTGCTGGCTCTTTGGGCGGGGGACCCATCTCCAGCCGTATGGCTATTTTTGTCCCTGGCGCGGTGCGTAGTGGCATAGGATGGTTTTGAGGCTGAAGGCAGCAGGAAAGCCTGCAGCTCCCAGGTCTGTGCGGCTACACAAGCGGTTCCCAAAGAGCTTTAGAACAAGGCATAGTTTTCCCTGCTGGCTCTTTGGGCGGGGGACCCATCTCCAGCCGTACGGCCATTTTTGCGCCTGGCCCGGCGCAAAGTGGGAAAGGGTGGCTTTGAGGCTGAAGGCAGCAGCAAAGCCCGCAGCCCCCAGGTCTGTGCGGCTACGCAAGCGGTTCCCAAAGAGCTTTAGAACAAGGCATAGTTTTCCCTGCTGGCTCTTTGGGCGGGAGACCCATCTCCAGCCATAGGCCATTTTTGTGCCTGGCGCGACGCCAAGTGGGAAAGGGTGTTGTCGAGGCTGAAGGCAGCAGGAAAGCCCGCAGCCCCCAGGTCTGTGGGGCCACACAAGCGGTTCCCAAAGAGCTTTAGAACAAGGCATAGTTTTCCCTGCTGGCTCTTTGGGCGGGGGACCCATCTCCAGCCGTATGGCCATTTTTGTGCCTGGCGCGGCGCCAAGTGGGAAAGGGTGGCTTTGAGGCTGAAGGCAGCAGCAAAGCCCGCAGCCCCCAGGTCTGTGGGGCTACGCAAGCAGTTCCCAAAGAGCTTTAGAACAAGGCATAGTTTTCCCTGCTGGCTCTTTAGGCATGGGACCCATCTCCAGCCATAGGCCATTTTTGTGCCTGATAGGGCGCCAAGTGGGAAAGGGTTGCTTTGAGGCTGAAGACAGCAGGAAAGCCCGCAGCCCCCATGTCTGTGGGGCTACGCAAGCGGTTCCCAAAGAGCTTGAGAACAAGGCATAGTTTTCCCTGCTGGCTCTTTGGGCGGGGGACCCATCTGCAGACATATGGCCATTTTTGTGCCTGGCACGACGCCAAGTGGGAAAGGGTGGCTTTGACGCTGAAGGCAGCAGGAAAGCCCGCAGCCCCCAGGTCTGTGGGGCTACGCAAGCGGTTCCCAAAGAGCTTTAGAACAAGGCATAGTTTTCCCTACTGGCTCTTTGGGCGGGAGACCCATCTCCAGCCATAGGCCATTTTTGTGCCTGGCGCGACGCCAAGTGGGAAAGGGTGTTGTCGAGGCTGAAGGCAGCAGGAAAGCCCGCAGCCCCCAGGTCTGTGGGGCTACGCAAGCGGTTCCCAAAGAGCTTTAGAACAAGGCATAGTTTTCCCTGCTGGCTCTTTGGGCATGGGACCCATCTCCAGCCGTATGGCCATTTTTGTGCCTGGCGCGGCGCCAAGTGGGAAAGGGTGGTGTCGAGGCTGAAGGCAGCAGGAAAGCCCGCAGCCCCCAGGTCTCTGGGGCTACGCAAGCGGTTCCCAAAGAGCTTTAGAACAAGGCATAGTTTTCCCTGCTGGCTCTTTGGGCGGGGGACCCATCTCCAGCCGTATGGCCATTTTTGTGCCTAGCGCGGCGCCAAATGGGAAAGGGTGGCTTTGAGGCTGAAGGCAGCAGGAAAGTCTGCAGCCCCCAGGTCTGTGGGGCTACGCAAGCGGTTCCCAAAGAGCTTTAGAACAAGGCATAGTCTTCCCTGCTGGCTCTCTGGGCCGGGGACCCATCTCCAGCCATAGGCCATTTTTGTGCCTGGCGCAGTGCCAAGTGGGAAAGGGTGGTGTCGAGGCTGAAGGCAGCAGCAAAGCCCGCAGCCCCCAGGTCTGTGGGGCTACGCAAGCATTTCCCAAAGAGCTTTAGAACAAGGCATAGTTTTCCCTGCTGGTTCTTTGGGCGGGGGACCCATCTCCAGCCATAGGCCATTTTTGTGCCTGGCGCGGCGCCAAGTGGGAAAGGGTGGTGTCGAGGCTGAAGGCAGCAGGAAAGCCTGCAGGCCCCACGTCTGTGGGGCTACGCAAGTGGTTCCCAAAGAGCTTTAGAACAAGGCATAGTTTTCCCAGCTGGCTCTTTGGGCGGGGGACCCATCTCCAGCCATAGGCCATTTTTGTGCCTGGCGCGGCGCCAAGTGGGAAAGGGTGGCTTTGAGGCTGAAGGCAGCAGGAAAGCCTGCAGCCCCCAGGTCTGTGGGGCTACGCAAGCGGTTCCCAAAGAGCTTTAGAACAAGGCATAGTTTTCCCTGCTGGCTCTTTGGGCGGGGGACCCATCTCCAGTCGTATGGCTATTTTTATGCCTGGCGCGTTGCGTAGTGGGAAAGGGTGGTTTTGAGGCTGAAGGCAGCAGGAAAGCCCACAGCCCCCAGGTCTGTGGGGCTACGCAAGCGGTTCCCAAAGAGCTTTAGAACAAGGCATAGTTTTCCCTGCTGGCTCTTTGGGCGGGGGACCCATCTGCAGACATATGGCCATTTTTGTGCCTGGCACGACGCCAAGTGGGAAAGGGTGGCTTTGACGCTGAAGGCAGCAGGAAAGCCCGCAGCCCCCAGGTCTGTGGGGCTACGCAAGCGGTTCCCAAAGAGCTTTAGAACAAGGCATAGTTTTCCCTACTGGCTCTTTGGGCGGGAGACCCATCTCCAGCCATAGGCCATTTTTGTGCCTGGCGCGACGCCAAGTGGGAAAGGGTGTTGTCGAGGCTGAAGGCAGCAGGAAAGCCCGCAGCCCCCAGGTCTGTGGGGCTACGCAAGCGGTTCCCAAAGAGCTTTAGAACAAGGCATAGTTTTCCCTGCTGGCTCTTTGGGCATGGGACCCATCTCCAGCCGTATGGCCATTTTTGTGCCTGGCGCGGCGCCAAGTGGGAAAGGGTGGTGTCGAGGCTGAAGGCAGCAGGAAAGCCCGCAGCCCCCAGGTCTCTGGGGCTACGCAAGCGGTTCCCAAAGAGCTTTAGAACAAGGCATAGTTTTCCCTGCTGGCTCTTTGGGCGGGGGACCCATCTCCAGCCGTATGGCCATTTTTGTGCCTAGCGCGGCGCCAAATGGGAAAGGGTGGCTTTGAGGCTGAAGGCAGCAGGAAAGTCTGCAGCCCCCAGGTCTGTGGGGCTACGCAAGCGGTTCCCAAAGAGCTTTAGAACAAGGCATAGTCTTCCCTGCTGGCTCTCTGGGCCGGGGACCCATCTCCAGCCATAGGCCATTTTTGTGCCTGGCGCAGTGCCAAGTGGGAAAGGGTGGTGTCGAGGCTGAAGGCAGCAGCAAAGCCCGCAGCCCCCAGGTCTGTGGGGCTACGCAAGCGTTTCCCAAAGAGCTTTAGAACAAGGCATAGTTTTCCCTGCTGGCTCTTTGGGCGGGGGACCCATCTCTAGCCATAGGCCATTTTTGTGCCTGGCGCGGCGCCAAGTGGGAAAGGGTGGTGTCGAGGCTGAAGGCAGCAGGAAAGCCTGCAGGCCCCACGTCTGTGGGGCTACGCAAGTGGTTCCCAAAGAGCTTTAGAACAAGGCATAGTTTTCCCAGCTGGCTCTTTGGGCGGGGGACCCATCTCCAGCCATAGGCCATTTTTGTGCCTGGCGCGGCGCCAAGTGGGAAAGGGTGGCTTTGAGGCTGAAGGCAGCAGGAAAGCCTGCAGCCCCCAGGTCTGTGGGGCTACGCAAGCGGTTCCCAAAGAGCTTTAGAACAAGGCATAGTTTTCCCTGCTGGCTCTTTGGGCGGGGGACCCATCTCCAGCCGTATGGCCATTTTTGTGCCTGGCCCGGCGCCAAGTGGGAAAGGGTGGTGTCGAGGCTGAAGGCAGCAGGAAAGCCCACAGCCCCCAGGTCTGTGGGGCTACGCAAGCAGTTCCCAAAGAGCTTTAGAACAAGGCATAGTTTTCCCTGCTGGCTCTTTGGGCGGGGGACCCATCTCCAGCCGTATGGCCATTTTTGTGCCTGGCGCGGTGCGTAGTGTGAAAGGGTGGTTTTGAGGCTGAAGGCAGCAGGAAAGCCTGCAGCCCACAGCTCTGTGGGGCCAAGGAAGCTGTTCCCAAAGAGCTTTAGAACAAGGCATAGTTTTCCGTGATGGCTCTTTGGGCATGGGACCCATCTCCAGCCATAGGCCATTTTTGTGCCTGGCGCGGTGCGTGATGGGAAAGGGTGGCTTTGAGGCTGAAGGCAGCAGGAAAGCCCGCAGCCCCCAGGTCTGTGGGGCTACGCAAGCAGTTCCCAAAGAGCTTTAGAACAAGGCATAGTTTTCCTTGCTGGCTCTTTGGGCATGAGACCCATCTCCAGCCATAGGCCATTTTTGTGCCTGGCCCGGCGCCAAGTGGGAAAGGGTGGTGTCGAGGCTGAAGGCAGCAGCAAAGCCCGAAGCCCCCAGGTCTGTAGGGCTACGCAAGCGGTTCCCAAAGAGCTTTAGAACAAGGCATAGTTTTCCCTGCTGGCTCTTTGGGCGGGGGACCCATCTCCAGCCATAGGCCATTTTTGTGCCTGGCGCGACGCCAAGTGGGAAAGGGTGGTGTCGAGGTTGAAGGCAGCAGGAAAGCCTGCAGCCCCCAGGTCTGTGGGGCTACGCAAGCGGTTCCCAAAGAGCTTTAGAACAAGGCCTAGTTTTCCCTGCTGGCTCCTTGGGCGGGGGACCCATCTCCAGCCGTATGGCCATTTTTGTGCCTGGCGCGGCGCCCAGTGGGAAAGGGTGGTGTCGAGGCTGAAGGCAGCAGGAAAGCCCGCAGCTCCCAGGTCTGTGGAGCTACGCAAGTGGTTCCCAAAGAGCTTTAGAACAAGGCATAGTTTTCCTTGCTGGCTCTTTGGGCAGGGGACCCATCTCCAGCCATATGGCCATTTTTGTGCCTGATGCGGCGTCCAGTGGAAAAGGGTGGCTTTGAGGTTGAAGGCAGCAGCAAAGCCTGCAGCCCCCAGGTCTGTGGGGCTACGCAAGCGGTTCCCAAAGAGCTTTAGAACAAGGCATAGTTTTCCCTGCTGGCTCTTTGGGCGGGGGACCCATCTCCAGCTGTATGGCCATTTTTGTGCCTGGCGCGGTGCCAAGTGGGAAAGGGTGGTGTCGAGTCTGAAGGCAGCAGGAAAGCCCGCAGCCCCCAGGTCTGTGGGGCTACGCAAGCGGTTCCCAAAGAGCTTTAGAACAAGGCATAGTTTTCCCTGCTTGTTCTTTGGGCGGGGGACCCATCTCCAGCCGTATGGCCATTTTTGTGCCTGGCGCGGCGCCAAGTGGGAATGGGTGGTGTCGAGTCTGAAGGCAGCAGGAAAGCCTGCAGCCCCCAGGTCTGTGGGGCTACGCAAGCTGTTCCCAAAGAGCTTTAGAACAAGGCATAGTTTTCCCTGCTGGCTCTTTGGGCGGGGGACCCATCTCCAATCGTATGGCCATTTTTGTGCCTGGCGCGGTGCGTAGTGGGAAAGGGTGGTTTTGAGGCTGAAGGCAGCAGGAAAGCCCGCAACCCCCAGGTCTGTGGGGCTACGCAAGCGGTTCCCAAAGAGCTTTAGAACAAGGCATAGTTTTCCCTGCTGGCTCTTTGGGTGGGGGACCCATCTCCAGCCGTATGGCTATTTTTGTGCCTGACGCGGTGCGTAGTGGCATAGGGTGGTTTTTAGGCTGAAGGCAGCAGGAAAGCCCGCAGCCCCCACGTCTGTGGGGCCAAGCAAGCGGTTCCCAAAGAGCTTTAGAACAAGGCATAGTTTTCCCTGCTGGCTCTTTGGGCGGGGGACCCATCTCCAGCCGTATGGCCATTTTTGTGCCTGGCGCGGTGCGTAGTGGGAAAGGGTGGTTTTGACGCTGAAGGCAGCAGGAAAGCCCGCAGCCCCCAGGTCTGTGGGGCTACGCAAGCGGTTCACCAAAGAGCTTTAGAACACGGCATAGTTTTCCCTGCTGGCTCTTTGGGCGGGGGACCCATCTCCAGCCGTATGGCCATTTTTGTCCCTGGCCCGGCGCCAAGTGGGAAAGGGTGGTGTTGGGGCTGAAGGCAGCAGCAAAGACTGCAGCCCCCAGGTCTGTGGGGCCAAGCAAGCGGTTCCCAAAGAGCTTTAGAACAAGGCATAGTTTTCCCTGCTGGCTCTTTGGGCGGGGGACCCATCTCCAGCCGTATGGCCATTTTTGTGCCTGGCAAGGCGCCAAGTGGGAAAGGGTGGCTTTGAGGCTGAAGGCAGCAGCAAAGCCCGCAGCCCCCAGGTCTGTGGGGCTACGCAAGCGGTTCCCAAAGAGCTTTAGAACAAGGCATAGTTTTCCCTGCTGGCTCTTTGGGCGGGGGACCCATCTCCAGCCGTATGGCCATTTTTGTGCCTGGCGCGGCGCCAAGTGGGAAAGGGTGGTGTCGAGGCTGAAGGCAGCAGGAAAGCCCGCAGCCCCCAGGTCTGTGGGGCCAAGCAAGCGGTTCCCAAAGAGCTTTAGAACAAGGCATAGTTTTCCCTGCTGGCTCTTTGGGCATGGGACCCATCTCCAGCCATAGGCCATTTTTGTGCTTGATAGGGCGCCAAGTGGGAAAGGGTGGCTTTGAGGCTGAAGGCAGCAGCAAAGACTGCAGCCCCCAGGTCTGTGGGGCCAAGCAAGCGGTTCCCAAAGAGCTTTAGAACAAGGCATAGTTTTCCCTGCTGGCTCTTTGGGCGGGGGACCCATCTCCAGCCATAGGCCATTTTTGTGCCTGGCCCGGCGCCCAGTGGGAAAGGGTGGCTTTGAGGCTTGAAGGCAGCAGGAAAGCCCGCAGCCCCCAGGTCTGTAGGGCTACGCAAGCGGTTCCCAAAGAGCTTTAAAACAAGGCATAATTTTCCCTGCTGGCTCTTTGGGCGGGGGACCCATCTCCAGCCGTATGGCCATTTTTGTGCCTGGCCGGGAGCCAAGTGGGAAAGGGTGGTTTTGAGGCTGAAGGCAGCAGGAAAGCCCGCAGCCCCCAGGTCTGTGGGGCTACGCAAGCGGTTCCCAAAGAGCTTTAGAACAAGGCATAGTTTTCCCTGCTGGCTCTTTGGGCATGGGACCCATCTCCAGCCATAGGCCATTTTTGTGCTTGATAGGGCGCCAAGTGGGAAAGGGTGGTGTCGAGGCTGAAGGCAGCAGCAAAGCCCGCAGCCCCCAGGTCTGTGGGGCTACGCAAGCGGTTCCCAAAGAGCTTTAGAACAAGGCATAGTTTTCCCTGCTGGCTCTCTGGGCGGGGGACCCATCTCCAGCCGTATGGCCATTTTTGAGCCTGGCGCGGCGCCAGGTGGGAAAGGGTGGCTTTGAGGCTGAAGGCAGGAGCAAAGCCTGCAGCCCCCAGGTCTGTGGTGCTACGCAAGCGGTTCCCAAAGAGCTTTAGAACAAGTCATAGTTTTCCCAGCTGGCTCTTAGGGCATGGGACCCATCTCCAGCCATAGGCCATTTTTGTGCCTGGCACGAAGCCAAGTGGGAAAGGGTGCTGTCGAGGCTGAAGGCAGCAGGAAAGCCTGCAGCCCCCAGGTGTGTGGGGCTACGCAAGCGGTTCCCAAAGAGCTTTAGAACAAGGCATAGTTTTCCCTGCTGGCTCTTTGGGCGGGGGACCCATCTCCAGCCGTATGGCTATTTTTGTGCCTGGCGCGGTGCGTAGTGGCATAGGATGGTTTTGAGGCTGAAGGCAGCAGGAAAGCCTGCAGCCCCCAGGTCTGTGCGGCTACACAAGCGGTTCCCAAAGAGCTTTAGAACAAGGCATAGTTTTCCCTGCTGGCTCTTTGGGCGGGGGACCCATCTCCAGCCGTATGGCTATTTTTGTGCCTGGCGCGGTGCGTAGTGGCATAGGATGGTTTTGAGGCTGAAGGCAGCAGGAAAGCCTGCAGCCCCCAGGTCTGTGCGGCTACACAAGCGGATCACAAAGATCTTTAGAACAAGGCATAGTTTTCCCTGCTGGCTCTTTGGGCGGGGGACCCATCTCCAGCCGTACGGCCATTTTTGCGCCTGGCGCGACGCCAAGTGGGAAAGGGTGTTGTCGAGGCTGAAGGCAGCAGGAAAGCCCGCAGCCCCCAGGTCTGTGGGGCCACACAAGCGGTTCCCAAAGAGCTTTAGAACAAGGCATAGTTTTCCCTGCTGGCTCTTTGGGCGGGGGACCCATCTCCAGCCGTATGGCCATTTTTGTGCCTGGCGCGGCGCCAAGTGGGAAAGGGTGGCTTTGAGGCTGAAGGCAGCAGCAAAGCCCGCAGCCCCCAGGTCTGTGGGGCTACGCAAGCAGTTCCCAAAGAGCTTTAGAACAAGGCATAGTTTTCCCTGCTGGCTCTTTAGGCATGGGACCCATCTCCAGCCATAGGCCATTTTTGTGCCTGATAGGGCGCCAAGTGGGAAAGGGTTGCTTTGAGGCTGAAGGCAGCAGGAAAGCCCGCAGCCCCCAGGTCTGTGGGGCTACGCAAGCGGTTCCCAAAGAGCTTTAGAACAAGGCATAGTTTTCCCTGCTGGCTCTTTGGGCGGGGGACCCATCTGCAGACATATGGCCATTTTTGTGCCTGGCACGACGCCAAGTGGGAAAGGGTGGCTTTGACGCTGAAGGCAGCAGGAAAGCCCGCAGCCCCCAGGTCTGTGGGGCTACGCAAGCGGTTCCCAAAGAGCTTTAGAACAAGGCATAGTTTTCCCTACTGGCTCTTTGGGCGGGAGACCCATCTCCAGCCATAGGCCATTTTTGTGCCTGGCGCGACGCCAAGTGGGAAAGGGTGTTGTCGAGGCTGAAGGCAGCAGGAAAGCCCGCAGCCCCCAGGTCTGTGGGGCTACGCAAGCGGTTCCCAAAAAGCTTTAGAACAAGGCATAGTTTTCCCTGCTGGCTCTTTGGGCATGGGACCCATCTCCAGCCATATGCCATTTTTGTGCCTGGCGCGACGCCAAGTGGGAAAGGGTGGTGTCGAGGTTGAAGGCAGCAGGAAAGCCTGCAGCCCCCAGGTCTGTGGGGCTACACAAGCGGTTCCCAAAGAGCTTTAGAACAAGGCATAGTTTTCCCTGCTGGCTCTTTGGGCATGGGACCCATCTCCAGCCGTATGGCCATTTTTGTGCCTGGCGCGGCGCCAAGTGGGAAAGGGTGGTGTCGAGGCTGAAGGCAGCAGGAAAGCCTGCAGCCCCCAGGTCTCTGGGGCTACGCAAGCGGTTCCCAAAGAGCTTTAGAACAAGGCATAGTTTTCCCTGCTGGCTCTTTGGGCGGGGGACCCATCTCCAGCCGTATGGCCATTTTTGTGCCTAGCGCGGCGCCAAATGGGAAAGGGTGGATTTGAGGCTGAAGGCAGCAGGAAAGTCTGCAGCCCCCAGGTCTGTGGGGCTACGCAAGCGGTTCCCAAAGAGCTTTAGAACAAGGCATAGTCTTCCCTGCTGGCTCTCTGGGCCGGGGACCCATCTCCAGCCATAGGCCATTTTTGTGCCTGGCGCAGTGCCAAGTGGGAAAGGGTGGTGTCGAGGCTGAAGGCAGCAGCAAAGCCCGCAGCCCCCAGGTCTGTGGGGCTACGCAAGCGTTTCCCAAAGAGCTTTAGAACAAGGCATAGTTTTCCCTGCTGGCTCTTTGGGCGGGGGACCCATCTCCAGCCATAGGCCATTTTTGTGCCTGGCGCGGCGCCAAGTGGGAAAGGGTGGTGTCGAGGCTGAAGGCAGCAGGAAAGCCTGCAGGCCCCACGTCTGTGGGGCTACGCAAGTGGTTCCCAAAGAGCTTTAGAACAAGGCATAGTTTTCCCTGCTGGCTCTTTGGGCATGGGACCCATCTCCAGCCATAGGCCATTTTTGTGCCTGGCGCGGTGCGTAATGGGAAAGGGTGGCTTTGAGGCTGAAGGCAGCAGGAAAGCCCGCAGCCCCCAGGTCTGTGGGGCTACGCAAGCGGTTCCCAAAGAGCTTTAGAACAAGGCATAGTTTTCCTTGCTGGCTCTTTGGGCATGAGACCCATCTCCAGCCATAGGCCATTTTTGTGCCTGGCCCGGCGCCAAGTGGGAAAGGGTGGTGTCGAGGCTGAAGGCAGCAGCAAAGCCCGAAGCCCCCAGGTCTGTAGGGCTACGCAAGCGGTTCCCAAAGAGCTTTAGAACAAGGCATAGTTTTCCCTGCTGGCTCTTTGGGCGGGGGACCCATCTCCAGCCATAGGCCATTTTTGTGCCTGGCGCGACGCCAAGTGGGAAAGGGTGGTGTCGAGGTTGAAGGCAGCAGGAAAGCCTGCAACCCCAGGTCTGTGGGGCTACGCAAGCGGTTCCCAAAGAGCTTTAGAACAAGGCATAGTTTTCCCTGCTGGCTCCTTGGGCGGGGGACCCATCTCCAGCCGTATGGCCATTTTTGTGCCTGGCGCGGCGCCCAGTGGGAAAGGGTGGTGTCGAGGCTGAAGGCAGCAGGAAAGCCCGCAGCTCCCAGGTCTGTGGAGCTACGCAAGCAGTTCCCAAAGAGCTTTAGAACAAGGCATAGTTTTCCTTGCTGGCTCTTTGGGCAGGAGACCCATCTCCAGCCATATGGCCATTTTTGTGCCTGATGCGTCGTCCAGTGGAAAAGGGTGGCTTTGAGGTTGAAGGCAGCAGCAAAGCCTGCAGCCCCCAGGTCTGTGGGGCTACGCAAGCGGTTCCCAAAGAGCTTTAGAACAAGGCATAGTTTTCCCTGCTGGCTCTTTGGGCGGGGAACCCATCTCCAGCTGTATGGCCATTTTTGTGCCTGGCGCGGTGCCAAGTGGGAAAGGGTGGTGTCGAGTCTGAAGGCAGCAGGAAAGCCCGCAGCCCCCAGGTCTGTGGGGCTACGCAAGCGGTTCCCAAAGAGCTTTAGAACAAGGCATAGTTTTCCCTGCTTGTTCTTTGGGCGGGGGACCCATCTCCAGCCGTATGGCCATTTTTGTGCCTGGCGCGGCGCCAAGTGGGAATGGGTGGTGTCGAGTCTGAAGGCAGCAGGAAAGCCTGCAGCCCCCAGGTCTGTGGGGCTACGCAAGCGGTTCCCAAAGAGCTTTAGAACAAGGCATAGTTTCCCTGCTGGCTCTTTGGGCGGGGGACCCATCTCCAATCGTATGGCCATTTTTGTGCCTGGCGCGGTGCGTAGTGGGAAAGGGTGGTTTTGAGGCTGAAGGCAGCAGAAAAGCCCGCAACCCCCAGGTCTGTGGGGCTACGCAAGCGGTTCCCAAAGAGCTTTAGAACAAGGCATAGTCTTCCCTGCTGGCTCTTTTGGCATGGGACCCATCTCCAGCCGTATGGCAATTTTTGTGCCTGGCCCGGCGCCAAGTGGGAAAGGGTGGTTTTGAGGCTGAAGGCAGCAGCAAAGCCCGCAGCCCCCAGGTCTGTGGGGCTACGCAAGCGGTTCCCAAAGAGCTTTAGAACAAGGCATAGTTTTCCCTGCTGGCTCTTTGGGCGGGGGACCCATCTCCAGCCGTATGGCCATTTTTGTGCCTGGCGCGGCGCCAAGTGGGAAAGGGTGGTGTCGAGGCTGAAGGCAGCAGCAAAGCCCGCAGCCCCCAGGTCTGTGGGGCTACGCAAGCGGTTCCCAAAGAGCTTTAGAAGAAGGCATAGTTTTCCCTGCTGGCTCTTTGGGCGGGGGACCCATCTCCAGCCGTATGGCCATTTTTGTGCCTAGCGCGGCGCCAAGTGGGAAAGGGTGGTGTCGAGGCTGAAGGCAGCAGGAAAGCCTGCAGCCCCCAGGTCTGTGGGGCTACGCAAGCGGTTCCCAAAGAGCTTTAGAACAAGGCATAGTTTTCCCTGCTGGCTCTTTGGGCGGGGGACCCATCTCCAGCCGTATGGCCATTTTTGTGCCTGGCACGGCGCCAAGTGGGAAAGGGTGGTGTCGAGGCTGAAGGCAGCAGCAAAGCCCGCAGCCCCCAGATCTGTAGGGCTACGCAAGCGGTTCCCAAAGAGCTTTAGAACAAGGCATAGTTTTCCCTGCTGGCTCTTTGGGCGGGGGACCCATCTCCAGCCGTATGGCCATTTTTGTGCCTGGCGCGGTGCCAAGTGTGAAAGGGTGGCTTTGAGGCTGAAGGCAGGAGCAAAGCCTGCAGCCCTAAGGTCTGTGGGGCTACGCAAGCGGTTCCCAAAGAGCTTTAGAACAAGGCATAGTTTTCCCTGCTGGCTCTTTGGGCATGGGACCCATCTCCAGCCATAGGCCATTTTTCTGCCAGGCGCGATGCCAAGTGGGAAAGGGTGGTGTCGAGTCTGAAAGCAGCAGGAAAGCCCGCAGCCCCCAGGTCTGTGGGGCTACGCAAGCGGTTCCCAAAGAGCTTTAGAACAAGGCATAGTTTTCCCTGCTGGCTCTTTGGGCGGGGGACCCATCTCCAGCCGTATGGCCATTTTTGTGCCTGGCGCGGCGCCAAGTGGGAAAGGGTGGTGTCGAGGCTGAAGGCAGCAGGAGAGCCCGCAGCCCCCAGGTCTGTGGGGCTACGCAAGCGGTTCCCAAAGAGCTTTAGAACAAGGCATAGTTTTCCCTGCTGGCTCTTTGGGCATGGGACCCATCTCCAGCCGTATTGCCATTTTTGTGCCTGGCGCAGTGCGTAGTGGGAAAGGGTGGTTTTGAGGCTGAAGGCAGCAGGAAAGCCTGCAGCCCCCAGGTCTGTGGGGCCAAGCAAGCGGTTTCCAAAGAGCTTTAGAACAAGGCATAGTTTTCCCTGCTGGCTCTTTGGGCATGGGACCCATCTCCAGCCATAGGCCATTTTTGTGCCTGATAGGGCGCCAAGTGGGAAAGGGTGGCTTTGAGGCTGAAGGCAGCAGGAAAGCCTGCAGCCCCAGGTCTGTAGGGCTACGCAAGCGGTTCCCAAAGAGCTTCAGAACAAGGCATAGTTTTCCCTGCTGGCTCTTTGGGCATGGGACCCATCTCCAGCCATAGGCCATTTTTCTGCCTGGCGCGGTGCCAAGTGGGAAAGGGTGGTGTCGAGGCTGAAGGCAGCAGGAAAGCCTGCAGCCCCCAGGTCTGTGGGGCTACGCAAGCGGTTCCCAAAGAGCTTTAGAACAAGGCATAATTTTCCCTGCTGGCTCTTTGGGCGGGGGACCCATCTCCAGCCGTATGGCCATTTTTGTGCCTGGCGCGGCGCCAAGTGGGAAAGGGTGGTGTCGAGTCTGAAGGCAGCAGGAAAGCCTGCAGCCCCCAGGTCTGTGGGGCTACGCAAGTGGTTCCCAAAGAGCTTTAGAACAAGGCATAGTTTTCCCTGCTGGCTCTTTGGGCGGGGGACCCATCTCCAGCCGTTTGGCCAATTTGTGCCTAGCGCGACGCCAAGTGGGAAAGGGTGGCTTTGAGTCTGAAGGCAGCAGCAAAGCCTGCAGCCCCCAGGTCTGTGGGGCTACGCAAGCGGTTCCCAAAGAACTTTAGAACAATGCATAGTTTTCCTTGCTGGGTCTTTGGGCATGGGACCCATCTCCAGCCATAGGCCATTTTTGTGCCTGATAGGGCGCCAAGTGGGAAAGGGTTGCTTTGAGGCTGAAGACAGCAGGAAAGCCCGCAGCCCCCAGGTCTGTGGGGCTACGCAAGCGGTTCCCAAAGAGCTTTAGAACAAGGCATAGTTTTCCCTGCTGGCTCTTTGGGCAGGGGACCCATCTGCAGACATATGGCCATTTTTGTGCCTGGCACGACGCCAAGTGGGAAAGGGTGGCTTTGACGCTGAAGGCAGCAGGAAAGCCCGCAGCCCCCAGGTCTGTGGGGCTACGCAAGCGGTTCCCAAAGAGCTTTAGAACAAGGCATAGTTTTCCCTACTGGCTCTTTGGGCGGGAGACCCATCTCCAGCCATAGGCCATTTTTGTGCCTGGCGCGACGCCAAGTGGGAAAGGGTGTTGTCGAGGCTGAAGGCAGCAGGAAAGCCCGCAGCCCCCAGGTCTGTGGGGCTACGCAAGCGGTTCCCAAAGAGCTTTAGAACAAGGCATAGTTTTCCCTGCTGGCTCTTTGGGCATGGGACCCATCTCCAGCCATAGGCCATTTTTGTGCCTGGCGCGACGCCAAGTGGGAAAGGGTGGTGTCGAGGTTGAAGGCAGCAGGAAAGCCTGCAGCCCCCAGGTCTGTGGGGCTACACAAGCGGTTCCCAAAGAGCTTTAGAACAAGGCATAGTTTTCCCTGCTGGCTCTTTGGGCATGGGACCCATCTCCAGCCGTATGGCCATTTTTGTGCCTGGCGCGGCGCCAAGTGGGAAAGGGTGGTGTCGAGGCTGAAGGCAGCAGGAAAGCCCGCAGCCCCCAGGTCTGTGCGGCTACGCAAGCGGTTCCCAAAGAGCTTTAGAACAAGGCATAGTTTTCCCTGCTGGCTCCTTGGGCGGGGGACCCATCTCCAGCCGTATGGCCATTTTTGTGCCTAGCGCGGCGCCAAATGGGAAAGGGTGGCTTTGAGGCTGAAGGCAGCAGGAAAGTCTGCAGCCCCCAGGTCTGTGGGGCTACGCAAGCGGTTCCCAAAGAGCTTTAGAACAAGGCATAGTCTTCCCTGCTGGCTCTCTGGGCCGGGGACCCATCTCCAGCCATAGGCCATTTTTGTGCCTGGCGCAGTGCCAAGTGGGAAAGGGTGGTGTCGAGGCTGAAGGCAGCAGGAAAGCCCGCAGCCCCCAGGTCTGTGGGGCTACGCAAGCGTTTCCCAAAGAGCTTTAGAACAAGGCATAGTTTTCCCTGCTGGCTCTTTGGGCGGGGGACCCATCTCCAGCCATAGGCCATTTTTGTGCCTGGCGCGGCGCCAAGTGGGAAAGGGTGGTGTCGAGGCTGAAGGCAGCAGGAAAGCCTGCAGGCCCCACGTCTGTGGGGCTACGCAAGTGGTTCCCAAAGAGCTTTAGAACAAGGCATAGTTTTCCCTGCTGGCTCTTTGGGCGGGGGACCCATCTCCAGCCATAGGCCATTTTTGTGCCTGGCGCGGCGCCAAGTGGGAAAGGGTGGCTTTGAGGCTGAAGGCAGCAGGAAAGCCTGCAGCCCCCAGGTCTGTGGGGCTACGCAAGCGGTTCCCAAAGAGCTTTAGAACAAGGCATAGTTTTCCCTGCTGGCTCTTTGGGCGGGGGACCCATCTCCAGCCGTATGGCCATTTTTGTGCCTGGCGCGGCGCCAAGTGGGAAAGGGTGCTGTCGAGGCTGAAGGCAGCAGCAAAGCCCACAGCCCCCAGGTCTGTGGGGCTACGCAAGCGGTTCCCAAAGAGCTTTAGAACAAGGCATAGTTTTCCCTGCTGGCTCTTTGGGCGGGGGACCCATCTCCAGCCGTATGGCCATTTTTGTGCCTGGCGCGGTGCGTAGTGTGAAAGGGTGGTTTTGAGGCTGAAGGCAGCAGGAAAGCCTGCAGCCCACAGCTCTGTGGGGCCAAGGAAGCTGTTCCCAAAGAGCTTTAGAACAAGGCATAGTTTTCCGTGATGGCTCTTTGGGCATGGGACCCATCTCCAGCCATAGGCCATTTTTGTGCCTGGCGCGGTGCGTAGTGGGAAAGGGTGGCTTTGAGGCTGAAGGCAGCAGGAAAGCCCGCAGCCCCCAGGTCTGTGGGGCTACGCAAGCGGTTCCCAAAGAGCTTTAGAACAAGGCATAGTTTTCCTTGCTGGCTCTTTGGGCATGGGACCCATCTCCAGCCATAGGCCATTTTTGTGCCTGGCCCGGCGCCAAGTGTGAAAGGGTGGTGTCGAGGCTGAAGGCAGCAGCAAAGCCCGAAGCCCCCAGGTCTGTAGGGCTACGCAAGCGGTTCCCAAAGAGCTTTAGAACAAGGCATAGTTTTCCCTGCTGGCTCTTTGGGCATGGAACCCATCTCCAGCCGTATGGCCATTTTTGTGCCTGGCGCGGCGCCAAGTGGGAAAGGGTGTTGTCGAACATGAAGGCAGAAGGAAAGCCCACAGCCCCCAGGTGTGTGGGGCTACGCAAGCGGTTCCCAAAGAGCTTTAGAACAAGGCATAGTTTTCCCTGCTGGCTCTTTGGGCGGGGGACCCATCTCCAGCCATAGGCCATTTTTGTGCCTGGCGCGACGCCAAGTGGGAAAGGGTGGTGTCGAGGTTGAAGGCAGCAGGAAAGCCTGCAGCCCCCAGGTCTGTGGGGCTACGCAAGCGGTTCCCAAAGAGCTTTAGAACAAGGCATAGTTTTCCCTGCTGGCTCCTTGGGCGGGGGACCCATCTCCAGCCGTATGGCCATTTTTGTGCCTGGCGCGGCGCCCAGTGGGAAAGGGTGGTGTCGAGGCTGAAGGCAGCAGGAAAGCCCGCAGCTCCAAGGTCTGTGGAGCTACGCAAGTGGTTCCCAAAGAGCTTTAGAACAAGGCATAGTTTTCCTTGCTGGCTCTTTGGGCAGGGGACCCATCTCCAGCCATATGGCCATTTTTGTGCCTGATGCGGCGTCCAGTGGAAAAGTGTGGCTTTGAGGTTGAAGGCAGCAGCAAAGCCTGCAGCCCCCAGGTCTGTGGGGCTACGCAAGCGGTTCCCAAAGAGCTTTAGAACAAGGCATAGTTTTCCCTGCTGGCTCTTTGGGCGGGGGACCCATCTCCAGCTGTATGGCCATTTTTGTGCCTGGCGCAGTGCCAAGTGGGAAAGGGTGGTGTCGAGGCTGAAGGCAGCAGGAAAGCCCGCAGCCCCCAGGTCTGTGGGGCTACGCAAGCGGTTCCCAAAGAGCTTTAGAACAAGGCATAGTTTTCCCTGCTTGTTCTTTGGGCGGGGGACCCATCTCCAGCCGTATGGCCATTTTTGTGCCTGGCGCGGCGCCAAGTGGGAATGGGTGGTGTCGAGTCTGAAGGCAGCAGGAAAGCCCACAGCCCCCAGGTCTGTGGGGCTACGCAAGCGGTTCCCAAAGAGCTTTAGAACAAGGCATAGTTTTCCCTGCTGGCTCTTTGGGCGGGGGACCCATCTCCAATCGTATGGCCATTTTTGTGCCTGGCGCGGTGCGTAGTGGGAAAGGGTGGTTTTGAGGCTGAAGGCAGCAGGAAAGCCCGCAACCCCCAGGTCTGTGGGGCTACGCAAGCGGTTCCCAAAGAGCTTTAGAACAAGGCATAGTCTTCCCTGCTGGCTCTTTTGGCATGGGACCCATCTCCAGCCGTATGGCAATTTTTGTGCCTGGCCGGGGGCCAAGTGGGAAAGGGTGGTTTTGAGGCTGAAGGCAGCTGCAAAGCCCGCAGCCCCCAGGTCTGTGGGGCTACGCAAGCGGTTCCCAAAGAGCTTTAGAACAAGGCATAGTTTTCCCTGCTGGCTCTTTGGGCGGGGGACCCATCTCCAGCCGTATGGCCATTTTTGTGCCTGGCGCGGCGCCAAGTGGGAAAGGGTGGTGTCGAGTCTGAAGGCAGCAGGAAAGCCTGCAGCCCCGAGGTCTGTGGGGCTACGCAAGCGGTTCCCAAAGAGCTTTAGAACAAGGCATAGTTTTCCCTGCTGGCTCCTTGGGCGGGGGACCCATCTCCAGCCGTATGGCCATTTTTGTGCCTGGCGCGGCGCCCAGTGGGAAAGGGTGGTGTCGAGGCTGAAGGCAGCAGGAAAGCCCGCAGCTCCCAGGTCTGTGGAGCTACGCAAGTGGTTCCCAAAGAGCTTTAGAACAAGGCATAGTTTTCCTTGCTGGCTCTTTGGGCAGGGGACCCATCTCCAGCCATATGGCCATTTTTGTGCCTGATGCGGCGTCCAGTGGAAAAGGGTGGCTTTGAGGTTGAAGGCAGCAGCAAAGCCTGCAGCCCCCAGGTCTGTGGGGCTACGCAAGCGGTTCCCAAAGAGCTTTAGAACAAGGCATAGTTTTCCCTGCTGGCTCTTTGGGCGGGGGACCCATCTCCAGCTGTATGGCCATTTTTGTGCCTGGCGCAGTGCCAAGTGGGAAAGGGTGGTGTCGAGTCTGAAGGCAGCAGGAAAGCCCGCAGCCCCCAGGTCTGTGGGGCTACGCAAGCGGTTCCCAAAGAGCTTTAGAACAAGGCATAGTTTTCCCTCCTTGTTCTTTGGGCAGGGGACCCATCTCCAGCCGTATGGCCATTTTTGTGCCTGGCGCGGCGCCAAGTGGGAATGGGTGGTGTCGAGTCTGAAGGCAGCAGGAAAGCCTGCAGCCCCCAGGTCTGTGGGGCTACGCAAGCGGTTCCCAAAGAGCTTTAGAACAAGGCATAGTTTTCCCTGCTGGCTCTTTGGGCGGGGGACCCATCTCCAATCGTATGGCCATTTTTGTGCCTGGCGCGGTGCGTAGTGGGAAAGGGTGGTTTTGAGGCTGAAGGCAGCAGGAAAGCCCGCAACCCCCAGGTCTGTGGGGCTACGCAAGCGGTTCCCAAAGAGCTTTAGAACAAGGCATAGTCTTCCCTGCTGGCTCTTTTGGCATGGGACCCATCTCCAGCCGTATGGCAATTTTTGTGCCTGGCCGGGGGCCAAGTGGGAAAGGGTGGTTTTGAGGCTGAAGGCAGCAGCAAAGCCCGCAGCCCCCAGGTCTGTGGGGCTACGCAAGCGGTTCCCAAAGAGCTTTAGAACAAGGCATAGTTTTCCCTGCTGGCTCTTTGGGCGGGGGACCCATCTCCAGCCGTATGGCCATTTTTGTGCCTGGCGCGGCGCCAAGTGGGAAAGGGTGGTGTCGAGGCTGAAGGCAGCAGGAGAGCCCGCAGCCCCCAGGTCTGTGGGGCTACGCAAGCGGTTCCCAAAGAGCTTTAGAAGAAGGCATAGTTTTCCCTGCTGGCTCTTTGGGCGGGGGACCCATCTCCAGCCGTATGGCCATTTTTGTGCCTGGCGCGGCGCCAAGTGGGAAAGGGTGCTGTCGAGGCTGAAGGCAGCAGCAAAGCCCACAGCCCCCAGGTCTGTGGGGCTACGCAAGCGGTTCCCAAAGAGCTTTAGAACAAGGCATAGTTTTCCCTGCTGGCTCTTTGGGCGGGGGACCCATCTCCAGCCGTATGGCCATTTTTGTGCCTGGCACGGCGCCAAGTGGGAAAGGGTGGTTTTGAGGCTGAAGGCAGCAGCAAAGCCCGCAGCCCCCAGGTCTGTAGGGCTACGCAAGCGGTTCCCAAAGAGCTTTAGAACAAGGCATAGTTTTCCCTGCTGGCTCTTTGGGCGGGGGACCCATCTCCAGCCGTATGGCCATTTTTGTGCCTGGCGCGGTGCCAAGTGTGAAAGGGTGGCTTTGAGGCTGAAGGCAGGAGCAAAGCCTGCAGCCCTAAGGTCTTTGGGGCTACGCAAGCGGTTCCCAAAGAGCTTTAGAACAAGGCATAGTTTTCCCTGCTGGCTGTTAGGGCATGGGACCCATCTCCAGCCATAGGCCATTTTTCTGCCAGGCGCGATGCCAAGTGGGAAAGGGTGGTGTCGAGTCTGAAGGCAGCAGGAAAGCCTGCAGCCCCGAGGTCTGTGGGGCTACGCAAGCGGTTCCCAAAGAGCTTTAGAACAAGGCATAGTTTTCCCTGCTGGCTCTTTGGGCGGGGGACCCATCTCCAGCCGTATGGCCATTTTTGTGCCTGGCGCAGTGCGTAGTGGGAAAGGGTGGTTTTGAGGCTGAAGGCAGCAGGAAAGCCTGCAGCCCCCAGGTCTGTGGGGCCAAGCAAGCGGTTCCCAAAGAGCTTTAGAACAAGGCATAGTTTTCCCTGATGGCTCTTTGGGCATGGGACCCATCTCCAGCCATAGGCCATTTTTGTGCCTGGCGCGGTGCCAAGTGGGAAAGGGTGGCTTTGAGGCTGAAGGCAGCAGGAAAGCCTGCAGCCCCAGGTCTGTAGGGCTACGCAAGCGGTTCCCAAAGAGCTTCAGAACAAGGCATAGTTTTCCCTGCTGGCTCTTTGGGCATGGGACCCATCTCCAGCCATAGGCCATTTTTCTGCCTGGCGCGGTGCCAAGTGGGAAAGGGTGGTGTCGAGTCTCAAGGCAGCAGGAAAGCCTGCAGCCCCCAGGTCTGTGGGGCTACGCAAGCGGTTCCCAAAGAGCTTTAGAACAAGGCATAATTTTCCCTGCTGGCTCTTTGGGCGGGGGACCCATCTCCAGCCGTATGGCCATTTTTGTGCCTGGCGCGGCGCCAAGTGGGAAAGGGTGGTGTCGAGTCTGAAGGCACCAGGAAAGCCTGCAGCCCCCAGGTCTGTGGGGCTACGCAAGTGGTTCCCAAAGAGCTTTAGAACAAGGCATAGTTTTCCCTGCTGGCTCTTTGGGCGGGGGACCCATCTCCAGCCGTATGGCCAATTTGTGCCTAGCGCGACGCCAAGTGGGAAAGGGTGGCTTTGAGGCTGAAGGCAGCAGCAAAGCCTGCAGCCCCCAGGTCTGTGCGGCTACGCAAGCGGTTCCCAAAGAGCTTTAGAACAATGCATAGTTTTCCTTGCTGGGTCTTTGGGCATGGGACCCATCTCCAGCCATAGGCCATTTTTGTGCCTGGCGCGGTGCGTAGTGGGAAAGGGTGGCTTTGAGGCTGAAGGCAGCAGGAAAGCCTGCAGCCCCCAGGTCTGTGCGGCTACGCAAGCGGTTCCCAAAGAGCTTTAGAACAAGGCCTAGTTTTCCCTGCTGGCTCTTTGGGCGGGGGACCCATCTCCAGCCATAGACCATTTTTGTGCCTAGCGCGGCGCCAAGTGGGAAAGGGTGGCTTTGAGGCTGAAGGCAGCAGGAAAGCCCGCAGCCCCCAGGTCTTTGGGGCTATGCAAGCGGTTCCCAAAGAGCTTTAAAACAAGGCATAGTTTTCCCTGCTGGCTCTTTGGGCGGGGGACCCATCTCCAGCCGTATGGCCATTTTTGTGCCTGGCACGGCGCCAAGTGGGAAAGGGTGGTGTCGAGGCTGAAGGCAGCAGGAAAGCCCGCAGCCCCCAGGTCTGTGGGGCTACGCAAGCGGTTCCCAAAGAGCTTTAGAACAAGGCATAGTTTTCACTGCTGGCTCTTTGGGCGTGGGACCCATCTCCAGCCGTATGGCCATTTTTGTGCCTGGCCCGGCGCGAAGCGGGAAAGGGTGGCTTTGAGGCTGAAGGCAGCAGCAAAGCCCACAGCCCCGAGGTCTGTGGGGCTACGCAAGCGGTTCCCAAAGAGCTTTAGAACAAGGCATAGTTTTCCCTGCTGGCTCTTTGGGCGGGGGACCCATCTCCAGCCGTATGGCCATTTTTGTGCCTGGCACGGCGCCAAGTGGGAAAGGGTGGTGTCGAGGCTGAAGGCAGCAGGAAAGCCCACAGCCCCCAGGTCTGTGGGGCTATGCAAGCGGTTCCCAAAGAGCTTTAGAACAAGGCATAGTTTTCCCTGGTGGCTCTTTGGGCATGGGACCCATCTCCACCCATAGGCCATTTTTCTGCCTGGCGCGACGCCAAGTGGGAAAGGGTGCTGTCGAAGCTGAAGGCAGCAGGAAAGCCTGCAGACCCCAGGTCTGTGGGGCTACGCAAGCGGTTCCCAAAGAGCTTTAGAACAAGGCATAGTTTTCCCTGCTGGCTCTCTGGGCGGGGCACCCATCTGCAGCCATAGGCTGTTTTTGTGCCTGGCGCGGCGCCAAGTGGGAAAGGGTGGCTTTGAGGCTGAAGGCAGCAGCAAAGCCTGCAGGCCCCACGTCTGTGGGGCCACGCAAGCGGTTCCCAAAGAGCTTTAGAACAAGGCATAGTTTTCCTTGCTGGGTCTTTGGGCATGGGACCGATCTCCAGCCATAGGCCATTTTTTTGCCTGATGGAGTGCCAAGTGGGAAAGGGTGGCTTTGAGGCTGAAGGCAGCAGGAAAGCCTGCAGCCCCCAGGTCTGTGGGGCTACGCAAGCGGTTCCCAAAGAGCTTTAGAACAAGGCATAGTTTTCCCTGCTGGCTCTTTGGGCATGGGACCCATCTCCAGCCATAGGCCATTTTTGTGCCTGATGCGGCGCCAATTGGGAAAGGGTGGCTTTGAGGCTGAAGGCAGCAGGAAAGCCCGCAGCCCCCAGGTCTGTGCGGCTACGCAAGCGGTTCCCAAAGAGCTTTAGAACAAGGCATAATTTTCCTTGCTGGCTCTCTGGGCGGGGGACCCATCTCCAGCCGTATGGCCATTTTTGTGCCTAGCGCGACGCCAAGTGGGAAAGGGTGGCTTTGAGGCTGAAGGCAGCAGCAAAGCCTGCAGCCCCCAGGTCTGTGGGGCTACGCAAGCGGTTCCCAAAGAGCTTTAGAACAAGGCATAGTTTTCCCTGCTGGGTCTTTGGGCATGGGACCCATCTCCAGCCATAGGCCATTTTTGTGCCTGGCGCGACGCCAAGTGGGAAAGGGTGGCTTTGAGGCTGAAGGCAGCAGGAAAGCCCGCAGCGCCAGGTCTGTGCGGCTACGCAAGCGGTTCCCAAAGAGCTTTAGAACAAGGCATAGTTTTCCTTGCTGGCTCTCTGGGCGGGGGACCCATCTCCAGCCGTATGGCCATTTTTGTGCCTGGCGCGGCGCCAAGTGGGAAAGGGTGGTGTCGAGGCTGAAGGCAGCAGGAAAGCCCGCAGCCCCCAGGTCTGTGGGGCTACGCAAGCGTTTCCCAAAGAGCTTTAGAACAAGGCATAGTTTTCCCTGCTGGCTCTTTGGGCGGGGGACCCATCTCCAGCCGTATGGCCATTTTTGTGCTTGGCGCGGCGCCAAGTGGGAAAGGGTGGTGTCGAGGCTGAAGGCAGCAGGAAAGCCCACAGCCCCCAGGTCTGTGGGGCTACGCAAGTGGTTCCCAAAGAGCTTTAGAACAAGGCATAGTTTTCCCTGCTAGCTCTTTGGGCGGGGGACCCATCTCCAGCCGTATGGCCATTTTTGTGCCTGGCGCGGTGCGTAGTGGGAAAGGGTGGTTTTGAGGCTGAAGACAGCAGGAAAGCCTGCAGCCCCCAGGTCTGTGGGGCCAAGCAAGCGGTTCCCAAAGAGCTTCAGAACAAGGCATAGTTTTCCCTGATGGCTCTTTGGGCATGGGACCCATCTCCAGGCATAGGCCATTTTTGTGCCTGATAGGGCGCCAAGTGGGAAAGGGTGGCTTTGAGGCTGAAGGCAGCAGGAAAGCCTGCAGCCCCCAGGTCTGTGGGGCTACGCAAGCGGTTCCCAAAGAGCTTTAGAACAAGGCATAGTTTTCCCTGCTGGCTCTTTGGACGGGGGACCCATTTCCAGCCGTATGGCCATTTTTGTGCCTGGCGCGGTGCGTAGTGGTAAAGGGTGGTTTTGACGCTGAAGGCAGCAGGAAAGCCCGCAGCCCCCAGGTCTGTGGGGCTACGCAAGCGGTTCCCAAAGAGCTTTAGAACAAGGCATAGTTTTCCCTGCTGGCTCTTTGGGCGGGGGACCCATCTCCAGCCGTATGGCCATTTTTGTGCCTGGCGCGGCGCCAAGTGGGAAAGGGTGGTTTTGAGGCTGAAGGCAGCAGCAAAGACTGCAGCCCCCAGGTCTGTGGGGCCAAGCAAGCGGTTCCCAAAGAGCTTTAGAACAAGGCATAGTTTTCCCTGCTGGCTCTTTGGGCATGGGACCCATCTCCAGCCATAGCCCATTTTTGTGCCTGGCGCGGCGCCAAGTGGGAAAGGGTGGCTTTGAGGCTGAAGGCAGCAGGAAAGCCTGCAGCCCCCAAGTCTCTGGGGCTACGCAAGCAGTTCCCAAAGAGCTTTAGAACAAGGCATAGTTTTCCCTGCTGGCTCTTTGGGCGGGGGACCCATCTCCAGCCGTATGGCCATTTTTGTGCCTGGCACGGCGCCAAGTGGGAAAGGGTGGTGTCGAGGCTGAAGGCAGCAGGAAAGCCCGCAGCCCCCATGTCTGTAGGGCTACGCAAGCGGTTCCCAAAGAGCTTTAGAACAAGGCATAGTTTTCCCTGCTGGCTCTCTGGGCATGGGACCGATCTCCAGCCATAGGCCATTTTTTTACCTGATGGAGTGCCAAGTGGGAAAGGGTGGCTTTGAGGCTGAAGGCAGCAGCAAAGCCTGCAGCCCCCAGGTCTGTGGGGCTACGCAAGCGGTTCCCAAAGAGCTTTAGAACAAGGCATAGTTTTCCCTGCTGGCTCTTTGGGCATGGGACCCATCTCCAGCCGTATGGCCATTTTTGAGCCTGGCGCGACACCAAGTGGGAAAGGGTGGTTTTGAGGCTGAAGGCAGCAGGAAAGCCCGCAGCGCCAGGTCTGTGGGGCTACGCAAGCGGTTCCCAAAGAGCTTTAGAACAAGGCATAGTTTTCCTTGCTGGCTCTCTGGGCGGGGGACCCATCTCCAGCCGTATGGCCATTTTTGTGCCTGGCGCGGCGCCAAGTGGGAAAGGGTGGTGTCGAGGCTGAAGGCAGCAGGAAAGCCCGCAGCCCCCAGGTCTGTGGGGCTACGCAAGCGGTTCCCAAAGAGCTTTAGAACAAGGCATAGCTTTCCCTGCTGGCTCTTTGGGCGGGGGACCCATCTCCAGCCGTATGGCCATTTTTGTGCCTGGCGCGGTGCGTAGTGGGAAAGGGTGGTTTTGAGGCTGAAGGCAGCAGGAAAGCCTGCAGCCCCCAGGTCTGTGGGGCTATGCAAGCGGTTCCCAAAGAGCTTTAGAACAAGGCATAGTTTTCTCTGATGGCTCTTTGGGCATGGGACCCATCTCCAGCCATAGGCCATTTTTGTGCCTGATAGGGCGCCAAGTGGGAAAGGGTGGCTTTGAGGCTGAAGGCAGCAGGAAAGCCTGCAGCCCCCAGGTCTGTGGGGCTACGCAAGCGGTTCCCAAAGAGCTTTAGAAGAAGGCATAGTTTTCCCTGCTGGCTCTTTGGACGGGGGACCCATTTCCAGCCGTATGGCCATTTTTGTGCCTGGCGCGGTGCGTAGTGGTAAAGGGTGGTTTTGACGCTGAATGCAGCAGGAAAGCCCGTAGCCCCCAGGTCTGTGCGGCTACGCAAGCGGTTCCCAAAGAGCTTTAGAACAAGGCATAGTTTTCCCTGCTGGCTCTTTGGGCGGGGGACCCATCTCCAGCCGTATGGCCATTTTTGTGCCTGGCGCGGTGCCAAGTGGGAAAGGGTGGTTTTGAGGCTGAAGGCAGCAGCAAAGCCTGCAGCCCCCAGGTCTGTGGGGCCAAGCAAGCTGTTCCCAAAGAGCTTTAGAACAAGGCATAGTTTTCCCTGCTGGCTCTTTGGGCATGGGACCCATCTCCAGCCATAGGCCATTTTTGTGCCTGGCGCGGCGCCAAGTGGGAAAGGGTGGCTTTGAGGCTGAAGGCAGCAGCAAAGCCTGCAGGCCCCACGTCTGTGGGGCCACGCAAGCGGTTCCCAAAGAGCTTTAGAACAAGGCATAGTTTTCCTTGCTGGGTCTTTGGGCATGGGACCGATCTCCAGCCATAGGCCATTTTTTTGCCTGATGGAGTGCCAAGTGGGAAAGGGTGGCTTTGAGGCTGAAGGCAGCAGGAAAGCCTGCAGCCCCCAGGTCTGTGCGGCTACGCAAGCGGTTCCCAAAGAGCTTTAGAACAAGGCATAGTTTTCCTTGCTGGCTCTTTGGGCATGGGACCCATCTCCAGCCATAGGCCATTTTTGTGCCTGATGCGGCGCCAAGTGGGAAAGGGTGGTTTTGAGGCTGAAGGCAGCAGGAAAGCCCGCAGCCCCCAGGTCTGTGCGGCTACGCAAGCGGTTCCCAAAGAGCTTTAGAACAAGGCATAATTTTCCTTGCTGGCTCTCTGGGCGGGGGACCCATCTCCAGCCGTATGGCCATTTTTGTGCCTAGCGCGACGCCAAGTGGGAAAGGGTGGCTTTGAGGCTGAAGGCAGCAGCAAAGCCCGCAGCCCCCAGGTCTGTGGGGCTACGCAAGCGGTTCCCAAAGAGCTTTAGAACAAGGCATAGTTTTCCCTGCTGGCTCTTTGGGCATGGGACCCATCTCCAGCCATAGGCCATTTTTGTGCCTGGCGCGACGCCAAGTGGGAAAGGGTGGCTTTGAGGCTGAAGGCAGCAGGAAAGCCCGCAGCGCCAGGTCTGTGCGGCTACGCAAGCGGTTCCCAAAGAGCTTTAGAACAAGGCATAATTTTCCTTGCTGGCTCTCTGGGCGGGGGACCCATCTCCAGCCGTATGGCCATTTTTGTGCCTGGCGCGGCGCCAAGTGGGAAAGGGTGGTGTCGAGGCTGAAGGCAGCAGGAAAGCCCGCAGCCCCCAGGTCTGTGGGGCTACGCAAGCGGTTCCCAAAGAGCTTTAAAACAAGGCATAGTTTTCCCTGCTGGCTCTTTGGGCGGGGGACCCATCTCCAGCCGTATGGCCATTTTTGTGCCTGGCGCGGTGCGTAGTGGGAAAGGGTGGTTTTGAGGCTGAAGGCAGCAGGAAAGCCTGCAGCCCCCAGGTCTGTGGGGCTATGCAAGCGGTTCCCAAAGAGCTTTAGAACAAGGCATAGTTTTCTCTGATGGCTCTTTGGGCATGGGACCCATCTCCAGCCATAGGCCATTTTTGTGCCTGATAGGGCGCCAAGTGGGAAAGGGTGGCTTTGAGGCTGAAGGCAGCAGGAAAGCCTGCAGCCCCCAGGTCTGTGGGGCTACGCAAGCGGTTCCCAAAGAGCTTTAGAACAAGGCATAGTTTTCCCTGCTGGCTCTTTGGACGGGGGACCCATTTCCAGCCGTATGGCCATTTTTGTGCCTGGCGCGGTGCGTAGTGGTAAAGGGTGGTTTTGACGCTGAAGGCAGCAGGAAAGCCCGCAGCCCCCAGGTCTGTGCGGCTACGCAAGCGGTTCCCAAAGAGCTTTAGAACAAGGCATAGTTTTCCCTGCTGGCTCTTTGGGCGGGGGACCCATCTCCAGCCGTATGGCCATTTTTGTGCCTGGCGCGGTGCCAAGTGGGAAAGGGTGGTTTTGAGGCTGAAGGCAGCAGCAAAGCCTGCAGCCCCCAGGTCTGTGGGGCCAAGCAAGCTGTTCCCAAAGAGCTTTAGAACAAGGCATAGTTTTCCCTGCTGGCTCTTTGGGCATGGGACCCATCTCCAGCCATAGGCCATTTTTGTGCCTGGCGCGGCGCCAAGTGGGAAAGGGTGGCTTTGAGGCTGAAGGCAGCAGCAAAGCCTGCAGGCCCCACGTCTGTGGGGCCACGCAAGCGGTTCCCAAAGAGCTTTAGAACAAGGCATAGTTTTCCTTGCTGGGTCTTTGGGCATGGGACCGATCTCCAGCCATAGGCCATTTTTTTGCCTGATGGAGTGCCAAGTGGGAAAGGGTGGCTTTGAGGCTGAAGGCAGCAGGAAAGCCTGCAGCCCCCAGGTCTGTGGGGCTACGCAAGCGGTTCCCAAAGAGCTTTAGAACAAGGCATAGTTTTCCTTGCTGGCTCTTTGGGCATGGGACCCATCTCCAGCCATAGGCCATTTTTGTGCCTGATGCGGCGCCAAGTGGGAAAGGGTGGTTTTGAGGCTGAAGGCAGCAGGAAAGCCCGCAGCCCCCAGGTCTGTGGGGCTACGCAAGCGGTTCCCAAAGAGCTTTAGAACAAGGCATAATTTTCCTTGCTGGCTCTCTGGGCGGGGGACCCATCTCCAGCCGTATGGCCATTTTTGTGCCTAGCGCGACGCCAAGTGGGAAAGGGTGGCTTTGAGGCTGAAGGCAGCAGGAAAGCCCGCAGCCCCCAGGTCTGTGGGGCTACGCAAGCGGTTCCCAAAGAGCTTTAGAACAAGGCATAGTTTTCCCTGCTGGCTCTTTGGGCATGGGACCCATCTCCAGCCATAGGCCATTTTTGTGCCTGGCGCGACGCCAAGTGGGAAAGGGTGGCTTTGAGGCTGAAGGTAGCAGGAAAGCCCGCAGCGCCAGGTCTGTGCGGCTACGCAAGCGGTTCCCAAAGAGCTTTAGAACAAGGCATAATTTTCCTTGCTGGCTCTCTGGGCGGGGGACCCATCTCCAGCCATAGGCCATTTTTGTGCCTGGCGCGACGCCAAGTGGGAAAGGGTGGCTTTGAGGCTGAAGGTAGCAGGAAAGCCCGCAGCGCCAGGTCTGTGCGGCTACGCAAGCGGTTCCCAAAGAGCTTTAGAACAAGGCATAATTTTCCTTGCTGGCTCTCTGGGCGGGGGACCCATCTCCAGCCGTATGGCCATTTTTGTGCCTGGCGCGGCGCCAAGTGGGAAAGGGTGGTGTCGAGGCTGAAGGCAGCAGGAAAGCCCGCAGCCCCCAGGTCTGTGGGGCTACGCAAGCGGTTCCCAAAGAGCTTTAGAACAAGGCATAGTTTTCCCTGCTGGCTCTTTGGGCGGGGGACCCATCTCCAGCCGTATGGCCATTTTTGTGCCTGGCGCGGCGCCAAGTGGGAAAGGGTGGTTTTGAGGCTGAAGGCAGCAGGAAAGCCCGCAGCCCCCAGGTCTGTGGGGCTACGCAAGCGGTTCCCAAAGAGCTTTAGAACAAGGCATAGTTTTCCCTGCTGGCTCTTTGGGCGGGGGACCCATCTCCAGCCGTATGGCCATTTTTGTGCCTGGCCCGGCGCCAAGCGGGAAACGGTGGCTTTGAGGCTGAAGGCAGCAGCAAAGCCCACACCCCCAGGTCTGTGGGGCTACGCAAGCGGTTCCCAAAGAGCTTTAGAACAAGGCATAGTTTTCCCTGCTGGCTCTTTGGACGGGGGACCCATTTCCAGCCGTATGGCCATTTTTGTGCCTGGCGCGGTGCGTAGTGGTAAAGGGTGGTTTTGACGCTGAAGGCAGCAGGAAAGCCCGCAGCCCCCAGGTCTGTGCGGCTACGCAAGCGGTTCCCAAAGAGCTTTAGAACAAGGCATAGTTTTCCCTGCTGGCTCTTTGGGCGGGGGACCCATCTCCAGCCGTATGGCCATTTTTGTGCCTGGCGCGGTGCCAAGTGGGAAAGGGTGGTTTTGAGGCTGAAGGCAGCAGCAAAGCCTGCAGCCCCCAGGTCTGTGGGGCCAAGCAAGCTGTTCCCAAAGAGCTTTAGAACAAGGCATAGTTTTCCCTGCTGGCTCTTTGGGCATGGGACCCATCTCCAGCCATAGGCCATTTTTGTGCCTGGCGCGGCGCCAAGTGGGAAAGGGTGGCTTTGAGGCTGAAGGCAGCAGCAAAGCCTGCAGGCCCCACGTCTGTGGGGCCACGCAAGCGGTTCCCAAAGAGCTTTAGAACAAGGCATAGTTTTCCTTGCTGGGTCTTTGGGCATGGGACCGATCTCCAGCCATAGGCCATTTTTTTGCCTGATGGAGTGCCAAGTGGGAAAGGGTGGCTTTGAGGCTGAAGGCAGCAGGAAAGCCTGCAGCCCCCAGGTCTGTGGGGCTACGCAAGCGGTTCCCAAAGAGCTTTAGAACAAGGCATAGTTTTCCTTGCTGGCTCTTTGGGCATGGGACCCATCTCCAGCCATAGGCCATTTTTGTGCCTGATGCGGCGCCAAGTGGGAAAGGGTGGTTTTGAGGCTGAAGGCAGCAGGAAAGCCCGCAGCCCCCAGGTCTGTGGGGCTACGCAAGCGGTTCCCAAAGAGCTTTAGAACAAGGCATAATTTTCCTTGCTGGCTCTCTGGGCGGGGGACCCATCTCCAGCCGTATGGCCATTTTTGTGCCTAGCGCGACGCCAAGTGGGAAAGGGTGGCTTTGAGGCTGAAGGCAGCAGCAAAGCCCGCAGCCCCCAGGTCTGTGGGGCTACGCAAGCGGTTCCCAAAGAGCTTTAGAACAAGGCATAGTTTTCCCTGCTGGCTCTTTGGGCATGGGACCCATCTCCAGCCATAGGCCATTTTTGTGCCTGGCGCGACGCCAAGTGGGAAAGGGTGGCTTTGAGGCTGAAGGCAGCAGGAAAGCCCGCAGCGCCAGGTCTGTGCGGCTACGCAAGCGGTTCCCAAAGAGCTTTAGAACAAGGCATAATTTTCCTTGCTGGCTCTCTGGGCGGGGGACCCATCTCCAGCCGTATGGCCATTTTTGTGCCTGGCGCGGCGCCAAGTGGGAAAGGGTGGTGTCGAGGCTGAAGGCAGCAGGAAAGCCCGCAGCCCCCAGGTCTGTGGGGCTACGCAAGCGGTTCCCAAAGAGCTTTAGAACAAGGCATAGTTTTCCCTGCTGGCTCTTTGGGCGGGGGACCCATCTCCAGCCGTATGGCCATTTTTGTGCCTGGCGCGGCGCCAAGTGGGAAAGGGTGGTTTTGAGGCTGAAGGCAGCAGGAAAGCCCGCAGCCCCCAGGTCTGTGGGGCTACGCAAGCGGTTCCCAAAGAGCTTTAGAACAAGGCATAGTTTTCCCTGCTGGCTCTTTGGGCGGGGGACCCATCTCCAGCCGTATGGCCATTTTTGTGCCTGGCCCGGCGCCAAGCGGGAAACGGTGGCTTTGAGGCTGAAGGCAGCAGCAAAGCCCACACCCCCAGGTCTGTGTGGCTACGCAAGCGGTTCCCAAAGAGCTTTAGAAAAAGGCATAGTTTTCCCTGCTGGCTCTTTGGGCGGGGGACCCATCTCCAGCCGTATGGCCATTTTTGTGCTTGGCGCGGCGCCAAGTGGGAAAGGGTGGTTTTGACGCTGAAGGCAGCAGGAAAGCCCGCAGCCCCCAGGTCTGTGCGGCTACGCAAGCGGTTCCCAAAGAGCTTTAGAACAAGGCATAGTTTTCCCTGCTGGCTCTTTGGGCGGGGGACCCATCTCCAGCCGTATGGCCATTTTTGTGCCTGGTGCGGCGCCAAGTGGGAAAGGGTGGTTTTGAGGCTGAAGGCAGCAGGAAAGCCTGCAGCCCCCAGGTCTGTGGGGCCAAGCAAGCGGTTCCCAAAGAGCTTTAGAACAAGGCATAGTTTTCCCTGCTGGCTCTTTGGGCATGGGACCCATCTCCAGCCATAGGCCATTTTTGTGCCTGGCGCGGCGCCAAGTGGGAAAGGGTGGCTTTGAGGCTGAAGGCAGCAGGAAAGCCTGCAGCCCCCAGGTCTGTGGGGCTACGCAAGCGGTTCCCAAAGAGCTTTAGAACAAGGCATAGTTTTCCCTGCTGGCTC
Organism: Rissa tridactyla; assembly: GCF_028500815.1. Classification (NCBI taxonomy): domain Eukaryota; kingdom Metazoa; phylum Chordata; class Aves; order Charadriiformes; family Laridae; genus Rissa; species Rissa tridactyla. The sequence goes on along the minus strand of NW_026529341.1, from coordinate 9,737 downwards.
TTTGGGTGGGGGACCCATCTCCAGACGTATGGCTATTTTTGTGCCTGGCGCGGTGCGTAGTGGCATAGGGTGGTTTTGAGGCTGAAGGCAGCAGGAAAGCCCGCAGCCCCCACGTCTGTGGGCCCAAGCAAGCGGTTCCCAGAGAGCTTTAGAACAAGGCATAGTTTTCCCTGCTGGCTCTTTGGGCGGGGGACCCATCTCCAGCCATATGGCCATTTTTGTGCCTGGCGCGGTGCGTAGTGGGAAAGGGTGGTTTTGAGGCTGAAGGCAGCAGGAAAGCCCGCAGCCCCCAGGTCTGTGGGGCCAAGCAAGCGGTTCCCAAAGAGCTTTAGAACAAGGCATAGTTTTCCCTGCTGGCTCTTTGGGCATGGGACCCATCTCCAGCCATAGGCCATTTTTGTGCCTGGCGCGGCGCCAAGTGGGAAAGGGTGGCTTTGAGGCTGAAGGCAGCAGCAAAGCCCGCAGCCCCCAGGTCTGTGGGGCTACGCAAGCGGTTCCCAAAGAGCTTTAGAACAAGGCATAGTTTTCCCTGCTGGCTCTTTGGGCGGGGGACCCATCTCCAGCCGTATGGCCATTTTTGTGCCTGATAGGGCGCCAAGTGGGAAAGGGTGGTGTCGAGGCTGAAGACAGCAGGAAAGCCTGCAGCCCCCAGGTCTGTGGGGCTACGCAAGCGGTTCCCAAAGAGCTTTAGAACAAGGCATAGTTTTCCCTGCTGGCTCTTTGGGCGGGGGACCCATCTCCAGCCGTATGGCCATTTTTGAGCCTGGCGCGGCGCCAGGTGGGAAAGGGTGGCTTTGAGGCTGAAGGCAGGAGCAAAGCCTGCAGCCCCCAGGTCTGTGGGGCTACGCAAGCGGTTCCCAAAGAGCTTTAGAACAAGGCATAGTTTTCCCTGCTGGCTCTTAGGGCGGGGGACCCATCTCCAGCCGTATGGCCATTTTTGAGCCTGGCGCGGCGCCAAGTGGGAAAGGGTGGTTTTGAGGCTGAAGGCAGCAGGAAAGCCCGCAGCCCCCAGGTCTGTGGGGCTACGCAAGCGGTTCCCAAAGAGCTTTAGAACAAGGCATAGTTTTCCCTGCTCGCTCTTTGGGCGGGGGACACATCTCCAGCCGTATGGCCATTTTTGTGCCTGGCGAAGCCCCAAGAGGGAAAGGGTGGCTTTGAATCTGAAGGCAGCAGGAAAGCCCGCAGCCCCCAGGTCTGTGGGGCTACGCAAGCGGTTCCCAAAGAGCTTCAGAACAAGGCATAGTTTTCCCTGCTGGCTCTTTTGGCAGGGGACCCATCTCCAGCCGTATGGCCATTTTTGTGCCTGGCGCGGCGCCAAGTGGGAAAGGGTGGCTTTGAGGCTGAAGGCAGCAGCAAAGCCCGAAGCCCCCAGGTCTGTGGGGCTACGCAAGCGGTTCCCAAAGAGCTTTAGAACAAGGCATAGTTTTCCCTGCTGGCTCTTTGGGCGGGGGACCCATCTGCAGCCGTATGGCCATTTTTGAGCCTGGAGCAGTGCCAAGTGGGAAAGGGTGGTTTTGAGGGTGAAGGCAGCAGGAAAGCCCGCAGCCCCCAGGTCTGTGGGGCTACGCAAGCGGTTCCCAAAGAGCTTTAGAACAAGGCATAGTTTTCCCTGCTGGCTCTTTGGGCGGGGGACCCATCTCCAGCCGTATGGCCATTTTTGTGCCTGGCGCGGCGCCAAGTGGGAAAGGGTGGTGTCGAGGCTGAAGGCAGCAGGAAAGCCCGCAGCCCCCACGTCTGTGGGGCCAAGCAAGCGGTTCCCAAAGAGCTTTAGAACAAGGCATAGTTTTCCCTGCTGGCTCTTTGGGCCTGGGACCCATCTCCAGCCATAGGCCATTTTTGTGCTTGATAGGGCGCCAAGTGGGAAAGGGTGGCTTTGAGGCTTGAAGGCAGCAGGAAAGCCCGCAGCCCCCAGGTCTGTGGGGCTACGCAAGCGGTTCCCAAAGAGCTTTAGAACAAGGCATAATTTTCCCTGCTGGCTCCCTGGGCGGGGGACCCATCTCCAGCCGTATGGCCATTTTTGTGCCTGGCGCAGCGCCAAGTGGGAAAGGGTGGTTTTGAGGCTGAAGGCAGCAGGAAAGCCCGCAGCCCCCAGGTCTGTGGGGCTACGCAAGCGGTTCCCAAAGAGCTTTAGAACAAGGCATAGTTTTCCCTGCTGGCTCTTTGGGCGGGGGACCCATCTCCAGCCGTATGGCCATTTTGTGCCTGGCCGGGGGCCAAGTGGGAAAGGGTGGTTTTGAGGCTGAAGGCAGCAGGAAAGCCCGCAGCCCCTAGGTCTGTGGGGCCAAGCAAGCGGTTCCCAAAGAGCTTTAGAACAAGGCATAGTTTTCCCTGCTGGCTCTTAGGGCGGGGGACCCATCTCCAGCCGTATGGCCATTTTTGAGCCTGGCGCGGCGCCAAGTGGGAAAGGGTGGTGTCGAGGCTGAAGGCAGCAGGAAAGCCCGCAGCCCCCAGGTCTGTGGGGCTACGCAAGCGGTTCCCAAAGAGCTTTAGAACAAGGCATAGTTTTCCCTGCTGGCTCTTTGGGCGGGGGACCCATCTCCAGCCGTATGGCCATTTTTGTGCCTGGCGAAGCCCCAAGAGGGAAAGGGTGGCTTTGAATCTGAAGGCAGGAGGAAAGCCCGCAGCCCCCAGGTCTGTGGGGCTATGCAAGCGGTTCCCAAAGAGCTTTAGAACAAGGCATAGTTTTCCCTGCTGGCTCTTTTGGCAGGGGACCCATCTCCAGCCGTATGGCCATTTTTGTGCCTGGCGCGGTGCGTAGTGGGAAAGGGTGGTGTTGAGGCTGAAGGCAGCAGCAAAGCCTGCAGCCCCCAGGTCTGTGGGGCCAAGCAAGCGGTTCCCAAAGAGCTTTAGAACAAGGCATAGTTTTCCCTGCTGGCTCTTTGGGCGGGGGACCCATCTCCAGCCGTATGGCCATTTTTGTGCCTGGCCCGGCGCCAAGTGGGAAAGGGTGGCTTTGAGGCTGAAGGCAGCAGCAAAGCCCGCAGCCCCCAGGTCTGTGGGGCTACGCAAGCGGTTCCCAAAGAGCTTTAGAACAAGGCATAGTTTTCCCTGCTGGCTCTTTGGGCGGGGGACCCATCTCCAGCCGTATGGCCATTTTTGAGCCTGGAGCAGTGCCAAGTGGGAAAGGGTGGTTTTGAGGGTGAAGGCAGCAGGAAAGCCCGCAGCCCCCAGGTCTGTGGGGCTACGCAAGCGGTTCCCAAAGAGCTTTAGAACAAGGCATAGTTTTCCCTGCTGGCTCTTTGGGCGGGGGACCCATCTCCAGCCGTATGGCCATTTTTGTGCCTGGCGCGGCGCCAAGTGGGAAAGGGTGGTGTCGAGGCTGAAGGCAGCAGGAAAGCCCGCAGCCCCCACGTCTGTGGGGCCAAGCAAGCGGTTCCCAAAGAGCTTTAGAACAAGGCATAGTTTTCCCTGCTGGCTCTTTGGGCCTGGGACCCATCTCCAGCCATAGGCCATTTTTGTGCTTGATAGGGCGCCAAGTGGGAAAGGGTGGCTTTGAGGCTGAAGGCAGCAGGAAAGCCTGCAGCCCCCAGGTCTGTGGGGCTACGCAAGCAGTTCCCAAAGAGCTTTAGAACAAGGCATAGTTTTCCCTGCTGGCTCTTTGTTCGGGGGACCCATCTCCAGCCATAGGCCATTTTTGTGCCTGGCCCGGCGCCCAGTGGGAAAGGGTGGCTTTGAGGCTTGAAGGCAGCAGGAAAGCCCGCAGCCCCCAGGTCTGTGGGGCTACGCAAGCGGTTCCCAAAGAGCTTTAGAACAAGGCATAGTTTTCCCTGCTGGCTCTCTGGGAGGGGGACCCATCTCCAGCCGTATGGCCATTTTTGAGCCTGGCGCGGCGCCAAGTGGGAAAGGGTTGTGTCGAGGCTAAAGGCAGCAGGAAAGCCCGCAGCCCCCAGGTCTGTGGGGCTACGCAAGCGGTTCCCAAAGAGCTTTAGAACAAGGCATAATTTTCCCTGCTGGCTCTTTGGGCGGGGGACCCATCTCCAGCCGTATGGCCATTTTTGTGCCTGGCGCAGCGCCAAGTGGGAAAGGGTGGTTTTGAGGCTGAAGGCAGCAGCAAAGCCTGCAGCCCCCAGGTCTGTGGGGCTACGCAAGCGGTTCCCAAAGAGCTTTAGAACAAGGCATAGTTTCCCCCTGCTGGCTCTTTGGGCGGGGGACCCATCTCCAGCCGTATGGCCATTTTTGTGCCTGGCCGGGGGCCAAGTGGGAAAGGGTGGTTTTGAGGCTGAAGGCAGCAGGAAAGCCCGCAGCCCCCAGGTCTGTGGGGCCAAGCAAGCGGTTCCCAAAGAGCTTTAGAACAAGGCATAGTTTTCCCTGCTGGCTCTTTGGGCATGGGACCCATCTCCAGCCATAGGCCATTTTTGTGCTTGATAGGGCGCCAAGTGGGAAAGGGTTGCTTTGAGGCTGAAGACAGCAGGAAAGCCCGCAGCCCCCAGGTCTGTGGGGCTATGCAAGCGGTTCCCAAAGAGCTTTAGAACAAGGCATAGTTTTCCCTGCTGGCTCTCTGGGCGGGGGACCCATCTCCAGCCGTATGGCCATTTTTGAGCCTGGCGCGGCGCCAGGTGGGAAAGGGTGGCTTTGAGGCTGAAGGCAGGAGCAAAGCCCGCAACCCCCAGGTCTGTGGTGCTACGCAAGCGGTTCCCAAAGAGCTTTAGAACAAGGCATAGTTTTCCCAGCTGGCTCTTAGGGCTGGAGACCCATCTCCAGACATAGGCCATTTTTGTGCCTGGCGCATTGCCAAGTGGGAAAGGGTGCTGTCGAGGCTGAAGGCAGCAGGAAAGCCCGCAGCCCCAAGGTCTGTGGGGCTACGCAAGCGGTTCCCAAAGAGCTTTAGAACAAGGCATAGTTTTCCCTGCTGGCTCTTTGGGCGGGGGACCCATCTCCAGTCGTATGGCTATTTTTATGCCTGGCGCGTTGCGTAGTGGGAAAGGGTGGTTTTGAGGCTGAAGGCAGCAGGAAAGCCTGCAGCCCCCAGGTCTGTGGGGCTACGCAAGCGGTTCCCAAAGAGCTTTAGAACAAGGCATAGTTTTCCCTGCTGGCTCTTTGGGCGGGGGACCCATCTCCAGCCGTATATCCATTTTTGTGCCTGATGCGGCGCAAAGTGGGAAAGGGTGGCTTTGAGGCTGAAGGCAGCAGGAAAGCCCGCAGCCCCCAGGTCTGTGCGGCTACGCAAGCGGTTCCCAAAGAGCTTTAGAACAAGGCATAGTTTTCCCTGCTGGCTCTTTGGGCGGGGGACCCATCTCCAGCCGTACGGCCATTTTTGTGCCTGGCGCGGCGCCAAGAGGGAAAGGGTGGTGTCGAGGCTAAAGGCAGCAGGAAAGCCCGCAGCCCCCAGGTCTGTGGGGCTACGCAAGCGGTTCCCAAAGAGCTTTAGAACAAGGCATAGTTTTCCCTGCTGGCTCTTTGGGCGGGGGACCCATCTCCAGCCGTATGGCCATTTTTGTGCATGGCGCAGCGCCAAGTGGGAAATGGTGGTATCGACGCTGAAGGCAGCAGGAAAGCCCGCAGCCCCCACGTCTGTGGGGCTACGCAAGCGGTTCCCAAAGAGCTTTAGAACAAGGCATAGTTTTCCCTGCTGGCTCTTTGGGCATGGGACCCATCTCCAGCCATAGGCCATTTTTGTGCCTGATAGGGCGCCAAGTGGGAAAGGGTGGCTTTGAGGCTGAAGACAGCAGGAAAGCCTGCAGCCCCCAGGTCTGTGGGGCTACGCAAGCGGTTCCCAAAGAGCTTTAGAACAAGGCATAGTTTTCCCTGCTGGCTCTTTTAGTGGGGGACCCATCTCCAGCCGTATGGCTATTTTTGTGCCTGACGCGGTGCGTAGTGGCATAGGGTGGTTTTGACGCTGAAGGCAGCAGGAAAGCCCGCAGCCCCCAGGTCTGAGGGGCTACGCAAGCGGTTCCCAAAGAGCTTTAGAACAAGGCATAGTTTTCCCTGCTGGCTCTTTGGGCGGGGGACCCATCTCCAGCCGTATGGCCATTTTTGTGCCTGGCGCGGCGCCAAGTGGGTAAGGGTGGTGTCGAGGCTGAAGGCAGCAGCAAAGCCTGCAGCCCCCAGGTCTGTGGGGCCAAGCAAGCGGTTCCCAAAGAGCTTTAGAACAAGGCATAGTTTTCCCTGCTGGCTCTTTGGGCATGGGACCCATCTCCAGCCGTATGGCCATTTTTGTGCCTGGCGCGGCGCCAAGTGGGAAAGGGTGGCTTTGAGGCTGAAGGCAGCAGCAAAGCCCGCAGCCCCCAGGTCTGTGGGGCTACGCAAGCGGTTCCCAGAGACCTTTAGAACAAGGCATAGTTTTCCCTGCTGGCTCTTTGGGCATGGGACCCATCTCCAGCCGTATGGCCATTTTTGTGCCTGGCCCGGCGCCAAGAGGGAAAGGGTGGTGTCGAGGCTAAAGGCAGCAGGAAAGCCCGCAGCCCCCAGGTCTGTGGGGCTACGCAAGCGGTTCCCAAAGAGCTTTAGAACAAGGCATAGTTTTCCCTGCTGGCTCTTTGGGCGGGGGACTCATCTCCAGCCGTATGGCCATTTTTGTGCATGGCGCAGCGCCAAGTGGGAAATGGTGGTATCGAGGCTGAAGGCAGCAGGAAAGCCCGCAGCCCCCACGTCTGTGGGGCTACGCAAGCGGTTCCCAAAGAGCTTTAGAACAAGGCATAGTTTTCCCTGCTGGCTCTTTGGGCATGGGACCCATCTCCACCCATAGGCCATTTTTGTGCCTGATAGGGCGCCAAGTGGGAAAGGGTGGCTTTGAGGCTGAAGACAGCAGGAAAGCCTGCAGCCCCCAGGTCTGTGGGGCTACGCAAGCGGTTCCCAAAGAGCTTTAGAACAAGGCATAGTTTTCCCTGCTGGCTCTTTGGGTGGGGGACCCATCTCCAGCCGTATGGCTATTTTTGTGCCTGACGCGGTGCGTAGTGGCATAGGGTGGTTTTGAGGCTGAAGGCAGCAGGAAAGCCCGCAGCCCCCACGTCTGTGGGGCCAAGCAAGCGGTTCCCAAAGAGCTTTAGAACAAGGCATAGTTTTCCCTGCTGGCTCTTTGGGCGGGGGACCCATCTCCAGCCGTATGGCCATTTTTGTGCCTGGCGCGGTGCGTAGTAGGAAAGGGTGGTTTTGACGCTGAAGGCAGCAGGAAAGCCCGCAGCCCCCACGTCTCTGGGGCCAAGCAAGCGGTTCCCAAAGAGCTTTAGAACAAGGCATAGTTTTCCCTGCTGGCTCTTTGGGCATGGGACCCATCTCCAGCCATAGGCCATTTTTGTGCCTGGCGCGGCGCCAAGTGGGAAAGGGTGGCTTTGAGGCTGAAGGCAGCAGCAAAGCCCGCAGCCCCCAGGTCTGTGGGGCTACGCAAGCGGTTCCCAAAGAGCTTTAGAACAAGGCATAGTTTTCCCTGCTGGCTCTTTGGGCGGGGGACCCATCTGCAGCCGTATGGCCATTTTTGAGCCTGGAGCAGTGCCAAGTGGGAAAGGGTGGTTTTGAGGGTGAAGGCAGCAGGAAAGCCCGCAGCCCCCAGGTCTGTGGGGATACGCAAGCGGTTCCCAAAGAGCTTTAGAACAAGGCATAGTTTTCCCTGCTGGCTCTTTGGGCGGGGGACCCATCTCCAGCCGTATGGCCATTTTTGTGCCTGGCGCGGCGCCAAGTGGGAAAGGGTGGTGTCGAGGCTGAAGGCAGCAGGAAAGCCCGCAGCCCCCACGTCTGTGGGGCCAAGCAAGCGGTTCCCAAAGAGCTTTAGAACAAGGCATAGTTTTCCCTGCTGGCTCTTTGGGCCTGGGACCCATCTCCAGCCATAGGCCATTTTTGTGCTTGATAGGGCGCCAAGTGGGAAAGGGTGGCTTTGAGGCTGAAGGCAGCAGGAAAGCCTGCAGCCCCCAGGTCTGTGGGGCTACGCAAGCGGTTCCCAAAGAGCTTTAGAACAAGGCATAGTTTTCCCTGCTGGCTCTTTGTTCGGGGGACCCATCTCCAGCCATAGGCCATTTTTGTGCCTGGCCCGGCGCCCAGTGGGAAAGGGTGGTTTTGAGGCTGAAGGCAGCAGCAAAGCCTGCAGCCCCCAGGTCTGTGGGGCTACGCAAGCGGTTCCCAAAGAGCTTTAGAACAAGGCATAGTTTTCCCTGCTGGCTCTTTGGGCGGGGGACCCATCTCCAGCCGTATGGCCATTTTTTGTGCCTGGCCGGGGGCCAATTGGGAAAGGGTGGTTTTGAGGCTGAAGGCAGCAGGAAAGCCCGCAGCCCCCAGGTGTGTGGGGCTACGCAAGCGGTTCCCAAAGAGCTTTAGAACAAGGCATAGTTTTCCCTGCTGGCTCTTTGGGCATGGGACCCATCTCCAGCCATAGGCCATTTTTGTGCTTGATAGGGCGCCAAGTGGGAAAGGGTTGCTTTGAGGCTGAAGACAGCAGGAAAGCCCGCAGCCCCCAGGTCTGTGGGGCCAAGCAAGCGGTTCCCAAAGAGCTTTAGAACAAGGCATAGTTTTCCCTGCTGGCTCTCTGGGCGGGGGACCCATCTCCAGCCGTATGGCCATTTTTGAGCCTGGCGCGGCGCCAGGTGGGAAAGGGTGGCTTTGAGGCTGAAGGCAGGAGCAAAGCCTGCAGCCCCCAGGTCTGTGGGGCTACGCAAGCGGTTCCCAAAGAGCTTTAGAACAAGGCATAGTTTTCCCAGCTGGCTCTTAGGGCATGGGACCCATCTCCAGCCATAGGCCATTTTTGTGCCTGGCGCGAAGCCAAGTGGGAAAGGGTGCTGTCGAGGCTGAAGGCAGCAGGAAAGCCCGCAGCCCCCAGGTCTGTGGGGCTACGCAAGCGGTTCCCAAAGAGCTTTAGAACAAGGCATAGTTTTCCCTGCTGGCTCTTTGGGCGGGGGACCCATCTCCAGTCGTATGGCTATTTTTATGCCTGGCGTGTTGCGTAGTGGGAAAGGGTGGTTTTGAGGCTGAAGGCAGCAGGAAAGCCTGCAGCCCCCAGGTCTGTGGGGCTACGCAAGCGGTTCCCAAAGAGCTTTAGAACAAGGCATAGTTTTCCCTGCTGGCTCTCTGGGCCGGGGACCCATCTCCAGCCGTACGGCCATTTTTGTGCCTGGCGCGGCGCCAAGAGGGAAAGGGTGGTGTCGAGGCTAAAGGCAGCAGGAAAGCCCGCAGCCCCCAGGCCTGTGCGGCTACGCAAGCGGTTCCCAAAGAGCTTTAGAACAAGGCATAATTTTCCCTGCTGGCTCTTTGGGCGGGGGACCCATCTCCAGCCGTATGGCCATTTTTGTGCCTGGCCGGGGGCCAAGTGGGAAAGGGTGGTTTTGAGGCTGAAGGCAGCAGGAAAGCCCGCAGCCCCCACGTGTGTGGGGCTACGCAAGCGGTTCCCAAAGAGCTTTAGAACAAGGCATAGTTTTCCCTGCTGGCTCTTTGGGCATGGGACCCATCTCCAGCCATAGGCCATTTTTGTGCTTGATAGGGCGCCAAGTGGGAAAGGGTGGTGGTCGAGGCTGAAGGCAGCAGGAAAGCCCGCAGCCCCCAGGTCTGTGCGGCTACGCAAGCGGTTCCCAAAGAGCTTTAGAACAAGGCATAATTTTCCCTGCTGGCTCTTCGGACGGGGGACCCATCTCCAGCCGTACGGCCATTTTTGTGCCTGGCGCGGCGCCAAGAGGGGAAAGGGTGGTGTCGAGGCTAAAGACAGCAGGAAAGCCCGCAGCCCCCAGGTCTGTGGAGCTACGCAAGCAGTTCCCAAAGAGCTTTAGAACAAGGCATAGTTTTCCCTGCTGGCTCTTTGTTCGGGGGACCCATCTCCAGCC